>NW_026889751.1:3977500-4405000 GCF_033153115.1 Saccostrea echinata
ACATGATTTTTGGATCATTACATTTTGCATTGTTACATTTTGCGTTGAGATTAAGCAAAATACAACAATGCAAAATGTAATAACACATTTTTTGGTCAGTCAAGTTGAGAATAATTTTCAATTGAGTAGTGGATGAAGAAAATAAACGGAAAGAAAATAAAACAGAAGGAAAAGTAAACATATGCTTATTCTTACATTAGATCTGATTTCATCATATATTGATTTCATTAGCCATTTAAAATCAGTTGCTATTCAAATAATAGGTGTTAATTAGAAACATGCGTGCACACATGTGTGTGTGGGGGGGTATTTCGTTGATCAGTGCATCAGTTTGCTTTTGCTTTTTCATAGAAACGTGTACGAAATTTAGAAAAGAAATCTATTTATTTTTACTGGCAAGTGTAAATATAGCGGGAAGGGGGTTTCTTGACAATTAAGATATCTCACTGTTTTACAAATCGTGTGCATTGCAGACCAGCAAAAATAAAATTCTCTCTCTCTCTCCATAATAAAATGGATTGTTTCTGCATGCACATAAAAATACAATGATCAACATACGAATTAACCCCTACCCACCGCTCTCCTCACCAGACGCACACACATGCACTTCTAATTTGCTAACCAATGTACACATGCACATTGTACATGCATATCAAGAGCTTTTAAAGGACCCATGGTCAATCTTTGTAATCAAGAATGTCAGTGATGGATGTAGAATTCAGACTGATTTATAAACAGACATGTCAATCAAAGTTAAGTTATTGTTTTATAAGTATTCAATAAAAATGTTAGAAATAGAGTTAAAAAATATACAATTAGATTTAGTAATGTCCGTTAAAGCCGTAACGTTTGTCTCATAATCATAGGTCTGTCTGTTTAGTAAATTGAGTTTCCCCATTGTTATATGCTTAAATCAATTTTGTGATGTTTTGCGTTGAAAAAATTACCAAAAAATAATTATATTTGTTTTATTACATTTTGTTTCATTACATTTTGCGACGTCCTCAATGCAAAAAATAAGTAACTCAAAATGTAACAACCAAAAAGTGCATTATTACATTTTGCATTAATCCCAAAGCAAAATGTAATAACGCAAAATGTAATAATCCAAAAATTGTGTTATTACATTTTGCGTTGATCTAGATGCAAAATGTAATAATCCCAGTTTATTACATTTTGCGTTGTTATTACATTTCGCGTTGTAACAATGCTGATTTCCATATTTTCTGCAAAGATGAAGAATCCTTTTTGAATTATTTCCCTTTGTAGACATGCTATTGATGTTCAGAAGATTAAAGATATGCATGAAGCAGCTGAAAAGTTGAGACGAGAAAGATGGATTCAAGATAAGACAAAAAAGATCAAGGTAATTCTTGCAAATGCTGATGGGTTTGTTTACGCAAATTTTCTTGGATAAATTTTACTGTATTTTCACATTTTTAGAATATTCTGATTCCTAATTGCAAAGCAAGCACAGGACAGTGAAATAATTTTTTTGTTTTAGGAAATGACTGTCCAAGGGCTGGAACCAGAAATTCAAAGACTGATAGCTAAGCATAAAAATGAAATAAAGAAAATCAAGCAGATCCATGAGGCTGAGATCCTGGAATCAGATGAGAGAGCTGCTCAGCGGTATGTTAGAATGACAGAGGAACTCCGTGACCAACTAGCCAAAGAAAAAGAGGCAGCCTGCGCAAGGGAAAGGGAACTAGCTAAACAAAGGTAAAGAGCTTGCTTATAAATGATTTAAATACAGGTAAAAAGTTTTCTTACAAATGATTATTTTTTATTGTAGTGTCAGCATTACTTATTCAATTCATTAATTGTTTTAAAAAGGAGGAGATATTGAATTGAAAGTGGAGTTTTACTGTTGCATTAAGAAGATGGATTGGTGTATTTTGTGTATAAGTTGAAGCAAATAAATTTCCTTTGAACTTAACAGATATGAAAAAGAACTACAGAATGAGGAGGAGGCGTACCAGCAGCAGAGGCGTCGCTTGTATCAGGAGGTACAGGAGGAGAAGGAACGCGTGTCTCAGCAAGCATCGCGACAGCGCACCGAGCTGGACAAGCTTCAAAGACAGCTGGAGGACAGCCACGCTTTAGCTCTGGCTGCCATGAAGTCTGAATTTGAGAAAGCTAGGGAAGAGCAGGAAAATAGACACAATGTACAATTACATCAGATACATAGGAATCAAATTCTCCAACTTGACAGAAATCATTTTGAAATATAATAAATTTATGTTTGCTAAGCACAATGTTGCTTTGAAGAAAAATATATAATCATGTATTAGGGCTGAAACGATACGCCCCCTCCGTGATACAGTACGTATCGTGATACTTGTGTCACAATTCAATACATTTTAAAAAAGAAACAAATCATGAAGTTAAAGAAAACATGTATTCAGATTTCAAAAGGCAAGTAAAAGGTGGTGATAAAATAAAGAGCACTACTTGTGCTTTTGTAAATTAAAAAAGCATTTTGTTCAAGTCAATACTAGCAGTGGCAACCTGCTCTGAAACTTTCTCTGTCACAATTTTCTCCCTTGTGTGTGTCAAACTATCAAAATGAGGTTGAACCCCATGTATTTCAAGGAGTAACCAAACCCGATTATTAAAAAACTTAGCGAACCGAAAATTGAGAGAGTGAATCGAACATTGAACTGAGCATAAATATTGAACAATATCAATATTTCAGTGAATTGTTTCAGCCCTATCATATATATTTTTTCAAATACTGAAAGATTAAAAATTATGATTTAGACTGAAATTCGAGAACTAAAAGAAAGGCTAGCTGTAGAGAAAGCCTCATGGGAAGAAAACTACATGAAGAAACAGGAGACATGGATGTTACAGAAAGAACGTGAACTGAAGGACCAGGTGAGACGAGACAGGGACAAGGAGATTGAGTTTGTTATCTCGAGATTGGAGGAGGATGCCACTGCAAGCCGTGAGGAAACGGAAAAAGCTGCAGATAACAAAATCAGGTGGGTGTGTAAAAAGTGTGATGAATGGGAGACAACTCTGTTTTAATAGAGAGTGTTCCATAGTGGAACAAAAAACCAGTGTAGTTTTTTCATATAACTCAATTATATGAATACTTTAAATGTAATTTTTGTAACATTTTGTACAGATTTATATGAACTATGCAGTTGCTATTTAATGAGATCTGTTTTCTAGGAGAATCAGAGAGAAGTATGAATTGGAGATGAAAGACCTAGAAAGATCAGAACAACAAGCTCTTGAAAAATATAATGAGATGAAGGTTGGGAACAGAAGTTAAGCTGAAGGAGTAATAAATGATTATTTTACCCTAGTTTTTTTATTAACAATTTAGAATAACTACTGTTCTACGTGATTTTTTAGGCTCGGTTGACAGAAGTGAGTGGAGAGAATGAATGCCTGGTGGTCAAACTGAATCAAAAGGATCAAGAGATAGAAAATTTACAAGAGGTAGGGGCTGACAAGCTTCAAATGGTGTCACACCAAAAAAAATGTAGGCAGTTTTAATTTTACTCATGATTTCTTATCATTTTCTTCAGTGTTTTTAACAGAATTGGTTTTCCTCCCTTTTCACAATTAATTCAATGGTGAGTTTTAACTTACTGCAAAAATAGCAAAAGGAAAATTACATCCAGAAAAAATGAAGCTACATACATGTACATGTATGTTCATGAATGCAATACATTGTATTAGCTACCGGTAGTAGGAAACATACAATGTATATTTACGTATGTTATTATGCTACAGGTGTAGTATACATATTCTAGAAATTAAATAAATCATGAATGTTATTTAACTATATTTTTTTGTGTTGCAGCTTACAGACAAAATGCACAGAGAGCGTGACAGAGTTTCAGACATAATTCGACAGGAATTTGCAGACAGACTGGTGGCAACAGATGAAGAAAACAAACGAGTGAAAAATGAAATGTCAGAAATGAAGGCAAGACATCGGATAGAGCTGGATAGATGTAAAGAACAGATAGAGGATGTACGTAAACAGAAAGATGAGGAAATGGAAGAAGTCCACAAAAGGTAAGGCCCTCCGCAAGGATTCATTTTTATGGCATCGAGCTCTTGAGCTCGAATGCCATGTAGTGGGCGACAAAACTTTACGCGACCGAAGGTGTCAGTCCATGCATCCGCAAAAGAAAATAGCAATAACAATGCATCGATTTCTTTGAAATATAATAATAGCTTGAAAATAAAATTGCATCAATTATATCTACAAGTAATTTGTCACATAACAAAGATACCCTGTTTTAATTTTTATTTTCACACAAGAAAAACGTGACAGTTCTTGCGTATGAATTTCTAAAGAAAGGCTGTGTTGAATGACATGAATAACATTTACGAAGGAGAACCATGTAAACACAAACAACTTATATTAATACGCGGTAAAATAACCACAATATTAAATTAACACGAATGCTAGAAGACTAAAAGAATTGAATTTCCAACTGTAATCCTTAGTTTTTTAGGTCACCTGAGTCACTCAGGTGACCTATTGCTATCCGTTTTTGTCCGTCGTCGTGCGTCGTCCGTCGTGCGACGTGCGTCGTGCGTTAACATTTAAACATTTTCAGCTTTTTCTCTGAAACCGCTCAACCAATTTCAGCCAATTTTGGCATATAGCATCTATGGGTGAAGGGGGACAAAAATTGTGAATTTCATGGTCCCTGCCCCCCTGGGGCCTGAGGGGTGGGGCTAAAACCACCAAAATTAATGCAATCTTTAAAAATCTTCTTCTTTACTCCTGGACATCAAGCAGTCAAACTGTTGACATGATTGTAATAAGCATTGAGCCCTCTACCAAAATTGTGAAATTCATGGCCCCAGGGTCAGGGGTTCTGGTGCTAGGGCGGGGCTATATAGATCATATAGTGAAAGTGCATTATTTCTTTGAAAATCTTCTTCTCTACCCCTGGGTATTATTGAACAAAATTGAATACATATTTATGATAAGCAAGAGTGACTTTACCAAAATTGTGAAATTCATGGCCCCAGGGTCAGGGGTTCTGTTGTTAGGGCGGGGCTATATAAATCATATAGTGAAAGTGCATTATTTCTTTGAAAATCTTCTTCTCTACTCCTGGGTATTATTGAAACAAATTGAATACATAGTTATGATAAGCAAGAGTGACTCTACCAAAATTGTGAAATTCATGGCCCCAGGGTCAGGGGTTCTGATGCTAGGGCGGGGCTATATAAATCATATAGTGAAAGTGCATTATTTCTTTGAAAATCTTCTTCTCTACTCCTGGGTATTATTGAAACAAATTGAATACATAGTTTTGATAAGCAAGAGTGACTCTACCAAAATTGTGAAATTCATGGCCCCAGGGTCAGGGGTTCTGGTGTTAGGGCGGGGCTATATAAATCATATAGTGAAAGTGCATTATTTCTTTGAAAATCTTCTTCTCTACTCCTGGGTATTATTGAAACAAATTGAATACATAGTTATGATAAGCAAGAGTGACTCTACCAAAATTGTGAAATTCATAGCCCCAGGGGCAGGGGTTCTGTTGTTAGGGCGGGGCTATATAAATCATATAGTGAAAGTGCATTATTTCTTTGAAAATCTTCTTCTCTACTCCTGGGTATTATTGAAACAAATTGAATACATAGTTATGATAAGCAAGGGTGACTCTACCAAAATTGTGAAATTCATGGCCCCAGGGTCAAGAGTTCTGGTGTTAGGGCTGGGCTATATAAATCATATAGTGAAAATGCATTAATGCTTTAAAAATCTTCTCTACTCCTGGGTATTATTTAAACAAATTAAATACATAGTTATGATAAGCAAGGATGCCTCTTCCAAAATTGTGAATTTCATGGACCCTGGATCAGGGGTTCTGGTGCTAGGGCGGGGCCATATATATCCTATAGTGAAGGTGAATTATTTCTTTAAAAATCTTCTTCTCTGCGCCTGGGTATTATTTAAACAAACTATTAGTACATTGTTATGATACGCAAGTATGCCCCTTCCAAAATTGTGAATTTCATGGCCCCAGGGTCAAGGGTTCTGGTGAAAAGGGGGGGGGGGGGCTCTATTGATTATATAGTGAAAAAGCAAAATTTCTCTGAAAATATTCTTTTCTGCTTCTGGTTAAAAAGCAAAGAAGCTAAGTGTATAGTTATGATGAGCATGATTACTTCTTCCAGAGTAGTGAATTGCATGACCCCTGGGTCAGATGTGCTGGTGTAAGGGTGGGGCTCTTGATAATGTAGTGAAAATGCATTAATTCTGTTAAATAATCCTGTCTGCTCCTTAGTGTTAATCAGATAAACAAAGTGATTACTTACATGTATGATGAATAAACTTCTGGTCCCAGGGTGAGAGACTCTGGTGTTTCTCGGTGGGGATGGGAGGTGGGGGGGGGGGGGGGGGGGCTGGGGGGCTCTATTGATAATGTAGTGAATCTGTAGTAAAAACTGCATTATTTCTTTGAAAATCTTCTCTGCACCTCGGCATATCAGAGGCAAAAAGAGTAAAAGTTTTGATAAATATTTTTGAACATCTGGGCCATTTTGTCAAGTGTTCTGGTCCTGGCCAGGGCTCTATTAATTTGTATTCTACTGAGGGGAGTTATTCCCCTTTGCCATTTACTTTTGATAATTAGTCACTGTAAATAATGTACTTGAAAGGTTAATAGAATAAGAGAATTTTGCAAGATTTTTTATTGTATAATACAAAAAGTACTTTCATAGTTTTAATGATCAGGTAGACTTGTAAGTAATAGATAAATAAAAATGAGACAAAAATAACTTGTCTTGTTCAATGTTCATCAAAGACCAAGAGAGTCCAATGTAAGAGATTTCAACAAGGAATTAAAATAGTACAGAAGCATTGATAGTTTGTTAATATACTGTATGGTGATAGTGATAAATGGGGAACAGATTAGAACCTAATTTATGAACTGTTAATGAACACTAGATTAATTATTTTGTTGAACCTGATCACCCTATTTTTCTTGCTTTTGGGCAACAAAGCTTCACTTTTCAGTTCATTTTATACTCTATGGATTCTCTAAATTGTTGTATTATACTCAGGTGACCGTTAAGGCCCTTGGGCCTCTTGTTCAATCTTATAACCAATTTTATCATAAAACTGAAGTTATTACTGTATCTCACCGTTTCTTCCATATCGCATTTTACTGTATAGGCCTACCACGCCCGATCATATCTCGATCATAATTGCAACAAAGCGAGTTACGTTTGTTGTTTAGATGCACTAAAACAATGCTTAGACATTGACAATTAAAATAATATTCATATAAATTCATTAAACCCTTGATATTTCTTTAATTGACTGAAAAAGATGAGTTTGATATCCAGCATGAATATGATCGACGGTGTCTAGTCAATTCGAACCCTGCTCTATTATTCGGACCATGGCATAATGTCCCAGACTGTAAATTTGACATTTTGTTTAAAACTTAACATTTTTATTATTTAATTATTTGACCTACTGCTATTTTTGAATTAAAAAAAATGTTTTGAAATTGTTTTTCGTGTTCGATGCCATTGAAGCCTTTCAGGCTTTTGATTATTCTATAAATATAGTTCAACTGCAGTTGTTCAATTTTTGTAGCTTATTTCATATGGCAATTGACATTGAACTTAAATTGCAAAGAATATTGCAATTGACCATTTTCAAGGTAACAAATTGGTGTGAAAAAGTTCCAACGGTAAAATAAAATAGAAATTCAATGTATTAAATCCCTTTGAATTTGAACTGCAAAATTTACTTGTTATTCTAAGTTTTAATAACATTGCATTGCTGGGATGGTCTTAAGTGTCTCAGTACATGTACCATAAGATAGTTATAGACATTTATATACATGTAGTAGTGTTAAAAAGTTTGGTACACAGACAGGTTAAACTGGTAAAAGTTACATGTTATTGGAATTACTTTTGAAGTAATTTGTTTTAAATAGGAGTCCTGAAATACGAGGACTGTACTATTGCAGAATAACTTCTTATTATACTGTAAACCAACTTTTATTCGCGTGCCAGAAATATTCGCGAGTTTCGCAACCTACTTTAACTCACAAATATTAATTGCCGCGAACAATTTATTTTGCTTTGTATATGTATAAAATGTTTTTCAGTTGCAAAAATTAATTTCGCAGATCGGTTTCGAACTGACAAATCGCAAAGAAAAGATGACACGAATAATAGTTGGTTTACAGTATCTAAGTTCTTGGTACACGTGAGTACATCCATAAAAGATAAAGAACTGCATTTGTATTTATTAGGGTGAAGCAAGCCATTGTGAAGAAAGAAGATGTGGTGACCCAGTTAAGAGAACAGTACAGCGCGGCCCAAAAGAGGGCGGACCACCTCGAGGGTCTCCTCCAACAGCAGAGGAAGCAGTTATTAGGCAAAAAATAATGATAATAATAAAAATAGATCTCATGCTGACATTCAAAGCCATTTCAAAGCTTTACTGACATGTTGAACATCACAGGGAAGTGATAATGGAAGATAACTTATTAAGAGATGATGTTGCTCTTGACAAGATATCGGACAACATTGTTCCCCCAGAGTTGTTGCTTTATGACATGATACAAGGATAAGCCACCAAGTCTCACTGTAAACCCACATAGAGACATACAGCCACAAAGGATTGTGTTCCAGAATGGATCTTTTTTCTATTTTAATTATTTTAGGTAAATTGTAGAAACCTGTATTAGAAAACGTAATTTAATTTTAGTATAAATGGAAGAGGTACTGTACAGCAGGAAATTAACTCGCGGAGTTAATATTCGCTATATTAGCGGAATTAAAAATTCTGCTAACTCAACCTACAGTGAATAAATCTTCAAAAATTGATAAGGATAAATTGAAATATTACCGATTTCTGTGATTAGATTCGTTAACTCTATTTGTGTTTCCTTGCAGAGATGTAGACTGTCTTCCTAATTATGCGGGTGAACGGAACATGCAGTTGTTGTTTTTTTAAAGCCTAATTGATAAATAAACATCTATAACTAACATTTAATTCTGCCACCCAGTAGAGGTGTGATGTAATTATCTATAAAACATGTTAGATTTCACCTGCGTGCGTATCAATCAGTCTTATTGTCTTTAATCAAGGCACTTACTTAGTAAAGACAACACTAGTAGGTGTGTTCCCGTTTTGTACACATTTGATAATTAGGTATAGAACAATAGGTGTGAAATATGTTTCGATAGCAATTATAGTCTGAACTTAGTCTGGTATTTAATCAGGTTCAGAATCGACACCATACGTGAGGACAATACTTGCAGTGCTGAAAAAGTTTTTGTGTAATTTTTCCTTTCCGTGAATTCAAATGACCGCGATTTGATGCAAATTGAACAAATTGCAATCTTTTCCGACCACGATTTTAACCTGCTGTACAGTAGTTGTGGCTTAGATATTTCACTGAGATGGTGTTGAATTATCATGATCAGTTTCACCAAGTTCAAGTAAATTAAACATATTTTTGCATGGATTAAAATCAATGTACAATGCATAAATGAGAGGAGGTTCATTCAGTTTCTTATGGTGAGTTGCTGCCCTGTAGATGCACATGTGTATACATGTACAGGTGTAGTAGGACATTTTAATCAAGAAACATGGACTTTCTAAATATAATATTTTTTTACCTTCATACATGAACTTGTAATTATCTTAAAGTGCTAGTATGTTTCTACCTGAAATGTTTAGTAGACATTTTTTTTTCCCACATAGGAAATGTAGGACAATTATAATTGGAATTTTTATGTACCCGTATTTCAGTTTGCTTTAATTTTAGCTCTTGATGTTATACCAATGAAATGTGATGTGAACTGTAAATCCATCCAAACTCAAATCTGTGATATTATTTATTTCATCTGAATTTACATGTGTATAGAAGCAGAAATTCTCCTTTGTTGAAATGTTTTGACTTTATACAAAAAATCTTAATTTTTTGGTCTCTTAATTGCTAATAAGTAACAACCATTGGTATCCCTGGTAACATTTTTTAAGGATTTAATTTTATTGTAGAAATTTATCCACAAAAGAAACAGGAATTATCCTGCTTCTACAGTATTAAGTGTCTGTCAGAATGGAGTTTGTGTGTAAAGATGACCTCTGAGCAGTATATATATATTATTTACCATAAATCTTGAAAACTTTTCTATGATGGCTTCTCATCTGACAGTATTTTTTCTCCTTTTAATGTTACATAACTCGTATTCATTCATTGATCTGAAGATTTGAATCTCTGATGAATCCCTCCCTTCATACTTTAGATCCATTGTAGGGGGAATGTTGTGGTTTATTGAACGTTTCAAAATTGAACTAGCTTTCAAGAAATATTCATAGATAGTTTTATGAATGAAATGGTTGTACTCAAAACTTTGCACATTCCAACTTATATCCAAAGGATTTTTCCTTCAGAGATATTTCAGTGGAATAAGGTAACTTTGTGTTGTTTGATGAACATTTTGTTATACTAATTATTTACTGACTAGTAGTTTTTTTTGTGAGTAGTTGGATGCTGGCCTAAATAAACATTTTGTTATGTTTTAGACAACAATAAATTACAGTACAGTATTAACTTTGATGTCTCTCTTGCTCCCACATGAGCAGCTATACCAATTTGCTGTCAGAGAAGTTGGAATAAACAAACGTGACTGAGCAGATGATTAGAAGTAAATGTAGAGACACTGAGCAGATGAAATACATGTAAATGTGTACAGTCACTGAGCAGATATAATAAACGTGCACAGTCACTGAGCAGATTTAAAAAAACATGCAGTCACTGAGCAGATGAAATAAACATGCACAGTCACTGAGCAGATGAAATATACAGTCATTGAGCAGATAAAATAAATGTGCAGAGTCGCTGAGCAGATAATGTCTATATACAGTCCTTGTGCAGGTGAAATAAATGTGCAGTCATTGAGTAGATAAAAAAGCACAGTCACTGAGCACATAATTGTGACTGGTTACAGTAGCCTAGTGGTAAGGCATTGACTTTGTGGTTGGGAGGCCTGGTTTCGATTCTCATTTACTATGCCACGTCAAACCTACAACATTAAGCATATGTAGTGATTGTTCCTTCACCAAGTGCCTGTCACTAGACATGAAAGTCACTGCTATTTTGGATGAGACCATTAAAACCCAGGGCTAGTGTCATGGTAGGCATTGGCACAATAAAGAACCCTCACTGCTCAATGGCCTTGAGTGCTAAGTATAGGTCTAAATTTGGAGTCCTTCACTGGTATATGATGACGTCTCTATTTGAGTGAAAAATTCTTTAAATGGGAAGTAAAACAATATACAATCAATCAATCATAACTGTGTACAGTCACTGAGGTGGTGAAATACATGTACTCAAGAAGAAGTTGAAAATGTGTAAAGTTTACAGACAGATGGGGGCTGAACAATGGGTGATAAGAAAAGCTTACTTGAGTTTATAGCTCAGGCCTAAGGTTATTGAAGCAGTCTTAGATTTAGTCACAATTGGTACATCAATTTCATAAAGTTTAATGTTTTTAAAAGTTGTTTCCCTTTGACGTTTTTCAAGTGTCAGTTTATATCAAATTCTCATGTTATGAATGACTGAAATTTTTTTACCTAATTCTAAGACTGCTTCATAATCCTGGGGCCAGATGAGCTAAAACTGGTAAAAAATAAATAATTAAGAGAGATGTTTCTTGCATCATATACTTTAATTCAGGCAATCAACAATATACACATGCTGTATAAAATACTGTTAAACTTGAATCAAACAAAAAATCTTGTTTAAAAAAAATAATAAGATTTGACATGATGGACATAAATCTTCAAACTGTAAAGTTTTTGATTATTCAGTTGGAACACTTCCAGTATTAATCTTTCCTAAAATATTCCTATATGTATTTTGTGATTATTAAATATACTACTAAAGGAAGCTGAGAGGTGGTGTCTTACGTCATTGATGCTTGCATGTTAAACCAACATGTTACAAGACTCGGTAATCAACCAAAAAAAGAAAGGTTTATCACAGAAATGGGGTAAATTCAGCACAATAAAGCTTAATTAGATAGTGCAATGAGTGAAAAATGAAATTGATATAAATATATTGCACACAACCTTAAAATGCTGTGAATATAAAAATAGTTGACATGCATGCATATTGCAGCACTTTTCCAATACCTTATTTCCCAGTTCACATATAAAGTAAGAAAGATGAAAGTACTACTTAAAAAAAAAATTACAGAAAGAGGGTCCTTACCAAATGTTAAAACAAAATTCCAATCCTCACCCAATTTTTAACGACAAAAATTAAATTTAAGTAAGTAAACTTTTAAAGACAAAGATTTAATTTATGTATGTCATGTATGATGAAGTACCCTACTGCTGCACATTTTAATTAAAGTTCACATCTGGTGAACAAAAGACTGATTGCCGTAAGAGACCTGATTCATGTCTATATTTAACTGATCAGAAAATGACATTTTCTTTTTAAATTCCAGTGTTTGACATGATAGAAATGTCTGTTTAGTCTAAGTTTATCCAGCTATTTTCTGGATATTCTGTTTCTATTGCTGTTTAGATTTCAGGGGAGGAAGTTCCCGAGATAACAGCCTGGACACCATCCAGTCCATCACAACCTCCGGTAAAAAGGAATTCAGCCGGGCCAACATCTGAAAAAAATTTTTAAATATTATAATTAAAAAGTGAAGCACTGCTCTCTTGAAGAACATTTCATTGATTGTTCTCAGTGGCCTGACAATTAGAGAGGTTTTGAAGTTATCAGGGTATCAAATTTTGAATTCATTTCAGAAATAATGGACAAACTAGGTCTTTATTCAGAATAGCTCACTAGAGCCTTTGACTTATGTATGTAAGACTCTGAAAAAAATGACCTTGACATTGAAGCTCTGACCTTTAAAGTAAAAATTACATTTACACTATATTTTGAAGAAAAATACATGTATGTCTTAGAGAACCTTGATTTTGAATCATGCCCTCAAAAATTTCCAAGAACCATTCTCTTTAGTTGAGCATTAACTCAACTTAAGGTCAGATGACACATTCTTCAATGATATATAATTTTTTCCAAGAATTTGTCCTTGAAGTTTTGCTGCTTTAACAAGTTTCCTCACAAAAAATTGAGGTACCTTACCAGGCACTTATGCAAGAGGATGGTGTTTCCTATATAATCCCATTTGAACTCTTTGGTTTGCCAATATCACAACATTTTTGTGTCTTTACCTTTTGACATTTTGAAAACAGTTTAAAATCACAAGATAATGATAATTATAATCAATTTCTTGTATATTATGAAGAGATACAAAACAGATATTGGAGCAACATGTCATCAGACCTTAAAGTCTAGATACCATCTGGAAGCGAGTTTTCAGCTCACCTGAGCCGAAAGCTTAAGTGAGCTTTTCTGATTGAAATTTGTCTGTTTTTGTTGTCTGTTGTTATTGTAAACCTTTCACATTTTCATCTTCTTCTCAAGAACCACAGGGCCAATTTTAAAAATGTATGATCCGATCTCTTTAATCTCAAAAAATTAAGATTTACCACCATCATTTATTTACAGTGTGAAAGGTTCTAACTTTCCAAAAATTATACACTCTAGTTCGCACCTGTTCCAGAGAAAAAGAAATTAAAAAGTTATATAAAAAAAAAATTATTAAATACAAGGACTGCTGATAAGCACATGCGCACTTACTAGTTTCGGTTCTAGCTTCAGTCGTAAACATGAGATTTCACAAGTCCATATTAGGAGGTGTGGAAAGCTGGTTAATATATTATATTGGTATATTTCTACCTTATTGAATAAACAATTTATTTTGAACATGGTATGAGGTAAATAGGTGGTTAACTATGAAATTGTACCAGTAAACAAATGCATGTGTTTTACCTAAAGATCACGCAATCGTTCTTGAAAGATCTTTATGCTGAATATTCAAGAGTTTTTGTTTGTAAGTCAAAGAATTATTTCTCTAAATTACAACAAAGGCACAAAACATGGATAAGCGGAAAGGATATTTTTCATCATTTTAAGATATGATAAACTAATTTCCATAGTTAAAAGTACATTATACTCGCGGACCATACAGCTTTAAGCAAACTTGCCACAAAGCATCCTTGGGTGAAGGCAATTCAGTTGTTTAAATGAAGGGCCATGCCCTCTTTCTAGGGGAGATACTGTTAATAAAGAATTATTAAAATTTAATGGCATCTTTCAAAAATCAAGAACCACTGGGCCAGAAAAGTTGAATTTTATGAAAATTTTGTTACAAATTATAGATTCAAGTTTGTTCAAATCATGACCCCTGGGGGTAGGTTGGGTCTCACTGGGCAATCAAAGTTTTACATAGGAATATATAAGAAAAGATCTTAACAACTGTATGGATGCATCCTCAGGTAGTGTAGATTCAAATTTATTCAAATCATGACCCCTTGGGGTTAAGGTGGGGCCACAATGGGCAATAAAAATTTTACATTGTATTATATAGCTAAAATCATTAAAAATAACTTCTTCTCAATAACTATATGAAGTATGAAGTCTATACAGCTATAGTTTTAAAAGTTATCACTGGGAAACCAAGAATGAGCTCTTGTCCAACTGCCATCCAGGTCAGATTGCCCCTTCCTCATTATGCAGGGTTATCCCTAAAAATTGAAATAGCAGGGAACATTAAAAAAGAAGAAGGGGTCAGAGGTTCCTCCCCTAACTTTAAGGTGGAGGGGAATACCAGTATACGGGGGGGGGGGGGGGGGGGGGGGGATTACATCATTATAGGTGGGAAAATTCCCCAGCCCCGGAGTCCTAGAGACAACCCTGTTATGGTATACTCCCACAACTTCATTAACAGGGTAAATGTACAGGGATAATAAGAAAGGAGTAACTTTGCCAATTTTACAATACTCTTTTCCTTCTGACTTAATTGCAAAATGTTTACCCCCAGAGTACACATTGTTAGAGAAAAAATATTTAGGAATTCTGAAACTCACACAGAATACATCAAATAAGCCATTTCCTCCATCCACCAAGTAGCGAATTCTTGGGCTCTGGTTGATGACAGCATCCTCCAAGGCATCTAAGACAGGGGCCAGGGTAGGGTAAGATGTACTTGAGGTCCCCTTGGCTCCCTCAAACAAACAGTCCAAGTATTCCTTACCATAGGTTTCTCTCACCTCCTCTCCAGCCTCAGTCCACATGGTGTTAAAATCTCTCTTCATTATAGCTAACTGTTTAAAATTGTATATAGTTTAGAAATTTTGTATAAGATAGGCCCCATGCATAGAAAAATATTTTTATAGGACAATAAACAACATCAAAAACAGATACTCCCAAAAACCATCTGGTTTAAGCAAGTACATATTTTTCCAGTATTACACATCAAATTTTATGCCTATCTTCTAACTTTGCTCTCAAAAATGTAACCTTGAAGCTAAAATTTATTTGTTGAATGATATAATATCTGACTTCAATAAAACTTACTGATTTTTCATTCAACATTCCGGTTGCCCCTCCAAAGTTTCCTGGCTCCACAATCACCACTTTCAGCCCAAACTTTCTCATCTCAATCCTCAGACCATCAGAGAAAGCTTCTCCTGCATACTTAGCCATGGTGTATGCTGAAGCCACAGGAAACACACAGCGCCCTCTAACACTGGTTACATTCACCACTCGACCTATATAGAAAATACCCATTTATATTGCATCTACAAGTATTGAGTTAAATAAAAAAGTATTTAAAATCAAATGCAAGACAATTTGTAGAAAACTAATGCCAAAATTAAGATGAAGAGTTCCTCAATTTCTAAGAATATGGTAAATGGAGAGACTACCTTTGCTCTTCCTCAGAAGTGGTAGGAAGGCTTTTGTGGTCCTGACCATTCCAAATAAATTAACATTCATAATTCTGTGGTACATATCCATGGTACAAAAGTCAATATCTCCAAGGAAATTGACTCCTGCATTGTTGACTAATGCCCACAACCCTTTCAGGATAAAAACAACAACACTTAATTTGATTAGTATTACCAGTAGCATATTGTAAACATCAAAGCTGTGTGATATTATACTACAAATACAGAATAAATCATCAGATGTGAATATATTCTTATATCATGAGGTTATAAATTGTTAACTTCTAACATACAAAAATCTAAACAGTCTTGACAAAACTAACAACGATCACAGGTGTTCTACGTCTCATATACAGTCAACCCTTGATATCTTGAACTCAATGGGACTGAGAAAAAAACTTAGACATATCCAAGGATTCGAGATATCCAGGGTAAAATACTTAAAGAATAAGGGGTTGGGACTTTGAAATCACTTGGACATATCCATGGTATTTGAGATATCAGTGTTTGAGATACCAAAGTTCAACTGTATTATTTCTGACAATCACCTGAGTAAAACAAGAGGCCCATGGGCCACAACGCTCACCTGAGTTACTTTTGCCCTGCTGTTCTTCACAAGACCTCCCCTTTGTAATATTTATTGCGACCCCGCCCTACCCCTGGGGGCTATGATTTGAACAATTTAGAATCAACAATACCCAAGGATGCTTCCACATAAGTTTCAGCTTTTCTGGCCCAGTGGTTCTTAAGAAGAAGATTTTCAAAGATTTTGCCTATATATTTCAATGTAAAACTTTGATTCCCTATTGTGGCCCCCGCCCTACCCCCAGGGGCTATGATTTGAGTAATTTAGAATCTACGCTACCCAAGGATGCTTCCACATAAGTTTCAGCTTTTCTGGCCCAGTGGTTCTTAAGAAGAAGATTTTCAAAGATTTTGCCTATATATTTCAATGTAAAACTTTGATTCCCTATTGTGGCCCCGCCCTACCCCCAGGGGCCATGATTTGAACAATTTAGAATCTACGCTACCCAAGGATGCTTCCACATAAGTTTCAGCTTTTCTGGCCCAGTGGTTCTTGAGAAGAAGATTTTCAAAGATTTTGCCTATAGATTTCAATGTAAAACTATGATTCCCTATTGTGGCCCCGCCCTACCCCCAGGGGCCATGATTTGAACAATTTAGAATCTTCTCTACCCAAGAATGCTTCCACATAAGTTTCAGCTTTTCTGGCCCAGTGGTTCTTAAGAAGAAGATTTTCAAAGATTTTGCCTATATATTTCAACGTAAAACTTTGATTCCCTATTGTGGCCCCGCCCTACCCCCGGGGGCCATGATTTGAACAATTTAAAATCTACACTACCCCAGGATGCTTCCACATAAGTTTCAGCTTTTCTGGCCTAGTGGTTCTTGAGAAGAAGATTTTTAAAGATTTTTCCTATATATTTCTATGTAAAACATCGATTCCACATTGTGGCCCCGCCCTACCCCCGGGGGTCATGATTTGAACAATTTAGAATCTACACTACCCCAGGATGCTTCCATATAAGTTTCAGCTTTACTGGCCCTGTGGTTCTTGAGAAGAAGATTTTTTAATGACCCCACCCTATCTTTGTCTTCTCTTGATTATCTCCCCTTGTGAGGGGACTTGGCCCTTCATTTTAACAATTTAAATTTCCCTTCACCCAAGGATGCTTTGTACCAAGTTTGGTCAAAATTGGCCCAGTGGTTCTTGAGAAGAAGTCAAAAATGTGAAAAGTTTACAGACGGACGGACAGACAGACAGACAGACGGACAGACAGACGGACGACGGACAAAATGTGATCAGAAAAGCTCACTTGGGCCTTCGGCTCAGGTGAGCTAAAAAGTAGCAATTTTATCTACTGGTATACTAACCACATCCAGTAGCCCTGTCTGTTTTAGTCACATACTCCAGAGCTGAATTGACATCAGCATCATTTGTGATATCCATCTTCAGAATATGCATTTGCCCTGTGGTACTTTCCTTGAGGTGTTTGGCTCCCTCACACTCCGGATTCAAACAGCCAGCAAAAACTGTGAATCCCATGGCATCAAATCTATTGGCAATGGCATTACCAAATCCTGTAAAAGCAAGAGATGTTTATTTGACATGTTAAAACCAATCCATAGGACTGTAGCTAAGGCTAACCTCAGCATAATACAAAGATGGAATGATGAGAATAAATTAGGGATGTCAATTTTGTCAATAATTCATATTGGAATATTCAATGAAAGTATTCGAATATATTCGATAAAAAAAATAAAATCTGTTTTATTTCAAATATGCGTCATGAAAGGTTAAGCGTAGGTATACTTATATTGGAAGTAAAATTGTATGAAGACTTTTGCAGGTGTACAATAAGAAATTCCATTTGATATTTGTCAATGTTTGAAATAAATAATTGATTTAAATGTAGAAAAGTATAATTTTAACAAATGAAACATGTGTATTTATAGTAGGAACCAGTCGTCTTACCAAAGGCAAGATATAGTCGTAACGGTATACTGTTCACATTTCAATACGTGTAATGAATTACAATTACCTGCCTAATAAGAGATATGATTATAATCTTTGATACAATGTAAACAAATATTTCCATAGAAAATTTTCCTAGGTAATAAACTAATTTCCCGATAATGAATATAAAATTCAGGATTATCTACAACCTGAGATAATCAAGTAATTTACACATTTATTCTGAAATTAAGCCCTTTACAATATTAATTACAGACTAATTCTATCAGATATCCGTTCAATTATCAATTAATTTATACTCTTCACGCCTTTTAGACATTATAAGATTTCATTTTGTTGTCCTCGATTCTAGATCTGATCATATCTTACTAAAAAAAATATGAAAGTACGTTTTGTATTATACATTAAGCATTATTGTACAATTCTTTAACACCTTACTCAAAACAAAATACATGTAATTTAGTAGATCTATAAGATAAGAAAGTGGTGAAAGAAATCAGACAATCGAAATTGATCGCTAGTAAATTACACAGGGATAATTCCAGCACTGTTCTAATAAAAATTTATTAATCACAGTACTTCTTTTTATGAAATCTGAAATTTACCGAATATTCGAATCTTAAATTCATATTCGAATATCAACTCATCGAATGAATATTCGAATATTCATTGCCATCCCTAGAATAAATACAGTCAAACTTCGTTATCTTGAACTTGATGGGGCAGAGGAAAAAACTAATATCCGATATCTAGGATTCAGATTCAAAATATTGAGGTTGAAATAAGTTAAAAAAAGAAGTTTGGACTTCCTACACACTTCAACATATCCATGATATTTGAGATATTGATATCTGAGAACTTCCCTTATCTATGCAGCAGTATTCCAACATCACCTCCATATGGTGTTTATGTCTCCCGACTGATTCGATACGCGAGAGCCATGCTCTGAATATGATCAATTTTTTAAACAAAGGCAAGCTATAAAGTACTGACAAAAAAGTTGATGTTACAAGAATATCAACAACCCCTTTAAGGTCAGACGATATGTTCCTCAAATATCTGTTTTGTATATCTTCGTATTGTGTGGAAAATATTCCAAATTTCAATTACTTTCTGATTTCTAAACTGGTTTCTAATTGTCTTTAAAAAATTGAAACACCAAAAAATGAGTTATTGGCTAATTAAGTTTTTTCCAAAAGGAGTTTATAGGAAACAACATCCTCTGGTATCTTGCACAAATGCCTGGTAAGGTACCTCAATTTTTTGCTAGTAAACGTGTTAAAGTAGCAATACTTCAGTGACAAAATCTTAGAAAAAATTATATATTATTGAGGAACGTATCGTCTGTCCTTAAAGTCAGCTTTTTGCAAATTCTATGGTCTTAATTATGACCTTGTTTATAAATACAACCTATCATTGGGGTCTTATTTTGTTTGCATGTTTCATACCATTTGTAAGCTAGGTCATTGTTTTTATACTAAATTTGACAATAGGTATTCTGTCTACCTGATCTATACATAGGGCTCATGAGAGATGTGACCATGCAGTCAACACAGGATGCTTACTCCTCCTAGGCACCTGATCCCACCTCTGGTGTTTCCAGGGGTCAGTGTTTTGCCCCTTTTATTCATTTGTTTTGTTTCCTGGATTTATGAGATTGATAACTGTTTGTTATCTTCACCTTTTACAGAATGAAGTTCAACTGTAATGAACTAAAAACAAACCAAAACATGTTACCAAACAATTGTTTTTGTTGTTGTTTTTTTACCCACCTGTGTCACAACCAGTGATGAGCACACCCTGTCCTTTAATTTCAATAGGCTTGTACAACAACTTTCTCAGTAATGTTAAGACAGCCAGCAAAATAAGTATTGTCAGCACAATGGTTCCAATGTACTTCTGAGCTACCACTATAGGGATACAGAACAGGACAAACAGGTACATAGACTCAAAGAACTGGAGCCCAATGAACTCAGCTACCCTCATCTCTGGAATTAATCATTTATTTCTCAATAAACAACATTTACGAAATGCAATAGGAATGATGAAGCTAAATAGTTTATATGTCTGCATGCGTTTATAATTACTAGTATTATCTTGAAACATAACTGTGGGTGAATTAAAAAAAAAATGACCACCAAACTGAATTTTTTTGGCAAAATTCAACTACTCATAACATATTTTTCACTTATATCATCATATTGCAAATACATTCTAGTTTAAAATCCTGAAGTGGCAATAGAATAGACAAATGGATTAAAAAGTTTCAGAATTTTTATTAGTAAAATTTCTTTTGAAAAAAGAAAATATCATTACACCTTAAAAGACTTTCTAAAATACATAATCACAAGAAATTATAGTTTTTTATGCTTCAAAATGGTAAAAGGGGTATAAATGATTAAATCTAGACCTTGAATGAGTATCTTCTCTTGTACATATGACAAAAATGTGGCTTTTTGATTTTTATTTTACATTTTTTTTCAATTGTGGTTTGAAAAGTTTTAATAAGAAAAAAATATGAAGCAATAAAATTCCTCAAAATTCACTTTTTTGTCAGTTCAAGTCAATTCTTTAAATCTAAGCCAAAAAAGAATTGTTATATACGAGTTCTCTTACGAAAAATACTAGATTTTGAAGTGACCCTATGTTACATTATTGTGTTGCACTCATGACATCTGATATGTATTTTATTTAACATTGTTTTAAAAATTATAACACACAATAGCCCATTCTTACTTTGTAAATCAATTTGTCATGTTGATATTTTTCATTGTTTAGAGGAGGTTTTTCATATTTTGAAGACCTTAAAACATGATTATTTGCAAACTGTAATATATATAAATTGTATGTAAAATATATGTGAAATGATGTAAACTATTCCCTGAATTGACTGTAAAATTTCTGTAATTTGTTGATAGACATAGTGTTTTGAACATCAAATAGTATCAAGCATTTTTTTTCAACTTATTTTTTAGTAGAGATAGTTAAGAAGCATCGGTAATTATAAAGCAGTTTTGTTGCATTCCTGACTGCAGTAAAGTTTAAAATAAAAACCATAGAACACAAAAATTCATAAAGTGTGGGCAACATCAAGTGGTAATGAAATTGTGCAATATTTATAGTCCAATACTTCATAATTAAAACAGATGAAAGTATTTAAAATTCGCATTTTATCTGGAATTATACCCTATTTTATGCCAAAAAACTAGCTTAAATGTATATTTAGAAGATAAAATGTATTTTAAAGCATATTTTCCTTTAGAAGACAAACACAGTAACCCACTAGAAAAATTCTACTCATCATTTTTTCTTTATTTTTATTCTTATTGGATGATTTATAATTCTAACATATTTGTTGCACTCCTGACCAAAAGCACTGGGGCCTTTAAAGTAGAATTGTGAAGTGAAAATTACATAAGAACTTGTTCTGTTGTTTCAGTGAAGTTGAGGAGGAATTACTTGAATTTTATGACAATGTTTTAGTGTGTTTATTTTTTACGTTCATTAAAAAAATTACAAAAAAGATAAAAACACATCTGAATTGATAAAATTGAAAAAGGAAGGATTTTAATAATAAAACTGTCAATAATTTAGCATTAAATTATACAAAAAGATCATTATTAATTAATGAATACTTCTAAGCATGAATAGAAGTCTTTTCGTCACACAACTTGAATCTTTAAAAAAATGTGTTGCACTCCTGACCATAGAAATATGGATCTGAAGCACAGACACATCCTGTAATTGATAAATCTATTTGGTAAAAATGTTCTTTGTGTCTTTATTTTCCAAAATAAAAATCAGATAATCATATAATGATAACAGTTTTTTCATGCTTGGGAGCAAAACATCAAATGTTGCACTCCTGACATTTTTGGGTATGCACATATAATTGACTCTCATTAATGCTGCTTGTGATTTATATAACATTTTTAAGTTTTAAAATGTAAATCAGTTATTATTTTACACTTCCAAAATTCTTTTTTGTCTTAATTTTCTATCAGAATTTTACAATTGATGTTTTTTTTGGCAACACTACATTTTTTCTGTTGCACTCCTGACATGGTATAACATTTTTTTAAACATCAGCCATGACCACAACCTGATTAAACAAAAGTTATGACAGTCTACATTTAAAGCTCAATACTTTGAATATTATCAGGAAAGTCTTTATTTTCAACATGAAGCATTATTTTTTATTTCACAGAGCTCCAAAAAATATTGAAATTTCAAAATGTCACAAAAAGGTGTTGCACTCCTGACAATTTTAGCATCATTTTTGGGCATAACTTTTTTGTTAATTGAGATATCAATGAGATATTTGGCAGGTATTTAGACACTATCTAAAGACATATGCTGAGACATAGAAATCTATTTTCATTGCCTGTATTTTTAGTGTGGGTTGATAAATATGCGTTTGGTCATTTTTTTGAATTCACCCTTGTATAACTTTTTCATTGAAGTTGAATGCAATTCTGTTCTTTCCATTAATCATTATTATCTTATAATGACATTCACTCAGGGCCAAGACACATCATCACACTCTCTTTACAAGAAACTTTTATCTTGAAAACATCAACATGTGATTTTTTTTAAAATTATCATAAAGTTATTGACCAGACATGAAAGAAGACATATTTCCCATTTGATCATCTACTGTATGATTAAATCAAAGAGTACATGAAGGAAATCTAAATTAAGATATCCCCCCCCCCCCCCCCCCCCCCCCGTGTGTGTGTGTTCTCTGACTTTATCACTGATCTGATGTTTAAAAAAATCCACTCAAGAGAACATTTTAAGTCAAGAAACTTGAAAAATCATAAGAATTCGAGTGATTTAACTGAATCATGATCCACCTGCTTTTATTTGATTTTGACATGTCATATATGAACATGATGAATTCATATGACTGTCATAGAACCTCGTAAAACTATTGTCCTTATCCCAATTTATGAAACGAAACTTTTTATAACAAGAATAATATATATATATATATATATATATATATATATATAACAAGAACAACATACTCGTAAGCCTAGGTGCTACGTGCTCGATCTCCTCCGCTCCTACTTTCACTTTCCGTTCTACGCTTATTCGGAACTTTTCTTGACTTATTCTCTTGAAAAGACGATGGAATCCATTCGGCTAACTTTGGAGTTTATTCATCATAATATTGGAAATAATGTGAAAGTAGAGCTAGGTGTGAACTTGAGTAGAAAATGTAAAATGTGAACGTTTGAACTCAGTTGAAGGATAAAGTCTCCTACTTTTAATCACTGTTCATTTCAAATACAAAAATGAACAAAGCTTGTCTGTGAACCATCACAATCGAGAGCAGTGTTTATTTCTTGGGATTATCTATTTAATATAGATTAACGGTAGGCTCTAGTCAGTCTAGAGAAATATATTTTTCCATTTGAAAGCCAATGTAATTAGTACTGCACATTGTTAATTAGGTTTGGACCAATTGTCCAAATGGAATATGATATCCTGTTTGGGATACAATATCCGAATGGGATATACATTTATTATGTGTTAAAAAAAAATTGGAAATGATAACGACCCAATTTATTTGTTTTTTTTTTAATATAACATCAAAAGCAAAAAAACTTTTTGCAAGCAGATTTTTGAGATTTATCTATAATCCTACAGGTTAGAGATTGATCCCCAAAAATTTTTCGATCTTCTGTGGGATCATTGTCCTGAACATTTTTCTAATGTAAAAAAAAAAAAAAACAAAAACAAACAAACAAGCAAAACAAAAACAATTTTAATGATCTAAGTTGACATGATTATCAGTTTTGGCATATAAATATGATTAAGTATTCAAGTAGCTGTGTCCCTAAACATAATGACTTTTTTTCTCAACTTCTTGATGGAGCTCTTTAAATATTATTTACGCTTGCCTTATATCAAAATTGTGTGAGTGATTTCTCGATTGTGAACCCTATTGACTTACTTATAAAAATGACTAATTGCAATTTTCTAGACTAGAGACTTCATTCTTTGCTTGAATACTCTCTTTATGACAGGTTCTTATACTGTTGATCAGTTAGCAATGTATCTGTATTGTAACTGTACTACATATTCTTGCTATAATCTACTTGGGATAAGGAAGCATTATTATAATTGATTGTTCTTATTAATCAGATTTGTTTTAGTTTGTATACATCGATCTTATCAAGGAAGTGTTCATTAGATAATGACAAAACATATGTATATTTTTTTCTCTGCTTTGTCTTCTTTTTTTTTTTTTTTAGAAAGGATGGTTTTTATTGATGAAGAGGTAGCTTATTTAAATATTAATATAATTGTACACATGCCATTTAAAGGCCCCCTTCCAAATTCAAAGAAAGTACCTTTTTTCCAATTGAATGTGTTAATTTTCCCAATAGTTACTTATTCTCCCAAAAATTAAAGAACAGATTGTTTGATATATAATAATTAAACTTGCTACTCATATTCCTTTGTATTGCAGAACATAAATCAATGCAATAACAAACACCAGAAAACCAGTATATGATGAATTTAATTTAGTTAAAAAGATTTTCCCAAAATTCCCTTAAAAATGTTACTTATTTTCCTAATTTGTATGGCCCCTGCCCAAGTGGGGTCCCAGCAAGTGGTGCAACATGCCTGTTAATACAGTTATAGCTTAGACTTTAGAGATTATTTATTTGGTTTGAGGCTGCATGGAAATGCATTTATAAATCTGTTATGGTCATTCAGAGAACTGACATATTTAAATCCTTGCACAGCTTCTAATGTTTTTAAAAGTCAGGAATCCTTTTTTTTTTTTTTTTTTTTTGGTTAAATATCATTTTGTATCAATATTGGAGTCTCAACTTGGTAATGTCAGTTTATAAAAGTTATTGTTTGTTGCACATGCAAATTGTATCTTTTATCTTTGGAACAGTATGGGGTGCATTAAGTCAGCCTTCCTAAAGATACATTCTTCTGAGTATTAGACAGGTAATATAAGTTTAAAGATAGTGATGCTTTTATTATTGGTGTTCGTTGAACACATAATTTTTGATTGATAAATTGACTGTCACTTTTATTATAGTATTTGTAGAAATTTGATACATAATTGAATACTATGTATTTCACTCTTCATATGCCAGACACCATGTTATTATGTGTCATGTATTAGTTAGGAGCCTGAAACATTGAAATTTTATACTGGAGGAGGATGTTTAGTCACAGTTTCAGAAATTGATTTAAGTACATTCACATAAATATTGTGATCATATAAGCCACTGGACTTATTTGTGCTTAACTGGTATATACATGTAATTTACAAATTGTCAAAACTTTGCAAAAGTAAATTAACTTTTGTCCCCTATATAGTCAGAGTAAAGGTCTAAAGGGAAAGAAACTTTGTTTTTCATCTTTATGCAACCAAAAATTTGAGTGTGCTGGGATAAATTCAATGTGTTTCAAATTATTATGCCCCCGTAATCAAAGATTCGGGGACACATAGGTTTTGTCCTGTACGTCCTTCTGTCTTAGCTAGCTGTCTGTCTGTTAGATCTTTAACCTTGCCCATAACTTTTGATTGGTTGGAGCTATGGCTTTCATATTTCACAGGTGTATTCCTTGTGAAAAGATCTTTCTCTGGGTACCATCATATTTGACCTTTTGACCTTGGAGTTTGACCCAGTTTTGCAAAATTTTATCCAATATTAACCTTGCCATAACTTTTGAACGGGTGGAGCTAGGGCTTTCATACTGAACATATGTAATTCTTGTGACAAGACCTTCCTTTGGATACCAAGAACTTTTACCCTTTGACCTTGACCTTGGAGTTTGACCTACTTTTGGAAAACTTTAACCTTGGCCATTACTTTTAAAGACAGTTGGTGCTAGGGCTTTCATACTTCACATATGTAATTCTTGTGACAAGACCTTCCTTTGGATACCAACAACTTTAACCTTTTGAATTGAACTTGGAGTTTGACCTACTTTTGAAAAACTTTAACCTTGGCCATAACTTTTGAATGGTTGGTATTAGGGCTTTCATATTTCACATGTGTATCTCTTGTGAGAAGGCCTTTCCTTGGGCCTCATTAATTTTGACTATTTGACCATGACCTTGATGTTTGACTCACTTTTGAAAAATTTCAACCTTTCCTTATCTTTTCAATGGTTACTACTAGGGCTTTCATATTTCACAGGTATATTCTTCGAGACAAGACCTTTGGGTACCAACATATTTGATTTGCATTTAAGAAAGTTTAACCTTTGCTCTAAGTTGCCATACAGGGGCATCAGTGTTTCACAAACATGTCTTGTTTTTCTTTAATTTTTGGGTAGGAACATCTGTGGCAATCAGAATATATCTTGCAAACAATTTTTTTGTGTCAGTGACAACATTACGAATCAAAAAGAGAACAAAGGCCATACTTGTGAGAATTCTATGGTTCTTCCCCAAAGATGGCAACCAATGATGCACAGTACTTTTGAAAAGCTTCGATTCTGGGCTACTATTGTCAACATGGTAGAGAAAAGAATCAAGATATTCTGTCTATCTGATCAATACATACATGTATAGGACTCACGGTGAGTGTGACCAGTTGACAGGGGATGCTTACTCCTCCTAGACACCTGATCCCACTTCTGGAATTTCCAGGGGTCTATGTTTTATGCCCTGTTCATAGATTCTGTAGTTCTTTTGAAATTGATGACTGTTCATTATCTTTACCTTTTTCTTTGTTAAAATTATACATGCCCTCAGTTGTCCCTTGATTGGTAAATACAGATGACAAATATTGTTGAGATCTCTCTGCCTCCTATAGGCCTGATAAGCATTACTCTACAAGAGTTGACAGATAATACATGATTTAGTATGTAAGATAAGAGTCTGTGACATGTCACTCTGTCCGATCTGAACCTTTATTGATATTTATTTCAAGTATACAAGATCAGCTGCATAATGGTTAACAACAAATGTTTCAGGTTTCAATGGGTGACTTTACTGGAGAGGAGTTGATCCAGGCTGCCATTTTTAATGATGCAGAGCTGATGAAGTGTCTGTTAGAGGGAGAGTGTGCTAAGTTGATCAATTTTCAAGACCGTCGAGGAAGAACAGCAGTGTACACTTCAGTGTCTAACAACAGTTTAAGATGTCTCCGCGTACTACTGGAACATGGAGGTAAATATCCCAAGTACCTTAATATAAAAAAGAACTACTCGGATAATTTTGTTAGACTCTTGATCAGCTAGTAATACTGATAGCCAGAAGGACAATATCTACAGCTGTGTACAGATTAGTCTTCTCCTAGTTTAGAGATATTATGTTTTAATTATTGCTTTTGTATGCTGTTATTTTGTGCAATTGAAATATGCAAACTTTTAACACTTTGCAAACAAACTTAGGTTGTTTTCTTTTTTATCAATGGTATTTGATACATTTAAGTACATGTATATATACTTATTATAAGTACTTGTCATATTGGTGTTTCCATTGTTCTAGTTTTTGCCATATTCATACAGGATTTACAAGTTTGATCACTGTTCATTATCTTCTCCCTTTGTTTTTTGGAATCAGACAATTCTCTATTAGGAAATATTCATATAACTTCTATTTAATGTGTTTATCTTTTGGACATGTTCTTTTAAACTAAAACTCAGGGTTTAGAAGTCTTTTGATTTATGAAAAACATAAAAAAAATTAATATTTAAGTAAAATAATTTTGAAGCATGGATCACATTGCTATGTGTTCATAGGCATTCATAGGCCATTTTTAGGAATTACACTTGGAGTATAAAAGTGGAAGTTACACTTGGATTATAAAAGTACAAGGTTGCCTCCGTGGCACAGTGGTTGGTGTTTGTTCTAGAGTCTCGGTGTAAGGAGTTGATCCTAATGCTGTGAGACATGGAGACCGGACCTTTAGATGAGACCGTATAAAATGAGGTCCTGTGTCAAAGCAGTTGCTTTCAAAAAAAAGATCCCTCACTTCGCAAAGGCTATGACTGCCGAGTGCAAGTCTAAATTTGCAGCCCTCCACCAGCAAGTGGTAGCATCTCAATATGAGTGAAAAATTCTCACAAGGATTTTAAACAAAATAAAAGTACAAGTTTATCAGCTTATTTTAAAAAGTGGAAAAGATGTATTTCATGATATATTTTTTTCTTTATAGCAGATCCAAATATTGCAGCAGGGGAAACATTCAACAGCATGGCAAGTATTCCACTCCATTCAACTTCCTTAATCTGCATTACATATAATTACATACGCAATTGTCTACATCCATCCAAGTGCTTTGTAGAAACTTCATCATTTTTCCTCAAGGTCATTTTTCCCTAAAGTATGACTGTATTGCCCGACTTTTTAAATCACTTTTTAACTTTAAAACCTGAATCACTCTGAAACACTTTTAGTTAATTCAAAAGGGAAATTGAATTTTAAAATGTTAATGTGATTACATGTAACTTAATTCATTGCATGTGTAATATGAAAACCAGGACTTTCAAAATATGCCGGTACCTCGTACTTTTTCATCAAACATAGCATTGATAATGTCAAAAAGAAGGTCAAATGATATATTTGTTGCAAGTTTTTCCTGCAATGATAATTATAATATGTCCATATTGGTACAATGTGTTCAAATTGAATTTTATTTCAAAAGCTAGAGTGAAAAGAGTCTTGAGTTTGGAAATTTGTTCATTATTGTTTGATTTAAAAAAATTACTCAAATACTAAAGTTGTGTTTTAAAACAAGAAATAAATTTCTTGATAGATCCAGGGAGTTGCAATGGATGCACATACATTAAGCAATTTTGACTGTGAATTTTGTAAAAAAGGCCTCTTTGTATGTACATTTACAGTTTTTTATTCACAGAATTTCTGAACATCCTACCCCAATGGGAGGTTAAAAGGGGGAGGGGGTGTTATAAGATTTTTTACTTGTGTCATAACACCCCCTCCCCCTTATCTATAACTCTACAGACACATACAAAGTTTGGACAAAGCACTCCTGGATGTGTGACTGAAGTTGTATTTGTTAATATTATGTATGCTTAGGAATGTGGACTGCTTGGATACCCTGTAATTAATATTTGAAAACAAATCAATATCAGGAAGTACAAGTAAAACTATTCAGTCAGATAAGTGATTTAAAGATTTTATCAGAAGATGTAAATTATCTACAAGTAAGAAAATTGGTTTTAACTGTCATTGTGTTATGATGTATATTTTTTGTGACAGACACCTCTACACTGTGCCATTATAGACCTGAAGCTTGATATCTTTAAGTTGTTGTTGTCACATGGGGCAGATTTTACAAAACAAGATGGTTCAGGACTGACCCCCAAAACAGTTGCGGAAAATATGGAGTTAGATGAATATGTAGAAGAAATGGAAGAAGAACAAGGTACTGTAATCAGTTATCAGGGTTAGAAGTAATGAAACAATAGGGAAAAAATTCATTGGATTGTGGTAACATAATGCTTTTTCTGTGTTAAGACAGACAGTATGAATTTTATAAGCTAGTGCATATTCTGATAAACTAAAGCTTTTTCCATCTGGATATGTATAGAAATTTCTTATGCTTCCAAGATTGAACTATGTGTGTGTGTTTTTTTTGATTGATTGTTTGTTTGTTTGTTTGTTTTTTTTTTGGGGGGGGGGGGGGTATTGAAATGTATGTGAAGAATTGCATTACAAGATCTAAATAAGAATACATGTATTTCCAAAAGTAAGCTTTAGTAAGAATATATAGAAAAAAAATAAAAGTGTAGTGCAGCCTTTAGCAATTTGATTATGTTGACTAAAATATTGCAAGCAGCTTTGCTAGACCCTTAGGTCTGGTGTTTGTTTCAAGCAACGCTGCAGTAATTTTAAGAAAGAATTCAGATCATGCATGCTATAAAGTGATTCTATTTTATTTTTTCATTTTATTTTTTAGAGAGAAGAGAACAGATATTTGATTCAGTTTTAAAAGGTATATATTTGATTACATATAAATGCATTACATAAAGACTATTCCTAAACTATTGTCTGAAAGGCTAGGGTGTTGTAGTGAGAGAAGTACACATTGCATATGATTGCATTGAATTTAGAATTCTCTACCAGAATCATATAGAAGTGTTACTACTTTAACCAGTTCAAATCAAACATTAGTATTAGAACCAGTGTACTTTTTGTGCTTTGCTAATTTTTACATTCAGAACAGCGGGTTTTATTTCTTGTTATCATGGTGATAAATACTGTGTTTTTTTAAATCTATCTTCCTGGTAATGTAATACTGAAATAGTACTGCCTTGTATATGTTTTATTTCTGTGTTTATATTATGTAATATTATTATGTAATCAGAAAATAGCTCTTTAGAGCTTATGTCTGTTGACAAAATCCAACGGTAAATAAAGATTATTTTCTCTTAAATTTGAACAAGAAATTTTATTGCCCTGTAAGAATTTGTCTTATTTGAATCTATCATATTCATATCATTTTGTTTTGTTGTTTATTTATTTATTTATTTATTTTTGGTGTTAATTCTTTCCACAGCATTTGCTGAAGCTTGTAAAGCTGAAGATGTGTCTAGGATGGCTGATATTTTAGAATGTAACTCCTCACCAACAATCCATGTAAAACTGGTCAGCAATGCTGTGACAGATGATGGGTTAACTCCCCTTTGTTGGTAAAGTCAGTTATTTTATCACTAGTTTATTGGATACCAGGATGTGCCTAATCTTTATTTCCTATGCATTTAATTATTCTTGATATAGAATATTGGGAAATTTTCATCTTTTTTAATTGTATATCCAAAATGCAAATTAAGATCCATTTGCATATTTAAATTAACAACTTCATTCAAAGTTACCTTACTTCTTCAAATTCATGTATATAATATTTGCATGATTGTATGTAATAAGCCCATGGTTAATCTTTATATATACTCAGATGTACAAGTACTTTAGGTTGGAAAGGACGACAGTGAATTTTTTTTTGGGGGGGGGGGGGCAAAATTTCCAGTACCCAGTAAACATAAACATGTGTATACTAAAATAGTTAAGAGAGAAGTACCTTTTTGCTTATTTATATATTCTGCATGTTCCTGGTGAAGGGGAATATAAATATACTGCTTACAGGGCTTGTAAATGTGGCAACATCTCCATGCTGCAACTCCTACTTCAACATGAAGCATCCATCATCTCATGTACATCTCAGGATATGACTCCTATCCATCTGGCCTGTCATTTTGAACACAGCGATTGTGTTCAACTTCTCCTGCAGGTACTTTGGCAACAGAATATAAAGTCAACTATCACTTTGACTTTCTGTAGAAAAGCATGAATTTTTTTTAACTATGGAAATGTTTGGTACTTTAAAAATTGTATTTAAAGACAGTCATGCTACTTCACAGTTAATTTTCAGTCTGATTGTGTGTATGAGTCAAATCATAAAAAAAAATGAAACCAAGTCGTAATTTATAGCAGCCCATAAGTAGTAAGGAGTATTTAAGATGAAGCATTCAGGAAATGTTTGTCTCTCTCAACTTCTTTGACACTAAAATGTCTAAACTTTCCCTCCTTATCAACAAGATTGAAAGTTCAATCAGTATAAGTAAAAAGATCTACAAAGATCTACCCAAACTCTCATTTGTTCTTTGTCTTGGTGAAGGATGTACAACACTTTGTGGGAGATAACTCTTGCAATTTCAATTAAAGTTGGTGAATCTGTTATTTCTTTAAGCTTAAAATTAAATTCTTATTTTTCAAAGTTTTAACTTTGTTTTGCTAATTCAAGTCACTTTCTTAAGTCAATTTTCTTCAGATACATTGCTCTCCTTACTATGTTATGAATGGTCCATGTTGCATAGGGGGTGCGAGGTCATTTTTTTGATACTTTACAATAACTTTATAACTGAAAATCAAAGGGGGGGGGGGGGGGGCAAACACCCTCTTGATCTGCACTTGAAACAATGAAGAAAACTCCTTTGGCATGTAAATTTCTTATGTTTACTACAAATCAGAAACATCCAGATAATTATATTTCATATGCAAGGGGGTAGGGTGATTGCTCTGTATTTCAGAAGCTGCATATATATCATATATGTTTTATAGCATTCGAAAGTTTTAAATCTGTTTAAAAAAACTGATTCAGAACAGGATTTTGTTACCTGTTTCTCATGATTTCTGACAATATCTTCCATTTTAATCATGTATATGTATGTAATGATGTAGAAAATTATTATTTTAACATAATTTGACCATTCAGACAAACAAAAACGTTCAGAAATCGTGTAAATCATGCAAGTTTGAAAATAAATCAGCAGGATTGACATTTAAGTAGTGCTACGATTTATGGATTTATAAGGAATTAAACTTCTAAAATTGACGATAAATTATAATTTTACCATCAATTTTATCATCACATATAATTTTTGATATTTTCTACAGACAATTTTGAATTGATAAAGCAGATTTACATGTTAAAAATTCTCCATTTTCATTTACACCTGCTTTCACCTGAATTATTTCTTTACAGAAATTTCCAATCTATCTTATGTTGAATGATTTGAAAATTTTGATTTATTACGAAATGAAAAATCTGAGTAACCAGGTACTTGATCAGAAAAGTAAGCGAGTAACCAATTATTAAAAATTGTCTGATTTGACAAAACTAATGTATCTAGATAACATTGTGATGCACATGATTAAGCCAGATTTTTGAATTTGAAAAACTTCTTTAGAAATCACATGCACAGAATACTTTTATTTTAGAATCATTATAGCATGCCTGTTGCATTGATGAATTCTCACAAATCTGTCTTGTAAATGTTATATATAAATCAAAGTTTTGATCTCTTTTTTTTACAGTATTGCCCAGACATTGTGCAGAGGAAAATGGCCAATGATAGTTTGGCACTCCATGTAGCAGTAGAGGTAGAGAACCTGTCACTGGTCACGCTGTTACTGACATATGATTATCCAGAGTACGCTTTGGAGGATTTCAAGGAAGAAGGGATGGGAATCAGCTACAAGCTGCCATTTGATGTCAATGCAAAAGATTCAATAGGAAGGAGTCCCTTGTTTTTGGCTGCAGAGAAGAACAATCCAGATATTGTAAGATGTTTACTTAATTTTGGTGTCCAGTTTGAGAAGAAACAGAGAAGATATGAAGGTCGAAGCAGACTGACCAGTGATGTGAGCTTTGAGCCTGAATTAAGAAAAGAACAGTTTGGGAGTAGTTCAAACAGCGGTCCTTTCTCTTCCAATGTGTATCACCCTGTGGATATCAACCTGCAGGGTCGTAATGGTTTTACACCTCTACATGTGGCAGTGAGTAACAGTTACTATGAGGTTACAGATATACTGCTGAAACATAAGGCTGATGTCAACATACTGGCTAACGATAGCGGAAAGCTCATATCCACCCTCATGATGGCCTGTAGGAGAGGAGACAGCATTATACTGGATAAACTGTTCAAGTATGGGGCCGATGACTTAGATAAACAAGTCTTTACTTATGCTGTAGAGAAGAGACCAAAAATGGTGTTCACTTTACTTAAATACAGAACTTGTAAAGATGTGGAAAATGAGTACAAAATCAATCGTATGGATATGAAGAATTTATACAGGAAAATGTCTGAAATTGAAGACAGTTATGATGGGTTGATCTCTCTGAACCTGAATTTTAGGAAAAAGTTTCCAGTTCATCCTGTCCATGTTAAATGGCAGGATCTGCAGCACATTGAGATGGTCAAAGAAGATATGTTGATTGATATCAGCTGTCACCACAACCCTGAGATACAGACCACATCTCTTAATTACCCATTTGCACTATTTGCGATCACTAAGATTGACATCTCTGGAAATAAAATAGGTTCTGTTTTTCCTTCAGTGTTCTTTAAGTTACATTCTTTACATTACTTGAATTTGTCCAAAAACCAGATTAAAACTTTTCCTGATGTGACAAATACTGATGACATCTTTGTTTGTCTAGAAGAATTATTACTTGATAAAAACAAAATTGAGGTATTACCAGACTATTTATTCTCAGTGTCAACATTGAGATATCTTTCAGTAGCACACAACAGTCTGAGAGAATTTTCTTCAGAATTGTGGGACATGCAATGTCTAGCTTATCTAAACCTGTCTGACAATCAGATTGCCTCGCTACCCCAGCCTCGCCCCAAGCACTCTCGTCCCCCATCCCAAGGAAATCCGTCCTCAATCACAAGTTCTTATCCAGAGATACACATCCCTCCAACATTGGTCACACCAACTAAACCAAGTGTGGAAGAGCTTGAGGTCAAACATGCTGTGACCTGGATGTCAGGAAAGGTCGTTGTAATGGACAGTGACTTTGACAGTAGCTCTGGTCCATCAAACAGAGGATTACAAGATCTAAATCTCTCTAAAAATAGACTGACTGAAATCCCTTTCTGGCTGTGTTGTACCTCTCCCTATATGGAGAATCTGAATCTTTCTGGCAATAAGATCCAGTCTGTGGGGGGATTATTCCAGCTTCCTCAGTATCTGAAGACTTTAGATCTCAGTGGAAATAATATACTTGATACAGTACCTTGGCAATCTTCAGAGGACAATGATGGACTATGTTATAATACAAGAAGGTAACAAATTATCATGCTCAAGTGAATTGTGTTCTATGATGAAAATATTAGTAAGAATTCATTTAGATTCTCAAAACAGATTTTGTTTTAAGAATGGATATGTGCCATTGCCTAAAATTTGGTTTTTGATTTATATAACTTTTTTTCTAGTTTCAAGAATTTATGGAGTTTTGTGGACTTAAAATTTAGGGAAAATGTAAAAAAAAAGATGTATTTATAATTTTATTTTGATAACTTCCTAGTGTTCGTCCGACTGGCTCCCCCCATTCCTTTAATTCCTACACCAGCTTCACACAGCTACTGACTTGTGGTCATCGACAACACCGGATTCTGGAACGACTGGACACACTTAACCTTGGCTTTAACCGGAGGCTGGAAAAAATTGTCATCACAAGATTAATAGAGGACAGACAGGGAAGGAACAGTACAGCCAGTGTAAGTCAATAGCACCACCAGTGTAAGTCAGTAGTATTACCAGTGTAAGTCAGTAGTAATGCCAGAGTAAATCTATAGTAATGCCAGTGTAAGAAGTCTAAGTCAATAGTACTACCAGTGTAAATAGTGTAAGTCTGTAGTACTGCCAGTGTAAATAGTGTAAGTCAATAGTACCATCAGTGTAAGTCAATAGTACTACCAGTGTAAGCCATCAGTACTGCCAGTGTAAGTCTTAAGGCTGCCAGTGTAAGTCAAAAGTACTGCCAGAGTACATCTATAGTGCTGCCAGTGTTAGTAGTGTAAGTCAATAGTACTGCCAGTGTAAGTCTATAGTACTGCCAGTGTAATCATGAGTACTACCAGTGTAAGTCAACAGTACTGCTAGTGTAAGTTAATAGTATTGCCAGTGTAATTCATTAATACCATCAGTGTAAGTCAATAGTACTGCCAGAGTAAGTCAACAGTACTGCCAGTGTAAGTCAGTAGTACCACCAGTGTAAGTCAGTAGTACCACCAGTGTAAGTCTATAGTTCTGCCAGTGTAAGTCAATAAGGGGAGGAATGATATATTACCATTGTAAGTCATTAAAGACAGGAATAGTACTTCCAGTGTAAGTCATTAGTACTCATGCCAGTGTAAGTCATTAGTACTGTCAGTGTAAGTCAATAGTACTGTAAGTCATTAGTACTGCCAGTGTAAGTCAGTAGTATTCATGCCAGTGTGAGTCAATAGTACTGCCAGTGTAAGTCATTAGTACTGCCAGTGTAAGTCATTAGTACTCATGCCAGTGTAAGTCAATAGTACTGTGAGGGTAAATCAATAGTACTGTAAGTCATTAGTACTGCCAGTGTAAGTCAATAGTACTGTGAGTGTAAGTCAATAGTACTGTAAGTCATTAGTACTGCCAGTGTAAGTCAGTAGTATTCATGCCAGTGTGAGTCAATAGTGCTGTGAGTGTAAGTCAATTGTACTGCCAGTGTAAGTCAATAGTACTGCCAGTGTAAGCCATTAGTACTGCCAGTTTAAGTCAATTGTACTGTGAGTGTAAGTCATTTGTACTGCCGGTATAAGACATTAGGATTGCCAGTGTAAGTCATTAGTATTCATGCCAGTGTGAGTCAATAGTACTGTGAGTGTAAGTCAATAGTACTGCCAGTGTAAGTCAATAGTACTGCCAGTGTAAGTCATAGGACTGCCAGTGTAAGTCATTAGTATTCATGCCAGTGTGAGTCAATAGTACTGTGAGTGTAAGTCAATAGTACTGCCAGTGTAAGTCATTAGTACTGCCAGTGTAAGTCATAAGTATTCATGCCAGTGTGAGTCAATAGTACTGTGAGTATAAGTCAATAGTACTGCCAGTGTAAGTCATTAGTACTGCCAGTGTAAGACAATAGTACTGCCAGTGTAAGTCATTAGTACTGCCAGTGTAAGACATTCATACTTCCAGTGTAAGTCATTAGTACTGCCAGTGTAAGACAATAGTACTGCCAGTGTAAGTCGTTAGTACTGCCAGTGTAAGACATTCATACTTCCAGTATAAGTCATTTAATGAGGCCCAATCTAGTTGAAAATAATGCAACTCGACCATCTATTATGAAAGACTTTTTTGTCATTTTTTATATTTTGTTTAACAGATAAAGCTGTTTTAAAGGCGATAGAATTAAAAAGTTTTATTAAATGTAGGAAACAAATACATTTCTTCTTTATTGCATTTAACTGACTTGGAGAAAGATTAAAAAATTCAAGCTACTAAGTTATCAACAAAATAAGATAAATATTTTCAAGGAGGAAGAATAGATGCATTTCCTTTTGGCTGCATTCCTTTTTCAAACTCAAAGGTTAAAAAAATAGCATACATTATAATAAACCATTATGTCAGTAAATCCCTAAGAATCTCTTCATAGGAACTGATGATACAATCAAAATAAATTTTGTTAAAAAGTTGTTAATATTAATTTAAATATTTATCATAACAAAACATAATAATTGATAGTACAAGGGGTGATCAAAAAGTTCACGAATTATCTCTATAATTTACAAAACCACAATTCAGATCAGAATGAAATTTGGCACATGTATAGTCATACATATGTTCTATAAATAGCAGATGTTATGTAATGTTCTGGTCCATGTTTTTGACGTCAAAATGTCAAAATGTGAAAATGACGTTAATGTGTAGATTGACTCAGTCATACTTGAGCAACAAAAGGCTGTAAAGTTTAACGTGCATCTTGGAAATTCCTTTGCAGTTGAGCATATAATAATTTGTGCAAGGTTTATGAAGACAATAGACTTGCCAGAAGTTCAATCATTAATTGGATTGATTGTTTTAGTGAAGAAAGGTAGATTTAAAAATGATATTTGTTCTGTTGCCCAGTGAAAGCACGCTGGTGAAAGCAAGCTGACATGATGTATCCTTGGTTGAGCAATCTGTTATGAAAGATCGCCAAGTTACAGTTAGAAAAATAGTTAAATCCCTAAAATATCATTTACTTTAGACTTTGAACATATCAGATATGATAAAAAGAAGGCACCCATGCTTCATCAACATTGGATAAATGACACTCCCAAGACAGAAGACTCAGGTTGTGATGGTCACCATGCTCATTCTGGGGAAGGATATCATTATCCACTCATCCTATTGCAGTGATTTGGTCATTTTTGACAAATAGACTGTTCTTATCATAAAAAATAACTTGCATGGTAAGAAATATAAGACTTAGAAAAAATCTTTTAGCTTCTGTGAACAGAATGCTACGGAGCATGTCACATGACCACCTGTATCACGTGATTCGTGTATGGGCAGAATGGTGGCAGATGTGCATTTAAATCAGAGAGGACTACATTAAAAAATAATGAACACTGAAACCTTATTTCATTTCTTTTATGGAAGTAATTCAATTTGTTCACAAAATTTTTGATCACCCCTCGTAATGCCAGAATTAGTATATGATTTTACTTGTGCAATATCATATGTAATATCTTATGCAAGAATAGCAGGATATTTTAACGCAATTTGACATCATTTAAATTGTGACATTGTATTCAATTGTGACGGCAATCAAGGGTACTGTGACACTTCTGGAACATCTCTGCAGATCAAGAAAATTGGGCTTCATTAAATATTGTTTTTACTTGTGCCACAAAACAGAATCTATAAGAAAATCACTTACACCCAATGCTAGAAATGGTAGTGGGATGAAATGAAGTACTTATTGTACTTATATTGAAAACCCTTGAGATATTTACCTTTTCTGACTGCAATAGACTTCTACAGCAGGATTTGAATTCAAATGACTTGCAAACTTTAGATTCAGATTATTTTTCTGAGATCAGTGACATCTTTTACAATGAGTGGTATTTTTAAAAATGTTGAGAAATCATTAATGGATGATAAATAATGTTAATTGTTTTAATTAAATGGTAATACTTTTTCCACTGTAATTCAACTATTCATCTACGATACAAAAAAAAAAAATGATACAATTACTAACATGGTGATTTCAAATGTCAAATAAATAGCAAATGTGACCATTGTGTAAATTACTTAAGAGTCTTCATTCATGATATTTATAAATGGAGTGGGCAAAAGAACTGTACACCTGTTTAAATGTTTTGATAGTAGTAATACTCTAATACATCATACCATTTGTTTATAAATATTTTTTCACTATAATAACCTTATTTTGAAATACCAACTAATGAAAAGGACAGGAATACTGGAAGTTGAATTTTCACATCTCTTAAAAAATATAGAAAAAGTATCTCACAATTTATAGAAAACTTAGAGATTTCTTTAAATCTTACAGATACTCAGGAAATAATCAGGCATAAAATTAAAAATCTTTTATACACAGCAGGGACTTACCTGATACCTAACAACATCGATTTATATTTATCTTAAGTACCATAGATATTTCAAAATTAAATTATCATCATGATATTTTACTAAACCCATATGGAACAACTCTAACTTATAATATAAAGGGCAAACACTTTTATATTTCTAAGAATTAGCTTGTGGTGATACTATATTTGAGTAATTATCAAGGATTTATTTGATTAAGAGGAAAACTTAAGTCAGTAAATGATTTTGTTTTGTTGTTGAAAACAAATTTGACTGGACTAACTATCTTTGAATTCTTTTCTTTTTTTTTTTTCATTTTACAACTTTTATGTAATTGTAAAGAAAAAATTAATTGTACAAACTGTCAGTTTGTAAAGGAAATGACATTGTTTTAATTTTCCTTTTTAGCTCACCTGAGCCAAAGACTCAAGTGAGCTTTTCTGATCGAAATTTGTCCGTTGTCTGTCGTCGTTGTTGTCGTCGTAAACTTTTCACATTTTCCATCTTCTTCTCAAGAACCACTGGGCCAATTTCAATCAAGCTTGCCACAAAGTATCCTTGGGTAAAGGGGATTCAAGTTAGTTCAAATGAAGGGCCACACCTTCTTCCAAGGGGAGATAATTATGAATTCGTGAAAAATGAATGGCATCATTAAAAAAAATCTTCTCAAGAACCACTGTGCTTAAAAATATGAAAGTTATATGGAAGCATCCCCAGGTAGTGTAGATTCAAGTTTGTTCAAATCATGATCCCCAGGGGTAGGATGGGACCACAATGGGCAAATTTATATGGAAGCATCCTCAGGTAGTGTAGATTCAAGTTTGTTCAAATCATGACCCCCAGGGGTAGGATGGGACCACAATGGACAATCAAATTTTACAAAGGAATACATAGGAAAAATCTCTAAATATCTTCTTCTCAAGAACAGCAAAGCCATGAGCATCCTCAGGTAATGTAGATTCAAATTTGTTCAAATCTTGACCCCCAGGAGAATAGAGGGGCCATAACAGGGGATCATAGTTATACAAAGGAATACAAAAGAATATATACCGTAAATAAAAATTTTCTTTTTAAGAACAGCAAAACCATTATTTATCATATTAATTCAAAAGTATCCCTATGAAGTATAGATTCAACTTAGTTCAAATCAACCCCCCTCCCCCTGAATCATTTTTATATTTAAACTTTTCAATACTGAACTGATTTCTGCTTTTTTCCTAGCCAGAATGCTCAGGTGAGTGATGTGGCTCCTAGGCCTCTTGTTAAGATTTCACAATCTAAGTAGCAAATTATAATGGTTTTTCTTTGAAAAATTGAGTTTTATAAAAAAAAAAAAAAAGCTTTCTCATCAAGTGTCATCAAAAGAATTTTGAATTTATAATTTTTCATGGAAAAATATAACTGTAATGTCATACATGTAGATATGGTAGATATATAATGTGATGTTCAATTTTAGATTGAAAAACAATATTCCCACAGAGAAGTGATAATTTTCTTTGTGGTGGCATTGTGCTTATTGAGAATCTGTAAATCTTGTAGTAATAATTGAATAATTTGATTTCTGACTGTAGAAATATAAAAAAAAAATATGGAATTTTTCTTAAAATTAATATAAAATGGATCCGAAGCATGTTGTTCATGGATATTACTTGGAGAGAAATAAAGAAATAATGTCTTTGAATACCCTTATTACTTATTATATAGCTAACAAAGTCTACAGTCTACCCTTGATTACATGTTACTATGAAGAAGTCATCTATGGAAAAATCTTGGTTATAAGAAAACTTTTAATGAATCCTGTAGAAGACTAGTTGCACTGTGTTTCCTGTATGGAAATAAAAAAAAAAAGAAACATACTTATAAGGAATAAAAATTCAAAGTTCCTGTGACTTTCTTATAGCTGAGTTTAACTTTATAAATATAAAACATATTGTTGGATAGAAAACTGAATATATGTATATTAAACTATAAGATAATGTTAACTTATCATTAATTTACTACTCATTTAGTTGTGTAGATTTTATAGTTAAAAATAATTGCAATAAATTTTTGAAAATTTGCCAAACTACCAGGACTGTAGATAGAAACTCAAAACATGAATCCTGAATAAATGCTTGTAAAACAAGAAAAAAATTATAAGCTTTTTAAAAAGGAACTAACCAAAACAGTGATGTTTGATGTTTGTTAATCAGAGTTTTCTGGTTCCAGCTAAGCTCCCTGAACTCCAGTATAGATGAGGAAAAGCGTAGGCTGCTGTTCCCAAACCTGACAAGTTTGGACCTTAGTTATAACACATGTCTGAAGGAGATTCCTCCCGAGATTGGTGACATTAGTGCACTGAAAAGGCTGTCTCTATCCTTCACTGGAATCAAGGAGGTTAGTGACAAGAATTATGATAAATATATTGATAAACATTTCTAGCTCACATGAATATGAGGCTCAAGTGAATGTTACTGATTAAAGGTTATCTTGCTCATATGTTTATATGAACTAAGACCCAGGTCTCACAGTACCGTCACCGTCACTACTTCTTTGCCAGAAACAAGAAATTATTTATAAATATGGTTGGAAAATATGTTTGGTTCACCTGAGTCAAGGGTTAAAAAAAAAGCTTTTCTGGCATTGTTTAAGGGGTCAGGCTTTTTTTTTTTAGAGGAGATAATTAAGGAATGGATGGGGATTTTTAAAAATCTTCTCCAGAGCTATGGCCAAAAAAATTATAGTTTTTCAGGCACCACCAGATCAGGTCAAACGCTGCTGCATTGATCATTTTTATTCATGTGTTTAATTTTTAAAGGGGAATAACTCAATTTTCTATTTTTCAAATTACAAAAAAATTGAGTTATTCCTCTTTTCAACTATTACCTGGAAAAAAGCCATAGATACCCAATAAATTTCTCATTATAACAACATGCTATCAGTGAGCTTATAAAAAGTTTGAATAACATTATTTAACGTGTATTGAGTATTATAGAACTTTATTAAATGTCTGAATTGTCAATAGCCCAGAATATTTTTCCTAAGTACTTGGAATAGCTCAATGTGTTCTATTGCCCGAGGCTAACGGCAGAGGCCAGTAGAACACATTGAGCTGTTCTCAGCACCAAGGGAAAAATATTCTGGTCTATTGATTGATCAGACATTATATAATTGTTTTTTTACCTAATATTATACCTCTACTGTTTTTACTTCATATAAAAAAAACTCAGAAATATCAAATTTATGGTTCCTCTCGGCAGGAGACTATTTCCTTCATACCCATTCCATAACTCTATAATATTATACTGAGTATATTGGCACTGCTGGTACAATAGATCACCAGTACAAAATTTACAACTATTGACCAGAGGTCCAATAGATCACTTTGAATATACAGAGAAAATAGTAAAAAATACTACATATTTAATAAAACAGCAAAATCACTTCTATTAGGTACATGTAACAACAAATAATACAGGAGTGCAAGAAAGGTGAGATTCACATGGTATCCTTATTTTTTTGACAAGAAAAAGTGGAATACTTTCGATCCCCCAAAAAAAAATTGCCTGCCACTTTAATGCCCTGTTCACACGGAGAGTTTAATTTGAATTAAACGTAAGTTACTGCGAATTAAATTTGATCCGCGTTCACACAGAGAATTTAATGCGAATTAGTTTAATTCGAATTAGTTTACTGTGCATTAAATTACTTTGTATTTGCTTTGTGTGAACAATAAGCAAAGCTTATTCGAATTAAATTCTGATGCATGCGTAATGGTTGAATTAAGTCACATGCCACGTCGGTGGTCAGATAGGTGCTTGAACCTTTTTTGAGTGAAAAACTATAGGAAAATTATATTAATCACTAAAATGTATACAGACACTATGACATTATGTCAAATGGATCTGCCCTGCATAAGGTGACATGATTTTCAAATGACGGCATAATAGCCTTACTGAATAGCCCTAATGTAGAAATAAAATTTTAATTCGCATTAGTTTACTTCGCATCAGTTGTCATGTGAACGCAATTTAATTCGCATTAGTTTAATTCGCATTGTTTACTTCGCATTAATTTACTACGAATTAAACTCTCTGTGTGAACAGGGCATTAATTTTGAAATTTCTGGCCTGAGAAACTAAAGATAAATTTTTTGCCAAATGAGCCAAAAAAAAAAAAAGAAGCAAGACAACTCTAAAACCCATGATTTAAGTGACTACAGTGTTGTTGCTGATGTTGTATAGTATGTCATGACCTTGACTCCAGATCATATCCTAAAGGTTATGGTTGTCATAAATACCATATAGTGGTAACCTTGGGTGAAAAAAGGGGAGGACTGGGATAAATCCATTTTTGTAAAAAATCATATTATTATACCCTATGCAACAAGTTGTGGGGGGTATGATGTTTTTGACCCGTCCGTTAGTCAGTCAGTCAGTCAGTCCTGTTTTTTTGTCAGCGCAACTCCTCAAAAACCGCTGCATAGAATTTTGTCAAACTTTGCAGATATTTAGGACACAATGTGTAGATGTGCATATTACCAGGAAATTCCAATTCTATTATTTTTGCCCTAAGAGTTTTCCCTATTATTGAAGAAACTTTCCAGCTAGGTAATAAGGAAATCCACTGGAATCAGTTTTTGTAATGAAATTTTATGTGAAGTATTTCATGACCTTAAAAGACCCCTATTGATTTTGAGATCAAAATATTAATGATTTAACACACACACAAAATCTTAGATAGTTCTCAAAGCCCCCCCCCCCCCCCCCTTCAAATTGGTACTTTGCCTTAAATAATTTCATAAGTACAGTATATAAACAAATTCATATGACTACATCATAATTTTGTTTCCATCAATTATTTAAATGTGTAAATTGTCATGTGTTGGACATGGACTTACACTCATTAACAAATCGAAATCACTGAGAAATTTAAATAACAGTTTGTCAGCATAACTCCTGCACTAAATTTCCTGAAACTTTGTAGGTATTTCAGACATAATGTATAGATTTGTATATTACCAAGAAATTTTGATTCCATTATTTATCTAGAAACTTCAGCCCAATTTAATTTGTAACATACAAAGATTTTAATGTCATTATATGCGAGAAGTTTTGATGTGCTGATTTTTTGCAAGTAATGCCCCTTTTTGAATTATACTGTGTATTTAAGATGCACTGTGCCATTCATTACGTGTTGCATTGTCGAGTTTTGGGGGAGCGTGGGGTATGTGAGCTTGCTCATTTTTTCTTTCATTTTTAATGAATTTATCCATGGTTTTATGACCCAAGTCAATTCTGATAAATATTATTTGGGTCAAACAGTTCTTAAAAATTTCAGTGTACGTGTATATTTTACAATAGCGTGCATATATTTGACAGTGTAAGACTAGCGTTAAAACAGAAATGAAGAAAGAAATATGCCACTTGTTTTTATTTTGTCATATGTATTGGTATTCAAACCTAAGGTGTCTTCTGTTCATTCAGTTCTTGAGCACCTATTCCTACCTATCCTCCAATATTGGCCATTTCAAAGTAATAATTAGATTGCTAATTAACACTTTCTTAGAATGTCCAAGGGATGTCAATCAAAATGGCTTGTCATAAATTGTATTTGTATTCAGACCCTAAGGTGCGTTCAGTTCACTTGTCTTGAGCGTCTTATCTTACCTATCCTCGTATTGGCCATTTCAACTTAATAATTAGATTGTTAATTAACACTATCTTAGAATATCCAAGGGATTATTTTTTCTAGTTTTAAAGATGTTAAGAATTTCATATCATGTTTGTGACGTCCAGTAATATAAACTATCACTCATTCTGTTCTTAAATAAACATGTATTTATAGATGTGGGATTGACTTATGATGTAAAAGTTTTAGGCTTCACACATAATCTTACAAAATTATACTGACCATTTCTTGGAGTATTCTTTTCTTGAAGATTGGCCACTCTCCAAAATAAACCAAAATTTAATTATCAAAAATTAAAAATAGAGGTACTGCAAGCACTGAGCTAAAAAAAAAAAAAGATACCCTGCTCTCCCGTATGAGTTTTTATTTTTATCATTTTTAGCTCACCTCAACAAAGTTGGAGAGCTTATTGTAAACATATCACATGTGGCTGTGTATTCCTTTAACACGCTCGGCGGTAAACAAGTTCTGCTAAATAAATGTCTTGCACATTTACTAATAAATAAGAACAATAAGAAATGTGCTAAATCAAATCTATGCTCAGACTTGCTCAAAAATCCATTTCTTCCCAATATTGTACATGCTAAATATAATATATTTATTATTAGCTCACCTCAATGATTGGTTGATTGTATGTTGTTTTATGTCCCGTTTGAGAATTTTTCACTCATATAGAGATGTCACCATATACCAGTGAAGGGCTTCAAAGTTAGACCTTTACTCGGCACTCAGGGCCATTGACCAGTGAGGGTTCTTTATCGTGCCAACGTCTACCATGACACAGGGCCTCAGTTTTTAAGGTCTCATCCAAAGGACCCGCAACTTTCACTTCAAAGTGCCGAGTGCTTGGTGAAGGAACAGTTGCTACCTATTTTTTATCGACCTAGGTCAGTCCTTTCAATCATTGAGCGAGCGCTCTTTGACCGACTGAGCTACCATGACGGCTCACCTCAGTGAAGTTGGGGAGCTAATGTAATACCCTTGGCATCAGCATTGGTGTTGACACTGGCATCTTTGTGCCAGGATGAGGGTTTTGGGGCAGATTTCTGTGCCCTATATTAATTAGAGATGCATGGATGATGCTTCTAGTATGTTTTATTGTACCAGTCAAGGTTTCAGATGCTGCAATATCAGCTAAAGAATGACCAGGCTAATATTTTTGGAGCAGATTTAAGTTTTTGGAGCAGGTTAAAGTTTATGGAGCAGGTCTCAATTCCAAGTAACTTTAAGCCCTACTGTAGATCACTAAATTTTTGCGACACCTTATTTTCACGAGATAGTCATTGACTCTTTATAAGCGAGACATAATTTTCACGAATTATTGTTATTCCTCTATATAATCTTAAGGAATACTATTATACGCGAGAATGAAATTTTCGCGAGCTCACTGTCTCGCAAAATTACGCGAAAATAAAGTTCTCGTGAATAAAAAGTGATTTACAATATATTGACCAAACTTGTATATCAAGGGATGCACACTATTGGACTTGCTCTGAATGCTGGATTTGACCTACATTTTTCACATGAGTGACCAGGTTAAAGTTTTGCAGCAGGTTCACTTTAAAGTAACTATAAGACCTATGTTGACTAAACTTGCGTGGATGATACATCTGAGGATGCATACCACTGGATTTGCTTTGGATGCTGGATCTGACCTACATTTTCTGGATGAGTGACCTGGTTAAAGGTTTTGGTGCAGGTTCATTCTGAAGTAACTATAAGACCTATATTGACCAGACCTGCAAGGATGATACATTTATTGATGTTTACTATTGGACTTGCTATGGAGGTTGGATTTGACCTGCATTTTCCAGATGAGTGACCAAGTTTAAGTTTTGGAGAAGGTTCATTCTAAAGAAACTATTAGCCCTATGTTGTCCAAACTTACATTTAAGGATGCACACTACTGGATTTGCTTTGGATGCTGGATTTTACCTTAACATTTTCTGGATAAGTGACCTGGTTAATGTTTTTGGAGAAGGTTCATTCTAAAGTGACTATAAGCCCTATGCTAACCAAATTTTGCATTGAAGATACATTAACTGATGCATACTACTGGACTTGTTTTGGATTCTGGATTTCAGTTACATTTCACAGATGAGTAACCAGGTTAAAGGTTTTGGAGCAGGCACATTCTAAAGTAACTTTGCACTACCTTATAAGCAGAATTTATAGCGAGGATTTAATTTTGGCATTATTTGTGAGGGTGTTGAGATCGCTAAAAATTAATTGCGTTTTATTTGTAATAGCTTCTTTAGTGAGCATTTTAAAATTAAAATTACTTTTTGCTAAAATAAAATAAAATACCAATTTTTAAGGACAAATCGCTAAATTTGTGTATCGCTAAAATTACTTGTACAGTATGTTGACCAAAATTGCACGGATGATGCATCAAGGGATGCACACTTTTGGACTTGCTCTGGATGCTGGATTTGACCTACATTTTCCAGATGAATGACCAGGTAAAAGTTTTTGGAGAAGGTCCATTACCAAGAAACTATAAGGCCTACCTGAACCAAGTTTGCATGGATGATGCATCAAGAGATGCACATTACCAGAGTTCCTTCTAGTGTGGGATTTGTCCTACATTTTCCAGATGAATAATTAGGTTAAGGTTTTTTTTTTGAGCAGTTCCATTACCAAGAAACTACAAGGCCTATCTGAATCAAACTTGCATGGATGATGCATCAAGGGATGAACACTGTCAAACTTTCTTCAGATGCTTGGTTTGACTGCTGGATGAGTGACTCATCTAAAGTTTTTAGAACAAGTCCATTCACAAGTATAACTGCAAACTCTATCAGACCAAAATTGCATACATGTTGCATTTAGGAATTTACACTTCAAGATTATTTAGGTTTAGTGTGGGTCTTTGCCTTACTTAAAGATATCATTAGTTGAGGTGAGGTCTGTAATCTTTGATTACCTATGTTTGCCATTTTCAGATTTTAAAGCTCAAATATCTGTCCAGATATTGAGTAAATTTTAATAAAGTCATGAATAAATTTACTGTTCAAGGAGTAATAATTATTGTGCTCATTGTATATCACTGCATAAGGTTATGTATTGTTTATGTCATTCATTTGGCAGTAAGTGAAATGCAACTCATGTTGAGCTTATCTCTAGGTTCTCCCATAGCAGCTTCTAAACATAAGCACTGATAAACTGAAGATCTTAAGTATATGATCATTTTATGTCCTATTACTTCCATTAAAGTAAAGATCCTGATTATGAATGGTGATTTTTTTCTGCAGCTGCCTCCAAATATTGGGAAGTTGAAGAGTCTATTTACCTTGGAGCTGGAGAAGTGTAACCTGGAAGGACCAATTCTGGATATCATCCAGGGATCTCACAAGCGAACCAAGGACATACTCGGATTCTTGTTATCTATCCTAGAAGAGTAAAACTTAATGATTACTATATATAATCTGAAAAATCAAATACCTTTGAATTGAAATGAAGATCCATATGAACATTTTGAAATGGGATTAAAAAAAAACAGTTTTGGAGTTTTTCACTTGTTTTGAGAATATAATTTCATCAATTGAATTCAATTCTTTATATCCCTTGAGTTGAACAACTCATCTCTGTGAAAAGCAATCCACAAATGTGAAAAATGTAGTACACATAAAGACAGGAAGTGTGAATGGTGTAGGCCCTACTTCCTCATTTAAGGTCAAAGGTTATTGGCCTTACTTCCTTATTTAGGTCAGTGGTTGTAGGCCCTATACATGTATTTTCCTCATTTAAGGTCAATTGTTGTAGGCTTTACTTCATTTAAGGATAATGGTTGTAGGCCCTTCTTCCTCATTTAAGGTCAATGGTCATTGACCCCTCTTCCTTACTTAAGGTCAGTGGTTTTTAGGCTCTATTTCTTCATTTAAGTCACTGGTTATTAGGCCTTACTTCTTCATTCAAGGTCAATGATTGTAAGGCCCTACCTCCTCATTTAAGGTCAATTATTGCAGGCTCTTCTTCCTCGTTTAAAGTGAATTGTTAAGGCCTTTCTTAAATTCCTAATTTTAAGGTTAATCGTTGTAGGCCCTACTCCATCATTTAAGGTCAGTGGTTGTAGGCATTACTTCTTTAAGTTTGATGGTAGTAGGTCCATTTAAGGTAAATGATTTTTATTTTATTTTATTTTATTTTTTGTTGTTGTTATTTTTCTTCCTTTTTTTCTTGTAGAGCAGAGGAATATAACTGTATGAATCTTATGTTTGTTGGAGTACACAATATTGGGAAGACAATGCTTCTTAGAGAAATCAGAAAATATGGCAAAACTACTCAGAAAATAACAGTAAGTATATTAATTCTGTGTGGGTACATCTTATACATTTTTCATATATATATATATATATATGGCATATTCTTTGTGTATGTTTTTTCTTATCATGTTCCTTGAGCAATGCCTTGGGCACCCCTGAGATGACAGCTTGTTAAATTATCTCTTTTTTCCCCCTTAAATTGTATGTGCATTCACAAACTTCTGAAAATGAAAGCTTTTCAGGGTAGGCATCATCAAGCTATTTAATTCTTTTCACATCAAAGATACATGTACATTTTATATTTCATATTTGAATGGTTTTTGAAGTGGTATTAACCCTTTTTGATTCATTTTTAGCATCTTAACTAAACATGACCCTCTTATTTTATTTTACTTGCCAACTCAATACACACCCAAATGCATTATAAATGCTTAAAAACCATATGGATGCATATAGTTGTGAACTTAATTAAGGCAATACAATATTATATATGTCCAACAAGTTTCATATACTATTTATCACTTAATTGTGTGAAATTCCTACAGGCACTTTATTTAAGGTTTTGACCTTCACCTTGTAATTGTGGACTGGGTCCAGATTGCCCAGGATTTAACAGTCTTTATTGTTTCCTTTGTATAACAAAATCATCTGGTTATGGTATGTGTGATAAGGTATGTTGATAAAAAGCATTCATCTACATACCCTTTTCCCCATATTTTACACCTTTCCTTAGGCCAGCATTTTTTTATTTTTAGGTTTACCAACACCAGAATGAAAAAGTCCCGTAGGAGGAGGAAATAAAAAAAAAAATTTTTTTGTATAAATTATCGACTTTTGTACATTCATTTTTGCTTCTTTTTTGATACTCTCCTAACAGGCTAACAGCATTTTATTTGTCCTCTGAAAGGGTGAAACATTTTGAATGGCACTCCTATCGATAAATTTTACACTAAACCAAGCTATGATGCTGCTATGGACTATGCAGGTCTACCTTTATTTACCCGCCATGTTTATCTTAAACCAGAAGTACGAGTTCGTAAATTTGAAATCTCGATCCCGACTCAAATTTGACATCGGGAAAGAAAAAATCCATTTTTCTCAATTTTATTTTTTTCTGAAAATTAAAAAACTCGAGTGGCGGGTTTGTAAACCTAAAAATAAAAAAATGCTGGCCTTAATATGCAAATTCAGAGTGTTTATATAACATGATGGTATTCAGCCTGCACTCATGAAAACCATGATATTTTAAAAAACTAGTTGATGAACACTTGCGTGCTGTATATCTAAATGCATGGAAAGTTCACGTTATCGATGAAAATTGGATGGCTAAGCAAAATTATATTTACTAACATAGAACATTTTCTGGGAAAACGTTATAATTGATAATAATATGACAATGTGAGCTATTCCTCCATAAAAGATCGCATTTTGTTACACGTTACATGCATTAATGCTTTTTCCCCCAAGATTAAAATGTCAAGTTTGTTCACTGTCAATATGTCTTCCAAACTTTTCATCTTATACTTCTAAAGATATTTTATCAAAAAAATCTTTTTGAGGAAAAAACCAAAAGCATATGTTCTCTTTTGTTCCTTTGAAATCTGTTTTGGGTGTGTAGAAATGCTGTTTTCTGATTGGGCAAAAAAATATTACGTTTTTTTGAAGTGAATTTATAGCAACTTTCAGTTATCGTTCTTGACTTTCATATTTGGAAATCCTCCAGACCTGTTTACATAGTGCAATGAGCTTTGTTGCCAAATTTTTGAGTGTCTAACATTTTTTAGCCAACTCATACCTGAGCTTTAATTGCTGCCAAATTTTTGAGTGTCTAACATTTTTTGGCTAATCATACCTGAGCTTTGTTGCCAAAGGATGACTGCACTTAAGGACATGCGAAAATTGCGACAAAATAAACTTTCAAAACAAGCATTTTTCTTTTAATTGCACAAATGGTCAACATCTAATCTACAACTTTATGTAATTAAATTAAATAAAAGTACGTATTTACGAAGTACGAAGCTGTTTTCTAAGGCGGGGGTCATCACAATTCCTTGAATCTCCGTACGATAATGAGGACGCCCACCTTATCACTGACTTTATACATAGTCAGCGCATGTTTGTCTATTGTTCTCCGTTTAACAGTAGTTGTATATTTGCATTAACAATGTTGTGTCAAAAGGAGATTAATAGACAAACATGCGCTCATGGTTTAAACGAGAAAAAACTGCTTCTTCTTACATCGCTCTCTCTATTGTAACCAAGGGCTGTGACATGTTGAATATTATAATTCACCACGTGATTTCTTACCTCAGGTAACTCTGTGAATATTAAATTCCGTCACGTGACTTGTAAAGTAGCATGTTTTGTGCTAACTAGGACAAAGTGCTCGAACACGTTAAATTGTTAGGCATTGATTTAAAAGATACTTTACTTACATGGACGTCGCTCATATTGTTAATTTCATTTTTGAAACCTCTGAAAATAGTGTTCTTGTGCCATACAGAATAAAGAGGGAATGAGAAGGAATGGGAAAGAGTGATCTCGTATTTTTTAAATACATGTCATTGTTATTTATCTAGTCTAATTTTAGAGCCATTCTTACAATGTTAGCTCCACCTCTCATGCATACCTAATGTTTAATCAAGGGCAGGTAAGTGTAAATTCTCTACACTTGGAAAGAGTAAGGACAGAAAACATAGAATCATTTTATTGTATAACAGTCTAAGATCATTGTAATATTTAAATTCGGCTCGAAATTGACAGGATTCTTTCATAAATATATGAAAATGAAATAAGAGTTTGATATAAAAGCAACAGAAGCGACCGAAAAAGACCCAAAAACCGGCGTTAAGTGCAGTCATCCTTTTTGAGTGTCAAACATTTTTTGGCCATCTTATACCTCAGCTTTGTTGCCAAATTTTTGAGTGTCTAACATTTTTTGGCCAACTCATACCTGAGCTTTGTTGCCATATGGAGAAATTGTGTGTAATTTATTCATGAGATTGCTTCCACGTGATTTATTTCTCATTAATATTCATAAGATACTGAATAAAATCGAAATTCCATTTCTTTAATTTTTTTTGTTAAAAACCTGCAAGCCTGATTCATTTTGTTTTTTCATCAAGGTTCTGTCATACTTATATGGGTAGAAATTTGTGTGAATAACAGCTGACGACTCGGGACACCATTTTCCCGATATAAAGTGGGTCACAATAATGCAAAAAATTGCCGTTTTCAAATTAAAAAGGCGGTCGTAACTCCTCATGGATTGGCAAAACATATGTATTTTATAAAAATAGTCTCTCTTTTACACCTCTTAATCGGCAGAAGAACTCTATCAACTTGTAATAAACACTTACATTTCCTCATAAAAAATGATAAAAACACCAATTCTGTGCTCTTTCCTTCATTAAAACAATATACTCTCTCTTCGAATTTTCAAATCAAAAAGGCGGTCGCAACTTTCACTTCGGTATCAACAATCTTGTCATTTCCGGTAGAAGATATTAAGAAGAATCAAACCATCGGCAGAAGAACTTTATCCGAAATAGTTAGGATATAAAAATTCGCGATTTTTTGTATTTTCTCTATATAAACCTTTATAAATTCGGCCTCCATTATAGTTCCAAAATGGCCGATATGCAAATCAGCAGAATGAACACCATTTCTCCATATGCCAAATTTTTGAGTGTCAAACATTTTTTGGCCAACTCATACCTGAGCTTTGTTGCCAAATTTTTGAGTGTCAAACATTTTTTGGCCAACTCATACCTGAGCTTTGTTGCCAAATTTTTGAGTGTCAAACATTTTTTGGCCAACTCATTCCTTATTTTTCTCCAGATTTTATGACTATCCCATCATAAACTTTGAGTATTGCATCTTAATTTTTAAGGTGCGGTGTCGTCTTTGTTAGAATCTCAGTTTTGTACTGTTGTTTGCAGTTTAATTTACTGAGTAAGTAATTCTTCTGTTGGAAAACCCAAGCAAAGCATATTAAATTTTACATACATGTACTTTCAAAGTTTGTTTACATTTCTTGCTGACAAATAATTATTGAATATTTTAATTAGTTAGGGAATAATTAGAAACTTTAAAACTGAGTGGAATTTGGACTCAGTCTGACAATTAAATTGTTTATCTTCTACAAAAAGTTTTATTATTTATTTATTGCAATGATTCACTCAGGATTTTCCTCCTCCCTCAAGATAGCAATGCACTCTACAGAGGAATGATAAAAGTTTTTTTGTCTGCATTCTGGTACCCTTTTGAACAATATTCTTTTCTGGAAATTCAGGTTTTATTAATACATTTGCATATGCCTTGACAAATGAAAATGATGGCTATATCATTGAAAAATGGTATTGTTGTTTTCCCTAATCATCACTTATCTTCAATAAAGGTATTTTTTTTTTGTTCAGTGCATTTAATTTATTTAGATATATCTTTATAAAAAACACAGCAATTAAAGAGGTAGCAATCTTGTCTAGGTCATAACTTTGTAGAGATTTCAGAAGAACATACTTGACAAAGATGTTACATGTGACCTTAGGATTGTCCAGACTCTGAGTCAAGGTCATATGGACAAGGTGAAGTTCACAGCAGTCAAAAATCTAAATATCTAAAGTGAGCAATAACTTTTTAACTCACCTCGATGAAGTCGAGATGAGCTTATGCTATACCCCTGGCGTCGGGGTTAGTGTTGGTGTCCTGGTTAAAGTTTTAGGAGCAAGTCCATTCCCAAATAACTATAAGCCCTACCTGGCCCAAACTTGCATGGATGATGCATCTAGGGATGGACACAATCACACTTGCTTCTGATGTTGGATCTCTATCTAGGGATGTACACTAACCAACCTGCTTTGGATGCTGCATCCGACCTAGATTTTCCACTTGAGTCAATTTTAGCCATATTTTAACCAAATTAGCATGGATGATGTATCTAAGAATGGACACTTCCAGACTTGCTTTGGATTCTGAATCTGACCTACATTTTCCAGAAAAAAAATATTATAGGAAATTTGCCTTACTTATAGATAACTTTCATAGAGGTGAACTTCATAATCTTTAATTACCTATGTTTACTTCAAAGATTGCAGTTCTGACACAAAGTTTCTGACAACTTAAGGGTTGTCTTGACATAGAGCCAAGGTCATCAGACAAGGTCAGGGTCACAGGATCTAAAGGTAAAAGTGTTTTCTGGACCATTAGTTTTTGAAGTTAAGAATGTTAAGATCTTATTTGGTAAAAACTTGTTGCTTTACAGCTAGTTGAAGATGTAATGGACATTAAAGCAATATGAGCTCTATTTTTGAGAATTTTATTTTGCTGTAAAAGCTATTTATAATCCTGCATGTAACTTGAACCTTTCTGAATAATAAGACTATCTAAAACTAAGCATTTGATTTAATCAGAAGAAAGATTTTTGTACTATATAATAAATAATATTGTATAAGAAAAATCACATTTTGTACTGGACCACAATTATATAATTTTGCTTCTATAATAGCTTCTGAAAAGTTCTTTGATGCAAGTCAGTTTAAAAAACAGAAGTTTATAAAACTTCATTTTTTTTGTCATTGAAACAATGGCTGAATTTTAATTTTACCTAATAATTTCCTGCAAGAAAATTGCAGCTAATATTGCCATAGAATGCCGTGATTTGACATGGAAAATTCCTTGAAAATTACAATGTTCTTATATGAAAAATTTTCCCAGTGTCTTAGCCTGATTAAGTCATGCGAGAGGTATGAATTAGTCTCTTTTGGAATGTAATCCTTGTTTATGGAACACACAATTTACAAAAAACCAAATGGTAAACATTTTTATTAGTGTATGCATGTATTAGATAAGTGTATATATAAGAGCTCCAGACAAGATCTGGATTGTGTTGATTGTTATTTGGAAAAAAAAATATTAGAATTTAGGCCAGATAAAATTAAAGTTTTGATTCGATCTCGTCCCCACCCGCCCTTCCCAAAATGTGCGCAGTTTTTTATTTGTTTTTTTGTTATCAAGTTTAAAGTATTATGTTTAGAATTTTAGACTTGCTTCCTGTTAGTATTAAAGTCGCATGGTGCTATTTTTAACAAAGGAGCATGTAGAAAATAGAGGAAAGTGCAAGAAAAGCAGTGTATATACATATGTAGAAAAAAGAATTTATATACCTGTTTAGATAAGGCCAAAACCCCCCAAATAAAAGCTACATGTATATTAAGCTCTGACACATCTACATGTAGGTACATGTATATGTTTTAAAGAGATCTGAACAAAGTAAAAATATAGCAAAAGAGATGAAAAAAATTAGCATCTCTTAGCAGTTGTATCTATTAAAAAAAATTGTCGGCAGATCGATCGACTTTAAAGAATAATAGTGGTTACTTAAATAGAAAACGGTAAATGTTTAAGAACTGTTCAGGTGAGATTATAGACACCCCATTTTGCAAAATGTTGACAATATCAAATGTACGTGTACACCGTTTACAATGTGTTAGGATCCGTGCCCCATTTCATAGTACATGTAGTTGTGTGTGATGTGTCTACTCATTTAAAAAATAATAAATAATGAAATGATGTATATATTTTGTATACAAAGGATTTTTGGTATATACATGTATTTACAGAACAATAAATTTCACCCATACTTGCATTAACAATGAGAAAATTTTGTATATTAAGGAAAATGCTATGCATAGATATTTTTAAGAAAAAGATTTAAAAATGAAATCTGCCCACCAGCCCCAATTTTTAAGCAAATAAGGATGAGAATCTAAAGTTCAATTTAATATGGTCTTTGGGTGATAAAAAAGGGGATTTTTTTGCACAGTTTACCCTAGACGTTCATAAAGTGTGCCTCACTGTACTACACACTACTGCAGAATGTTTTTCAACATGCACTATTACATATTACTATATTGTCAATAAAAGTGCTCATAATTGCTATTTTGCTTTGAATAGATTTATGCAAAATGTTGAGTACATAAATAATTAAAGGCTACAGCTACCATTAACTTATTTTTCATTAGTGTAGAAAAAATGAATTTACCTGTGTCTTAATTTATTTAGATAAGGATAGAAGTTGTGACAGAAGAAAATACACTACAATCCTTCTCTGTGCATAGTCTAGGAATACAAAATGTTTTTTCGTGAAATAATTTTTAAAATTATATTAAAAAATAATAAAAAAGTATCCCTTGATCACTCTACAGGGTAAACAAAAAAGCTGTCAACTGGTCAGGCAACTAAAGTATCCTCAATGTTTATAACCTACAATAAATGTAATATGTAATAATGGCTTCAAAATTATCTCTAGTCCATTACAATAAAAAGTAGTATTCCTCAAAGTGTGCATTTATTTGTGAATCAAAAAATAAAATAATATGATCATAATATTTCTGTTTTGTTTTTTGTTTGTTTTTTTAATGAATGTCAGTGTGTAAATTTTTGACAAAATTAGAAGTAAATAAAACTGAATATATATATATATATACATACATACATACATACATATATATATATATATATATATATATATATATATATATATATATATATATATATATATATATATATATATATATATATATATATATATATATATATATAATCATATGATTAATTTTATATTTTGATCATATATTCCTTTGAAATTAACAACAATTAATTTGAAAAAAGTACAATTTATTTATGATGACCATCTCCAGCATTTCAGTCAGAGGATTGACCAATCAGCAACCGGTATTCGACAAGATGGAGGCACTCTCTCAACAGTGGGCATTGACATCAATGAAATTGTTATTGGAGAAAAATGGTCAAAAGGACCCGTCACATTCCGCACTTGGGACTTTGGGGGACAGGTAAGTCATTCCTAAAAACAGCCTGGATAAGAATTCAACAATAAATATGCCTAAAGTTTATGTTTGTTTTGCTTAGTAAGCCTTCTTATTGATCAGAAGGATCTGCAAATTCTTGGAAATAGGTGCAACAATAAGCATTTATGTTTGCATGAAAATTTCATGAAGTCTTATAAAATTGTGCTTGGCATAAATTTACATACATAGAGAATAGAAAATACAGTTGAACTTTGGTAGTTTGAATATTGAAATCTCAAATGTGGATATGTCAGTTTGAATTGGACATCCTAATTGCATTTTCTTTATATATATATAAGGTCGTATACTTTTCAATGTACCATTCCCACTGATAATTTTCCAAGATATTCTTAATTTAAAAAATCATAATGGGATTATATGTTCCAAGACAAAAAAATCAGCATATATTACAAGAAGTTTTGAACAGCTGATATCATATGTTTTTTAAAAGAAAAATTAACAAAATTATAGTTTAAGTTGGTATTTCCTCAAAATTTGATTCAGAGGAGGTGTACAGCATTACCATCATCATAAGATCACACAAAGGTCCTTCAATTATTGAAAATCTTAATTTATACAGATAATTAGAAAATAAATTCAAAACTACATTGTATAAGTCCTTGAAATATCCTCAGTAGATATCGAAGTTTTCCTTGGTCCCATCAAGTTTGTGATAATGAGATATTTTTAGTATAGGTATAATTGTATCTTTTCAATAAAATATTTTGATTTTTTGAATACGATGTCTATAACAGCCAACCTCCAGTAATGAACTGTTTGGTCCTGACCCAACATCTACACTTGAATTGTTGGGTCATAACACTCAACATCGTTTTTGACCTTTTTTTCATGTTATATATACAATACTATTGATTGATTGATTATATGTTGTTTTATGTCCCATTTGAGAATTTTTCACTCATATAGAGACATCACCATATACCGGTGAAGAGCTTCAAATTTTGACCTTTACTCGGCATTCAGGGCCAATGAGCAGTGAGGGATCTTTATTGTGCCAACACCTGCCGTGACACGGGGCCTCAGTTTTTAAGGTCTCATCCGAAGGACCCGCAACTTTCACTTCAAAGTGCCGAGCGCATGGCCAAGGAACATTCGCTACCCATTTTTTATTGACTTAGGTCAGTCGCGGCCAAGATTCGAACTCACAACCCCCAAATCATGAAACGAGCACTCTACCAACTGAGCTACCGTGAACGGTAGATACAATATTAAATAATATACAGTCGAACTCCTGTATCTCAAATACTGATATCTTGAATACTGTTGATATGTCAAAGTGATTTGGAAGTCCCAACCACTTATTCATTAATAATTTTACCCTCGAATCCTGGGATATCTCGAAGTTTTTTTCTGGATCTCATTGAGTTTGAGATAACGAGGTTTCACTGTATTTCTTTGATTTGTGATTATGGAATATCATGTTGCATGAGGTTTGAAAGTGAATAATTATGTAAAGCTATTCAAGAGTGTAACAGAAATTAAGTTTAAAATTGAACTTGTAATGTAATATGTATCTAAGTAATGTACATCCCATATTTGCAGCCATAAGCACTTTTGCAGGAAGGCTTTACACTTGAACTCACTTACATTGAACTCTTTATTTAAAAAATCGGTTAGTTTGAAATGAATTTGGTTTCCCTTAAAAAACTGGAACAGTTTCTTTGTAATAAATACTTGTTTAGATTGAAATTGGTTAAATTGAAAAACTCTGTTAATTTAAAGTGATTTTGGGGTCCGCTGAACACAAAGCTTGTTGTTTTGAGAACGGTTACATTGAAGTCGCCGATTGCGACGCATGGTAACAGGTGACTGATTATATAGGAAGTCTAGCACATGTAAATTTTTCACACATGTGCTTTGATGTCAGTTGACTTGTAAAAATTTAATTATGTCCTGTATAAATAAACAATTGAGAACAATTCTCACCAGAACATATCAAGGTAGTCATCATTTTTATTTTTCATCCCATATTTGCAGCCATAAGCACTTTTGCAAGAAGGCTTTACATGTATATATATCTGATGTTTTATTTTCTGCCCAATAAATTATGCCATAATGAAGTTTTTCAAATGATTTTGTAAAGTGTCTGCAATATTAAATGGAAGAATATACTAACTACTTCACCATATAGTTACCAAAGAGAGCCTCAGCTACTGTAACTTGTATGTTTTTTTTTATCCCCCTGAATATCATAGTAGTGGTAATGGTGTGGGGAGGGGGATGGTAATATACCACCCGCTTCCTAGATCCATGCATCTGTGGCATTAGTAAAAGTTATTGATTTTGTCATAATCTGGTTACCACCCACTCTTTGCCTTGTTAACATTTTTGAATCCATTAAAGTTTATATTCCCACAACGCTTGACATTTACAGTATGTTTCATTTTGCAGTGGTAAACAAGTTCTTACTCCTTGGTGTGGCTGACTGACGTCACCTCTTACTTAAAGCTTTAAAAGCACGTCATTACCATACAATTATTGCTGTTTTTGTCATTGTTATGATGATTTAGCCACCCGAGGAGTACAATATTCACCGAGTCTGAAGGGGGAGGTAAATATTAAATCTTGAGGGTGGCTAAATCACAAATAGACTGAAAAAACAGCAATAACTGTTTTTATTATTTGATCCAATGATTAAGGTGGAATGCTACACAAAAATTTTATTTAATGGATTTTTTAGACATTTGTTTTGAACACACAGTTTCAGCATGGAAAGGTTGATATATTAGCTCTTAATTATTTTATATGATTTTTTTGTATTTTTTCAAAGAAAATGTAAAAATTGTTTTATTTGCAAATAAGATGCTTTTGATTTTAAAATTTTCTGTAAATAAATGCACAATACAAATATCTAATGAAAAATGTTAAGAAGAGTTAGAGAGAATTTTGAAATTTTTAAATAAAAAATAATTTATGAATATAAAAATTATAATTTGTTAATACTTTTTAAACCTATGAATAAAATCTTTAAAAAACAAGTTACCTATAGAAAAGAAATATGATGCAATTATATTTCATAAAGAAATTGAATTGAAATTGCAAAATTTAAGCAAAAATGTAATTTCAAAATTTGGACCAATCCTGATTAAAATTAAACTGATTCCAACCAAAATCATATAAACTAGAATAATATAACAAGAATACAAGGTTCCTTTGGTGAAATGTGGTTTACAAAATAATTGAATTTATCTTTTATGTGGATTTCTCGGTAGGAACTGTATGAGATACATGTAGGCAGTAAATTAGTAATAAAGAATTTTGTATTGATTTTGATCGGGATTGGTTTAATTTTGATCAGGATTGGTTCAAATTTGAAAATTAGCAAGTTTTCTAAAGTTTACCAATTACATGTCAATTTCTTCTTAAAATATGATTGAGTATCCTATCTTTCCCCTTTGTGACTTGTTTCTTAAAGATTTTAACCATAGGTTAAAAAAAAATGAATGAATAATGTGTTTTATTTTCATAAAAACAAATTTTAAACTCTAAAGCATCTTATTTGCAAACAAAATGATTTTTACATTTTCTTTGAAAAAATACAAAAAGTTAATATAAAATAATTAAGAGCTAATATCAATCTTTTCATGCTGAAACCATATTTCAAATGAGAGATCCATTATATAAGATTTTTGTGTAGCATTCCACCTTGCCATCTTTCTTGATTGTTTACATTTGTTGAAGTCCTCCCTGAATGCAGTGAGAGAATAAACATTATAAATTGTAAAAGAGATCCCTTTTGTGAGATTATAAAGTGCAAACATAAAAAAAAATTAAAAGATGAAATCATCTTATGAAAATCATTTCAAAACATATATCAAGGAAGTTTGTTTCTGCATGCTTAACACATGCACATTTCTTCTGAGATCAAAAACAGTTTAAAAGTACAAATTTAAAATGTTTACTTTGTTTTATATTTTAGAAAATAAGGATATTTTGTAACATCTTACACATGCAAGCAATGCTTATACATGTATAATTACAAATATTGATTGATTAGCACTTAGTATTTAATTCTTTTACATTATATAACCAATTTTAATAGCTAAAAGAGAGTCAGATTATACCGTATTTGCTCTTCAGAGCTGAAATTTTTTAATTACAAAAAATTATTTTTGAATTTCAAAGTAATTTAAGAATATTTTACTATGTTCCTTGTCAAACTATATAAAAATAATAATAATTTTTTTTCTATTGTAGAAAGAGTACTATGCAACACACCAGTACTTTTTGTCTCCAAGGTCTCTATACCTTGTCATGTGGAAGTTAATAGATGGAGAAGAGGGCATTCAGACAATATGGCAATGGCTAGTTAGCATACAGGTCAGGGGTCAGGGATTCAAATACACTGTAGTGCTGTATAGTCTCACTTGAAAGTAGCAAGACTGAATGTCATAATATTTGTAAGACAATAGACATGTATCATTAGGACAAAATATCTGAAATTATGATACTTAATGTGAGAGGTCAAATGTATGAATAATTTATTGTTCAGAGGAAGAACAACAACACAAAAAGAACCCAAAAAAAACACCACTTGTTAGCTCACCTTAGCCAAAGGCTGAAGTGAGCTTTTCTGATCGAAATTTGTCCGTTGTCTGTTGTTGTCGTCATAAACTTTTCACATTTTCATCTTTTTCTCAAGAACCACTGGACCAATATTAACCAAACTTGGTACAAAGCACCCTTAGGTGAAGGGAATTTAAGTTTTTTCAAATGAAGGGCCACACCCCTTTTCAAGGGGAGATAATTCAGAAATAGTGAAAATTTGGTGGCATCTTTTTAAAAAAATCTTCTCAAGAACCACTTGGCCAAAAAATTTCAAACTTATAGGAAACCTTCTTTACATAGTGTAGATTCAAGTTTGTTCAAATGATGACTCCAAGGGGTAGGGTGGGGCCACAATGGGAGATCAATATTTTACGTAAGATTAAGAGGAAAATATCTTTAAAAATCTTCTTCTCAAGAACAGCAAAGACATGATTAGTCATATTGATATGGAAGCATCCTCAGGTAGAGTAAAAATGATGACTCCTGGTGTTAGGGTGGGGCCGCAATGGGGGATCAAAGTTTTACATAGGAATATATAGGAAAAAATCTTTAAAAATCTTCTTCTCAAGAAAACAAAACCATGAGTTGTCAAATTAGTATGCAAGCATCCTCAGGTAGTGTAGATTCAAGTTTGTACAAATGTTGACCCCTGGGGGTATGGTGGGGCCAAAGTGAGGGGTCAAAGTTTTTCATAGGAATATATAGAAAAAAGTGTTTAAAAATCTTCTTCCCAAGAAATACAAAACCATGAGTAATCTAATTAATATGCAAGCATTCTCAGGTAGAGTAGATTCAAGTTTGTTGAAATGATGACTTCCCCTGGGGGTGGGGTGGGGCCACAATGGGGGATCAAAGTTTTACATAGGAATATGTTGGAAAAATTCTTTAAAAATCTGATGCTCAAGAACAACAAAGCCATAAGTTATATTGATATGGAAGCTTCCTCAGTTAATGTGAAATTCAAGTTTGCCAACATCCCTCCCCCCTCCCCCTCCAGTAAATTTTTCAAAACTGAACTGATTTTTGCTTTTTCATAGCCAATGTGCTCATGTGAGCAATGTGGCCCATGGGCCTCTTGTTTATAAAACTTACAAGTCACCATTAATCAATGGGCCCATGGTCCATTCGTTCTGACTTTTTTACTGTGTGATAAATGATGGATCTTAGGTACTGTTGTTTCGGGTAATGATTGTCAATAAATAAAGGAGAAGAGTGCAGTGCAGACCTTTTTTTTTTTTTTTTTTTTGCATTTCAATGTATTCAATTTCACCTTTGAGTAGCTCGTATTTGTATATATCCTTAGGCTAGAGCTCCAGGCTCCCCAGTGATAATAATCGGGACACACCGGGACATTCTGACCGCTAGGAGAACTCGCAATAACTTCCCTGCCTCATTTGAGGAGGATATGAAAGAGATCATTGAAAGACAGTTCATCAAAGTGGAGGAACCAGATAAATGTGGATTACCTGTTGTAATTGGTCAGATAAATGTCAGCTGTAAAACTGGAGAAAATGTCAAAGATCTTGTCAACTTCATCTACAACAGAGTCTTCCAGCTTAAACATCCCAGTAAGTCATTTATCAGTACAACTTGGAAGAGAAGTCCAGAGTCCCAGTAAGTCATTTATCAGTACAACTTCGATGTGAAGCCCATATGTACTGAGTCCAGGCCAGTAAGTCATTTATCAGTATAATTTGGATATCAAGCCCATATGTCAAGAGGCATCAGCAAGCTGGATCAGCAGGGGTGGGGGGTGTTCTTACTAAACTGTTTTGACTTAGATTCATTTGTTTTTTTTTCCCATTTTGCCAATAACCTGATAAACCAAAAAAAATCAAAGTTGTATTTATGTGTTTTTACTTAGTACATTTTATGTCAAAAGCACATTGAATGAATATCTGCATTCAGCCAGAACTGTGTACAACTGCAGGTACAGTAATTTTTAGAATTTTTAAGGTTGGCATTAGCTTTCAAAATACTATATTAAAATTGCAGAAATCATGGAATCTAATGAGTAAATGGGTACAATACAGTGTTTTATTCATCTACATATTTCTATGTCATAAAGAGTAAGTTTGCTAAAAATGTCATTGCAGCCCGTGGGCCTACTTTTAATTAATAATTCCAGTCTTTTATAAAGTTCCAAGTAAATAATTTAAAAGTGTTTTTTCATCTCATTCCCTCTTTAATCTTGAGTAAGTACTATTCAAAGTCCACTCTATTGAGGGACTTTCTTATGGCGTGAAGATGCCGTATAGAAAAATTATCAATTTTTATTTAATCAACCTGTTAATCTTACAACTGTACATTACAGGAAGTTCATAACTTTAATTGAGACTCCTTCTATAAGAGATAGGATAGGATTTTATTAATGAAACACTCTTTGTTTTTGTAATTATATAAATGTGAAAATTACTTTGTTATTTCACACAGGTGTTAAAAGGTGATTCAGTTCATTGAAAGACAGGTGTTAGGTGCAGATTTTATCATTTGGTTAGGGATGTTTGTAAGGGTTAATGTATATGAGTAGCAATCCATTCCTTAAAATTAATGGAGCCAAGGCCTAAAGGGCTGAGGCCCATTGCTTTGAAGGTATGGAAAGCTAAGAGTATACTGACCTGCTTAAAATCTACTGTCTTAAATGTTCGTAAGTATTGTTTGTCAATATTTGAAAAAAGATATATTTTAATAAGATACATTGTACATGTATATATACATTTATCGTATTTAAGTAGTTATTAATATAGAGAGAGAGAGAGAACTGTATAGAAAGTGTTACAGAGTTATTTAAATCCTCAATCCGTCAACAGGCTCGATAGCATAGTGAGATACTGAGTGTCCAACTACTAAAGAGATTGTACCCAGTTTGACCCCCAGGAGTACTACACTTTTTTTAATATGAATTCTATGAAAATATATTTTAACTATATATAAACTTGATAAAATTTTTCTTTATTCCCCAGAAGAGGCATGGGAAAGAAATTTGTACATAAAAACACCATTTTCAATGTAAATTGCAAAACTCTTCATTCCTGAAAAGTAATGGAATGCTCAAACGAAAGAGTACATCACAAGTGGATTTTAATAGAAAAAAATGCACATAATAATGTTAGGGGAAAAAACATGTACACTTTAAGAGTAGTGTATAAGATCATCTGAGTCACTCAGGGGACCAGTTGCTAATTTTTTTTAGCTCACTTCAATGAAGTTTTGGGGGGAGCTTACATGTATATAATAACCTCGGCTTTGGCATCAGAGTCAGCGTCCCAGTTTTAAGTTTTTGGAGCAGATTTCTTATAAAGTACTTAAAAAGAAATTGTCCTATATTACTATATTCACTAATTTTCTTTAGGAAGGAACAAGGAAAAACTGCTTCAGCACAAAATCCCAAAGAAATATTTAATTCTGAAGGATATAGTCCAAGAGCTGGCAGAGGAGCGAATCAGAGAAAAGAAGGACCCAGTATTGGACAAATCTTCATACATGTAAGCTTATGTCATATGTCTTATATAAATGGACAAATTTACATACATGTTATACCTGGGTCACATTTAAGCTTGGGTTACATCGTATTGTCAGCTGTAAAAACATGATCAGCCGTCACTAGTATCGGGTGATGCGGAGCAGTCACATTAATTCCTAGGAACACCAATAACTTTAAAAGTTTAAATATTTATAAATTGGCCAACCATTGACTGATCATCAAGCACTGAGCTGCAGTTTGATTTTCATCATCGGCCAACATTTAAGAAAACCCAATACCCTGGTACCTAAATGTCGACTGACCAATGACCGACTTGACAAAGTGTCTGCTGCTGGTCAGATGATGATTGGTCAACTTACAATTTAATGACTGCTTCAATTAAAGAAATTGGCCACCGATGCAGAAAAAACTTATAACTGGGCCCAACATACGCACGTACGTACAACAAAAAAGAGATCAAATTCGGGCAAGACAATGGCCAATGAACTTCTGACTGTTGCCCGAAGAATCCCATTTTTGCCTTAAAAACCATCAGCTGTTGGTTGTTTTTGGAAATGTGACTGGGGTTGTATAGGTCTTATAGAAATGGACAAACCTACATACATATTTTATGTCTTATAGAAATGGAAAAATCTACATACATGATATATGTTTTTTAGAAATGGACAAATTTTCATACTCATGTATGAAGCTCATGTCATATGTCTTATAGAAATAGATCTTTCATTTATTTATTGAGTTCTTATATCTATATGAAGATAAAACATCCCAGTTACTGTATAAAAATTTAACTTCCATGTGTCTATTGTCTAGAAATTACAATAAATGAAATAAGAAGTTTAAAAAAAAGATGAAACCATACCAGGGTTTGAACCCTGTATAACAGACAGATTCTCTAGAGCACCAAGTGAGCTATCTAGTAATGGAACCATCCCAGCACAACCATCCCCCCTTCTCCCAAAAGAATGAAATTCCACTTGTTGTGTAGAATTTGTTCACCCTTATTTCTTCTTTAGTTTCATAAATGTCTATATTGAGAAATCAGTCTAAATATTGGACTACTTTCTGTCAGTTTTTCAAGTGGAACATGATATTTAAACATTATAATTCTTTTTATGAAAAGTAAAGGTTAATCTGGTAAGTACCTCTCACATTTCTATACTTTAGGGGATTATAAGTGGGTCTTGTGAGCTTTCTTTGTTGGAGATGTTGGAGCATGGGCTTTTGCATGTGATTTTAGAAAATTCTCTGCGAATCCATTATTTATGTTTCACATTATTTTCGATCACCTAAGCCAGGGAGTTTTTGTTTTTAAATTTTATTCAAAACACATTTATCTGTCATTTCCAAAATTTAAAAAGGTACCCAATATTTTATCTCAAGAGTCTCTATTACACATTTGTAACCAATTTTGACAGAAAGCATTTATAGGGTAAAAGGAATTCAAGTTTATTTAATTAGAACAAGGCCCATATCAAGATAAGATGGAGATCGATTGTAAATTGGTTTTGGCTATCAAAAATTCTCCACTTAAGTGTAGCATATAGGTCACGTTTCAGCTTTTCTCCAAACCAAACTTGCAGATGGGTTGATTTTGTGTATACTTTATTAAATGCATGCTTTGATTGCGCCCCCTCCTCTCCCCCCAGAGGGGGGGGGGGTTCAGTCATGTTTGGACAAATCCAGTGTAATATAGTTCTAAATTCAACCTAATAAAGTGGAAATGAAATTGCTAAGTCTCTCAGATTTACAATACAAATTTCAGGTTAAAGACAATGAATAAAATGATGGAAAGATCCGGAACCTTATTTAGAGACCCGGAGGATGTGGAACAAGCCACCAGATTTCTACATGAGAATGGTAAAGTCAATACTAAGCATTGCCTTGCTCTTGCTTAAGATGGTGAAGGGATTAGTTCTAGGTCTTACATGTTCCTAGTAATTTTTATTCAACAAGTTTTTGTTTCCATTTTTTTTTCTTAATGGTATTTTTACTAGACTAAGTGTTTGGGACATTGCTTCTGCTTTAGCTCAACTGATCACCTGTTGTCTGGCATCTGTTTGTCTGTCTGTCTGTATGTCTAGCTGTCCATCCATTTGTAAACTTTTCATATTTTTAACATTTTCTCAAGAATGACTGGGTCAATTTTAACCAAAATTGGCACAAAGTATCCCTGGGTAAAGGGAATTTTAAATTCTTCAAATGAAGGGCCAAGCCCTCTTCCAATTAAGGTATGATAATCAACAAAAGGCAAACATAGAGTGGAGTCATTAAAAAATCTTCTTCACAAGAACCACTGGCCAGAAAAGGTGAAACTTAAGTGGAAGTATCCTGGATAGTGTTGATTATAAATTGTTCAAATCATTACCCAGTACTCCTGGTGTAAGGTGGGGCCACAATAAGGAATGAAAGTTTTACATTGAAATATATAAGACAAATCTTTTAAATTCTTTTCAAGAAAGCTTCTTGGAGAAGGTTTGTTTCTAAGTTGTTCAAATCGCTACTCCCTGGAATAAGGTGGGACCACAATATGGGATGAAAGTTTTACATTGAAATATATATTTAAAAAAATCTTTAAAAATCTTCCTCTCAAGAACCACTGGACCAGAAAAGTTGAAACTTATGTGAAAGCTTCCTAAGAGAGTGTAAGTTCTAAATTGTTCAAATCATGGACTCCAGGGGTAGGGTGGACCACAATAGGGGATAAAATAGGGGGGGGGGGAGGCAAAAAAAGGACTATATGGAAATTTTTTTTTCAAATCTTCTAAAGAATCATCTAAAGAACCTTTAATTTGCAAACATTCCCAAGTTGTGTGGATTAATTTTTTTGTTTTTTTCAAAATATGGACTCTGGGTTAGAGTTTGCTAAAATCAGGATAAAATTTTACATAATGCATGTATGCAGAAAAAAAATCTTTTTCATAACTGCAAGGGCATATGTGGTCACAATTTTTCATGGAAATGTAAAAATCTTTTGAAAATCTCCCATAGAACAGCAGGACTAAAGTAACTCAGGTGAGCATTGTGGCCTATAGGCCTCTGGTTATACAGTGACAAACTAAAGGTGATGTGTGAGTAATATTTCTTCACAAAACGCACAAGTTATAAACCTTTATTTATACTTCATGTATTTAATAGATAAAGTTATCAGACAGGAGTCATTTTATTTCAGAATGCAAAATTGCTTACTTCTTGAAAAATATCTCTTGAGTTTTGTTGGAAATTAAGAATAAAAGTAACTTCTCTCTCCTAAATTCCAGGTATACTGTTCCATTATGAAGATCTCACGTTAAAGGATCGTTATTTTCTGAACCCTCAGTGGCTCTGTGATCAGCTAGCCCGAGTTGTGACGGTAGACCAGGTCAACAACTTCACTCAAAATGGTGACTATCTTTCTTATGTGTAACAATCAAAACAATTAAGCCATCAGTAGGGGTGAGGGAGTTGAGGATGTTGGCAGCATCCAGTATGTGATCCAAACTAGCTCAGTGTACAGTCAAACCTGTATTAAGCAATGTATCAAGGGAAATTCTCTAAAATGGTTTCATATAACAGGTAATCTCCTTAATCGGGGATTCTGAATCATATTCTAGCAATATTTGAAGTTTATAAATACATACTAAATAGAAAAACTTGTTTCCTGTTGTCTGTGCTTCATCATAATTTTGAATAATTTTTATTCTTCTTGATTAATAAAATGTATTCAATTAATATTTCTTTGTACAAATTGTTTTAATTTCTAATTCCTTTAAGGTAAATTTAACTTGTAAAAAAAATCCCAAACGAGATTTTTTTTATGTGTTTATTATAACATTTTTTTTTACCATAGAATTAAAACTACTCACGACAAGATTATGCCCAAAGATGGATTTTTTTTTAGATATGATATCACAAGGAAAACTCAAGGATTTTTTAAAAGGAAAAAAGTAACAAATATCATACACTTTCAAAGTTAATCTAGGGTTACTTTTACTGTATTTCTTATTTTAAAAAGTTTCTATTTGAGACCAGATCACATACTGCAAGTATCTCTCTGTAAATTGGGAGGAAGGGGCAAAACCAAACTTTTTTTTTTACTCTTTTTATTGAAAAATGGAGCTAAAAGTCACTAAAGTTAGGGACCTAAGCTGCTTAAGGAGAGAAAATGATGGTTACTTGTCATGTTAGACAGGGAGATGCTGGATGTAGGTAAATTATAATGAAAAATTTCTCTGGAGGAAATTTAATGAGGTGGCCTCTATCACAAGTTTGACTGTGTTTTCCACATCAATTTAAAGCAGAGACTGAGTGCTTTCATATCCCATAAAAAGTTTCCCCTGATAGTCCAGGTATTGAAAAAACCGGCTGTGTGAAATTCAGTATTCTTGAATTTTGAAGAAAATGGATGTATTTGATTACCTTAAGCAAAGAATAAAAGCACCCCTCGATTCAAAAAAAAAAAAACATGGATTATAATCTTCTGAAACAGTTCTTTCATTATATAATTTAATTTTGGTTGTAATGCATCACTTGATTGGACAAAAAAATTAGTTTATAAATATCGAATAACCTGTGTTGCCTACATCACAATGACTTGCGTCAAAAACGTATCAATCCTCTTGACGTTACATTTAAAATATGTACAATTTGAAGGGATTTTTGAGGTAGAAATTGTCTTATTTTCTATAATCAATAATTGAAAATTAAATTATATGGAATGAATTTAATAGTTACCCAAGTTATACTGGTATAACTTGGGTTGGAAGAGTTTATGCTTTTTTTTATAAACTGCTTCGCGGTTTATTAAGGGTAAACTGCCCCAACTAAGGTTATACAATGTATAACTTGGGTTGCTATTAAGTTCATTCCTAAAATAATTGAACATTTTGGATCAGAGATTGGGGTCTACCGGTATACAAAATATTGAAAAACAGCTTAAATCTTTGGCCATTTTTGAAGAAATTTTCAGAATTTGAGGATAATGATGCAATTTATAACGTCATAATACATGGGCAAGCAAGAAAATTACATTTTGCAGTCACCAAGAGTCCAAGTGAAATTTATTGTATTTTCAACAAAAAAAGAGCAGTTTTAATTTTTCAGAAATTTACAGGACCAAAAATGGCCCTAAGTGATCCTTGTTTTAAAGTTATAAATTATTCCTTGTATTGGTTATGATGTTAATTGTGTGATTATAATGTATAAATTTGATAACAAAAGCAAATACACATTCCTTAAAAGTTAAGGTGTGTACATATTTAGTGAAAACATCACTTTCAAATTCGGAAACAAAGTTAATTAATTAATCTGACATGTAACACCTTGATGGCAGGTTCTAAGCATGTGGTCCTGAATGAAAGACTTACGTCAGAGAGATTTAAATTAACACTAGGCTTAAGATTATCACCATACTTTAACAACTACAATGTAATTCATGAACAATGAATTAATGGAAAATAAACAGATTTATATAAGTTTATCTGATGATATCATGCAGCATTTGATTTATATGTATTACATATAGAAAGGAAGAAAACCTTTCTGACTATATTCCACACTTTTTCTTCTTTTATAGGCTGGGTACTTCACAACTTATGGTGAATTTACTTTCCTCGTATGTCATAACCTTGAAAAAAAATAAATTGTGAGTCAAGGTCAGATCAGATTGTTCAAACTTCTTGGGTATAATTTACCAAGTTCATTGTCATCAATGTATCTAAAAGACATCAAGTTAAGTGTTACAAAATAATGCACAGTTTATTTATCTACGCCTTTCTGAGTACTAATAGGTAGGTTTATAAGGGTCTTTTTCACCCCTACCTTTTTAGGGGGTGTCTCTCGAATGTTGTAATGGTTTATATGCAAAGACCTTTGATCTTGTCTGTTCCAAACTATGTGTTAGTTTTCAGATCATAACCTAAAAGTCACAGGATGTGTCCTACATACTGTAAAGGTTCATGGACCTCTAGATGGTATTTTTGGTACATTTGAAGAGTAGAAGTTTCTTCAACCTTTTCAGTAAATTATTGGAACCATACACAATACTCATGGCAAACAAAAAAAGGAGAGTTCAGTATTGATTAGTATGTATTTATCTGTTGACTTGTTCACCATCATGGTATGATCTATTTGATTTTTCAGGTGTGATGAAGGCCACTAATCTACATGTTCTGTTTAAGCAGTCCTCTTTCCAGCCAGAGAACATCGAGCATTACATTTGTGGGCTTCTGTCCAAGTTTGAACTCGCCCTCGAGTTTGACCAGCAGCATCTGTTGATTCCATCCCTGTTACCAAGGGAACAAGACATGCATAACTGCATCAGGAAAAGTGAAGATGTTAAGGTTAGATTTTTTAAAATGAAAATATGAATTGCAAAAAATATATACACTTAGTAGAGCTTCTTATCTACGAAATCCATGCAAACTCGATTCATTTATCTAGCAGCTCTAAATAATCTCAGTACAGTTTACTAATATTAACTCAGAACAATCTCAATAGACTTCACTTACTTTTAACACTAATTTATCAGATCATAAAAGTTGCTGATCAAACAAATCAGTTGAATTTACACATCAATTAAGTTCAACTATGTCGAGCTTCAGGGGAAGAACTGCTAACGATAGTATTGTTCTGCCACCTATCTCCAAGTCAATTTTCAAAAGTTATCATAGGAATCTCGAGTTATGGTGCAAATTTTTAAAGCAATAATCAACTCTACTCTGCACAAAATCAGTAGACCTAATATGTATTAAATCTGTATAAATTTGTGTCTATCAACTCTATATAGACTCATTTGATTTTACATATCTATCAACTCTGTATCTAGACTCAATGCATATCTGTCAAATCTGTATTACATTCAGTTTAATTTACATATTTATCAGCTCTGTAAACACTCAGTTGAATGTACACCTATTAGTTTTGTACAAAATCAGTTTAACTTATCTATCAATTGACTTTGTACAAATTCAGTTGAAATTATGTACTGTATAAAGGGTGATTTTAGTGACCTGCAAATTTAGTGATTTTATCCTAAAAGTTGGTATTTAGTATAAGCATAATTAAATTTTAGCAATTTTAGGGAAAGCTTTAGAAAGCTTTAGAAAAGATTTGTCATTGAATTATTAGGCTAGCAGCATCTGTGTTTAGCATTACCAAGATCATCACTAATAATACCAAAATTAGTGGGTTACTAAAAATTCCCGTTATGCGGAATATCTTTACTATCAACTCTGTACAAACTTAGTTAAATTTATGAATTTATCAACTTTGTATTGATGATAAACGGAGCCCTAATGGCCTCAGACGTGAGTATGACAAAACGGAGAGAAATTTTAAGGTCAAAATATAAGTACATGAAAAATTAATATCAGAAATAATCCAGAACGGAAATCAAAGTCTCAGGTTAGACGCACCTAGCTGGGGTTAATATAATTCTCAGATGATTAAGAATGATCTGTTCATTAATGGTTATTTAGAACTTGTTAAGTGATACATATGTATACTAATAATGGTTGGTATTTAGGATTTTGTGTGCAAATTAATATCTAAACAAAATCAGTGAAATGAATTATGTCATGAATTAGCAAGTCATAGTAATGTGGAGCAAAAAATTTTAAACACTAAGGATTTATTCTAAGTTATAGATTCACCTGAGTCATGTAGGTAACTGCTTGCTGTTTGTTAGATCTCCCTTTGTTGTGTGTCATCTGTAGATCATAAATTTTTCAACATCTTCTCTGAAACAGCTGAACTAATTTCAACCAATTTTGGCAAATAGCATCTAATGTTAATTGTAAATTTTTTTATCCCTGTCTCCATAGACCAATACCATCATGATTAATGAAGCTCAAAAAATTTTCATCTTTTCTCCTTGACATCTAGCACTGGCAAACTGTTGGCATGGTTCTAATGAGCAATTAGTCCTTGACAAAAATTGTGAAATTCATGATTCCTGGATTAGGGTTCAGGCTTCAGGGAGGGGCTAAGCTGGTCATTTTTTGAAAATGCATTATGTCTTAAATCTTAGACATCTAGCAGGCAAAATATTGGCATGATAATGATAGTACGATATTACTCATGATCCTTTTTAGCAAAATAATAAACTCATGGCATCTGCATGGTTCTTGGTTAAGGCCTTCGGATGGGGCCTAATTAATTGGACATATACATGTATTGAAAACACATTACGCTTTTGAAAAATTTGATCCAAATTGTATGCTCAGTAAAATATTTTTGATACGTTCAAGATAAGAGTGCCACCATGACCACCCATGGGCCTTAACAGTCAACTGAGTTTCTTAGGTTATGACCACTTTGGGTCCACCTAGTCTAGACTTTGACAAAACTTTTACAGTTTGATGAGGACCCTATAATCATTATCCCATTCTCTTTGAAGGTCATGAGTTAAGAAGATAAGGAACATTGTTCAATAAATTTCAGTATATGACCAGTTTAGCCCCATCCTGAAGTCTGAACCCAAGGACAATGAAATTCACAATTTTTGTACAGGGCTCATTGCTCATTACAGTCATGCCAACAATTTAATAATGTATGTCCAAAATCTCATACTATCAATTTGACAAGTTGAAGGCCATTTTCCTGTAGGTTATTCAATTTTGATCACTGCAACAGGAACTAGAAATGGCTCATCCATCTTAATTGGAGAATAAAACAACTCTGCTGTATTATTTTTTCATGGGTATTTTGATGTGTATGTGTTACTGTGGAATCATCAATGTTCGTGGATTTCGTGGGTCACCCTTATCCATGCATTTACATCCCCATGAACAATTATTTGTCAACATATTTATTCATTGAATCTTCTGTATATATGAGTTACCCACGAAATAACGTCCCCATGAACCAATAAATTTTGCTTGCCCACGAACATTGACCCCCACGAATTTAAATGATTCCACAGTATGCTGTATTGTATGTATTTTGTAGATTCCATTACAAGATGACACATTCAGAAGACCTCACTCGGGTTCATTCAGTATTGGTAGCCCGAACACCTCAGTCTCCCAGAGACCTGCTCCCTTGGCATTTGTGAACAGCCATCCCTCTAGTAATGTCATTTTTTCCCACTGTAGATTGTATGTTATGACATATTTTCCCAGTGGATTTTGGCCAAGATTAATCACTAGGATTCTTGCAGATAGATCTATGTACGACATTGTAAAGGAACTTTTCCCAATACCATGTGATATTTTAGATGCTTGCCCCTATCTTAAACAGAAAGAACCTTGTTGGCAGCTATGGCAAACAGGAATACAGCTACTGCATCATAAGGCCGTTTTATTTCGTATTAAAGAAGTGCTACCAGGTCTTACTGGATTTTGTGATTATCAAAGAACGGAGTTGAAATGCTGGATAGAGAATCGCTGGTCCCATATTGACATGCAGAACAGTGTAATACTAGAGATGGGATTTTGCTGTGATTCAATAGAGTTTACCTTTGCAGACAGAAGTTCATCACAGCATGGGATGTGTGCAATCACTAAAAAAGAACAAGTCTTTATGGATGAGAAAGCATGTGCTAAGTTCCTTGTGAAGATTTCAGAGCATGTTGATAACCTATTGCAGGACTGGTATCCAGAGATCGGAGAATCTCGATTTGTACAGAACTGTTATGGTAGATACTTAATCACCAGGGTCATACCATGTCCTCATTGTCTTTTTGAAGTCGTGAAGGAGGAGAAAAAGAATGACACTACATTGTTCTGGCAGTGTGTTGACCAAAATCTGGACGTCACTTCAACTGTCTCTTTGTCTGATATAGAAAGAAGTGAAACATCACTCAGTGAAAGGTAAGGCATTCTTTGTGATCTGAATTAATGGATGCAGCTTGATGGCTCTTTTAAAACAGGCTTTTGCCAACTTGAGTGGTCTTGCTAGGACTTACGATCATATTCGTTTTCACTGAGATCACTTAAGGTGAAATACAACTTAAGTACATGTTCCTAGTTCTTGCGTAAGTAATTTCCGTGGGGTATAAGGTTTGCACTAATGTCACTTACACAAGGGTAAAATACAGCTTACCTAACACTTACATAAGCAATCTCAGTGCAGTTTATGGTTTTATTACATAAATAGATAATTTAGAATCACTGACTGCAACCTGTTACCAAATATAGTGTTATGTTTTAAAAAAATATCCAAATAAAGTGCTAATTAACTTTTTTATTAGGTCACCTGAGTCACTCAGGTGACCTATTGCTATCCGTTCTCGTCCGTTGGTGTGCGTCGTGCGTTGTGTGTTAACATTTGAACATTTTTAGCTTCTTCTCTGAAACCACTTAACCAATTTCAACCAAATTTGACATATAGCATCTATGATGAAGGGGAACAAAAATTGTGAATTTCATGGTCCCTGCCCCCCTGGGGCCTGAGGGGTGGGGCTAAAACCACCAAAAATAATGCAATCTTTAAAAATCTTCTTCTTTACTCCTGGACATCAAGCAGTCAAACTGTTGCATTGAGCATTGAGCCCTCTACCAAAATTATGAAATTCATGGCCCCAGGGTCAGGGGTTCTGGCCCCAGGGTGGGGCTATATAGCTCATATAGTGAAAGTGCATTATTTCTTTGGAAATCTTCTTCTCTGCTCCTGGTTATTAAATTAAGAAACTAAGTACATAGTTATGAAGAGCAAGAGTGCCTCTTCCAAAATTGTGAAATTCATGGCCCCAGGGTCAGGGGCTCTGGTGTTAGCGCGGGCTCTATTGATTATATAGTGAAAATGCATTGATTCTTTGAAAATCTTCTTCTCTTCTCCTGGGTATTAAATAAAGTAAGTAAGTACATAGTTGAAATGAGCAAGAGTGTCTCTTCCAAAATTGTGAAATCATGGCCCCAGGGTCAGGGGCTCTGGTGTAAGTGCGGGGCTCTATTGATTATATAGTGAAAATGCATTAATTCTTTGAAAATCTTCTTCTCTGCTCCTGGGTAATAAATAAAGTAACTAAGTACATAGTTATGATGAGCAAGAGTACCTCTTCCAAAATTGTGAATTTCATGGCCCCAGGGTCAGGAGTTCTGGTGTTAGGGCGGGGCTCTATTGATTATATAGTGAAAATGCATTAATTCTTTGAAAATCTTCTTCTCTGCTCCTGGATATTTAATAAAGTAACTAAGTACATAGTTATGATGAGCAAGAGTACCTCTTCCAAAATTTTGAATTTCATGGCCCCAGGGTCAGGGGTTCTGGTGTTAGGGCGGGGTCTATTGACTATCTAGTGAAAATGCATTAATTCTTTGAAATCTTCTCTTCTCGTGGGCATTAAGGTGATAAACTAAGTACATAGTTATGATGAGGAGGTGGGCCTCTTCCAGAATTGTGAAAGCCATGGCCCCTGGGTCAGGGGTTCTGGTGTTAGGGCGGGGCTCTATTGATTATATATTGAAAATGGGTTGATTCTTTGAAAATCTTCTTCTCTGCTCCTGGAGATTATTTAAACAAACTAAGTGCATGGTTATGATGCATAAGGAGGCCTTTTCAAAAATTGTGAATTTCATGGCCCCAGGGTCAGGGGTTCTGGTGTTAGGGCGGGGCTCTATTGATTATATATTGAAAATGGGTTGATTCTTTGAAAATCTTCTTCTCTGCTCCTGGAGATTATTTAAACAAACTAAGTGCATGGTTATGATGCATAAGGAGACCTTTTCAAAAATTGTGAATTTCATGGCCCCAGGGTTGGGGTTCTGGTGTTAGGGCGGGGCTCTATTGATTATATAGTGAAAATGCATTGATTCTTTGAAAATCTACTTCTCTGCTACTGGAGATTATTTAAACAAACTAAGTGCATGATTATGATGGGCAAGGATGCCTCTTCTAAAATTTTTAAATATATGGCCTCAGTTTTTGGGGTTCTTGAAGGGGGGGGGGGGGCTATTGATTATATAGTGAAAAAGCATTAATTCTATTAATTAATCATTAATTAATCCTGTCTGCTCCTTAGTGTTGAGCTGATAAATAAATTGCTTAGCTATGATGAAAATTGGAGCTTCGAACAGAATTTTTAAATCTTGTGGTCCTAGGGTCAGGGGTTCTGGCATAACGAGGGGGGGGGGGGGTGATAATATAGTCAAAAAGTGTTAATTCTTTGAAGTCCATAGTATTGATGATGAGGGTAACTCTTCCAAATTTGTAAATTTCTTGACCCTTGGTCTTGGGTTCTGGTGTTAGGGTAAGGCTTTGTTGAATCTGTAGTGAAAATGCATTGTACCTGTGAAATTCTTCTCTGCTTCTGGGCATATCGGAAGCAAACTGATTAAAAGTTTAAATTATGTAAGTAAGTGTATTTCTTCCAGATTTTTGAACATCTGGACCATTTGTCTAAGCATTCTGGTCCTGCGCAGGGCTCTATTAATTTGTATTCTACTTAGAGAAGTTATTCCCCTTTTCCATTCACCTTTGATAATTAATCACTGTAAATAATGTATTTGAAAGGTTAATAGAATAAGGTAATTATGCAAGAATATTTATCGTATAATTAAAAAAGTACTTTCTTAGTTTTAAAAATCAGGTAGACCTGTAAGTAATAGATAAATAAAAATGAGACAAAAATAACTTATTAAAAGTTCTTCAAAGACCATAAGAGAGCAGTCAATGCTAGAGGTTTTAATATGGGATTAAAAATAGTACAGAAGCACCAATAGTTTGTTAAAAGTCTGCATGGTGATAGTGTTAAGTGGGGGACAGATTAGAACAGAATTTATGACTTGATACTGAATACTAGACTAATTATTTTGTTGATCCTGATCTTCCTACTTCTCTTGCTTTAGGGCAACAAAGCTTCATCTATCAGTGTATTTAACTTCTAAATTGTTGTATTATACTCAGGTGACCGTTAAGGCCCTTGGGCCTCTTGTTCCTATTGGTGTTATTTCATGAAAACTACCAGATTTCAATGGAATCTTGAAGAAAAAAATATTTTTTACATAATTATTTGTGGTGATTTCTTACTTTCATAAGATCAATTAGAAATATAATCACTACTTCAAATTCATGAATGCCTCTCCCTCTTCAAAGGGGAAATAATTAAAACAAAGTAAGATTTGGGTGGGGTTATTTAAAAATCTTCTTCTCAAGAACCAAAGGCAAGAAAAGATTAATCTTATGTGAAAGCTTCCTGACATTGTGTAGATTTAAGTTTGATCAAAACATGATCCCTGGGGGTAGGGTGTGGTCACTATTGATGATCAAAGTTTTACATGGGAACACATACAGTCAAACATTGTTATCTCGAAAATACTTCAAGATATCCGATGATTCGAGATATCCAGGGTAAAATACTTAAGAAATACCAAAGTTCAACTGTATATGAAAAATCTTTAAAAATCTTCTTCTCAAGAACAGCAAAGCCATGATCAGTCATATTTATATGGAAGCATCCATAGGTAGTGTAGATTCAAGTTTATGCAAAACACGGGTAGGATGTGGCCACTCTTGGCGATCAAAGTTTTAAATGGGTGTAAATACAGTAAAACCTCATTATCTCAAACTTAATTGGACTGAGAAAAAACTTTGAGATATCCGAGGATTTGTGATATTGAAAGTAAATACTTAAAGATTAAGTGGTTGGGACTTCCACAACACTTCATCATATCCATGGTATTCCAGATATCAGTGTTCGAAATACCGAAGTTCAACTATAGGTAAAATCTTTTTCTCAAGTACAGCAAAGTCATGATTGATCATATTTATATGAAAGCATCCTCAGGTAATGTAGATTCATATTTGTTTAAAACGTTACCCCTGGGGGTAGGGTGGGGCCACAGTGGGCGATCAAAGTTTTACATGGGTATACATAGGTAAAATGTTTAAAAATCTTCTCAAGAACAGCAAAGCGGTGATTGGTCATATTTAGATGAACGCATCCTCAGGTAGTGTAGATTCAAGTTTGTTCAAAACAAGAAACAAGGCCCCCAGGAGTAGGGTGGGGCCACAATGGACAATCAAATTTTTACATAGGAATTTATACTGTAGGAAAAATCTTCTTTTCAAGAAAAGCAAAGCCATGATTAATTATATTTATATGGAATCATCCTCAGGTAATGTTGATTCAAATTTTTCAAATCATGACCCCCCTCCTTGGGATAGGGTGGCCATGGCGGGGGCCTTGATGGCCTTGGGAGAGCAAAGTTTTACATTGGAATATATAGGAAATATCTTTAAAAATCTTCTTTCCAAGAAAAACAAATCCATGATTAGTTATATTAATTCAGAAGCATCATCAGGTAGTGTAGATTCAAGTTTTTTTTTCAAATCATGTTCCCTGGGGGTAGGACTGGGCCACAGAAGAAGATCAAACATATTGAAAAAAAATATTCTAAAGCCATGATTAGTTGAAGAAATGCTTGCTTGATTTAGCTTAACTTGGTGTACACTAGTGTACACCGATGTATATGGTTGTATTGTAAAATCAAGTGCATTGTACAAGCTGCAGTGTACATGGTGTATCTTGCCAATGTGGGGCTGAAATTTTTTTTTTAAAGTGAAAAAATATAAAATGCATTAAGAATTGACTAAATTATTTAAAATAGTAAAAAAAATAATTTCAATGTCATCATTTACACATAAAGACAGCTTAAATGGGATTTCTTATCCTTTATATGACATAAAATCATTTGTTAAATTTCTAATTGTACCATTCTCTGCCATATTGGGTTCAGTGCTAAACCTTTCAACACATGCCCTAAATTTGGTGTAAGAAAGTGTACACTCAGTGTACACCAAAAGTCACACCCCTGCACTTGATTGTGAAAGGTGTACATGGGGTAAAAGGTATAAGTAAATCAAGTTCACCCATAGAAGCATCCTCAGTTAGTGTAGATTCAAGTGTGAACAAATCATGCCCCCCCCCCCTTTCCCGTGGGTGGTGGGGGTGTTTATTTGTGATCACTTATATATTTAATCTTTTCAATACTGAACTGATTTCTGCTTTTTTCCTAACCAATGTGCACAGGTGAGCAACGTGGCCCATGGGCCTCTTGTCTGTGTTAGGAAATCTTTCTTCATATTAAGTAGATTATACTAAGAAAAAGACACAATTTTCTTTATTGTTTCTTGATTTTGACAAACGGTGTTGCCATGGTTACTAAAAAATAGAAATCTTGGTGAAATTCATTGAAAAGGTTACTCCTCCTGCAGTTTTAGGCTGATTGCAATTAAACTTGCCTCAAAAGAGACTAAACCAAGGCTTATTATTTTTTTATTGCTGTTGCCATAGTTTCAAGTCCAAGTGCTACTTTTCTCTTTTTTTGTTATACAGTAGAGTTTTGTCATATTTTTCTGATTGTTTTGAATTTCATCGTATTCACAGGGAAAGACAAAATGGAATGTATTGTTTCCTTGTGGAGAAGTGCATACTTAACTGTCTGAATGACCACAATGAGATTTGTCCCAGTCATGGTAGCATGTCCCCACGGTTCATGATGAGTGTAGAGGGGATAGCCCGCACTCTCTACATTGCCCCTGACATTGTTTTCAATGACCTTGACACCAGTATTCTGATTGGTCCAGCTGATAATCTGACTCTTGTGAAGCTGATTGGTAAAGGAGCTTTTGGAGAAGTTTATCAAGGAAAACTAAGAAGGGTAAGTACACAATGTATGATAATTCTCCAAGCAGCAAGAAATACTTTTATAGTTAGCAGGATTGTTATAGTTCCCATATAGCAAAATATGTTTTGAAGATGTTGTCAATCTTTTCTGTAACTATAATTTACTCATACAATTTTGTACTTCTTTAGGTTGATGAACCATTGGAAGATGTAGCAGTTAAAATGCTGTGTGGTCCTTTCAAAGATATTGCACTTCAACCTAAGGTGAAATTGAAAATAAAGTCAGTTCAGTGTATACATACAACATCCTTATTAGGTCACCTGAGTCACTCAGGTGACTTGTTGCTATCCGTTTTTGTCTGTAGTCATACTTTAACATTTGAACATTTTCAACTTTTTCTCTGGAACCTCTGAACCAATTTCAACCAATTTTGGCATATCGCAACTATGGGTTAAGGGGAACAAAAATTGTGAATTTCATGGTTCCTGCCCACCTGGGGCCTGAGGGTTGGGGCTAAAACCACCAAGGTTAATGCAATCTTTAAAAATCGTCTTCTTTACTCCTGGAAATCAAGCAGTCAAACTGTTGGCATGATTGTAAAAAGCATTGAGCCCTCTACCAAAATTGCAAAATTCATAGCCCCCAGAGTCATGGATTCTGGTGCTAGGGAGGGTTATATAGATCAATAGTGAAAGTATAATATTTCTTTGAAAATCTTCTTGTCCTCTCCTGGGTATTAGACTAAGTACCGATACATAGTTATGTTGAGCAAGGGTGCCTCATCCAGAATTGTGAGTTTCATGGCCCCTGGGTCAGATGTTCTTGTGTAAGGGTGGGGCTCTATTGATAGTGAAAATGCATTAATTCTATTAATTAATTCTATTATGCAGACAGTGCATAGTTATGATGAACAAGTGTGCTTTGTACAAATTTTTTAAAACTTGTGGTCCCAGGGTCAGGGGTTTGGGTGTTTCTTTGAGGGGGATAGGGGATGTGAAAATATGTTTATTCTTTGAAAATCTTCATCTAAGTGCATAGTTATGATAATGAAGGTACCTCTTCCACATTTGTGAATTTTATGACCCTAGGTCATGGATTCTGGTGTTAGGGTTGAATCTATAGTGAAAATGCATTATTTCTTTGAAAATCTTCTCTGCTCCCAGGCATATCGGAAGCAAACAGAGGAAAAGATGTAATAAACAAGGGTATTTTTACCAGATTTTTGAACATCTGGACCATTTTGTCAAGTGTTCTGGTCCTGGCCAGGGCTCTTAAATTGTATTCTACTGAGAAAAGTTCTTCCCCTTTGCCATTCACTTTTGATAATTTATCACTGTAAATAATGTATTTGAAATGTTAATAAAATAAGAGAATTATGCAAGCATTTTGATTGTAAAATACAAAAAGTACTTTAATAGATTTTAATGATCAGGTAGACTTGTAAATAATAGTTAAGTAAAATTGAGACAAAAATAACTTATTAAATGTTCTTCAAAGACCAAGAGAGGTCAATGTGAGGTTATAATAAAGGGTAAAGAATAGTACAGAAGCACTAATTTGCATGGTGATAGTGATAAATGGGAGGACAATCTAGAACTTAATTTGTGAATTGCTACTGAATACTAGACTAATTATTTCGTTGATCCTGATCATTCTATTTTACTTGCTTTTGGGCAACAAAGCTTCATCTATCAATTTATTTTATACTCTATGGATCCTCTAAATTGTTGTAATATACTCAGGTGACTGTTAAGGCCCTTGGGCCTCTGTTAATTATTATACAGTTATTGCTGTTTATTCAGTCCATGCGAGGATTTAGCCATCTGAGGAAACAATATTCACAAAGCCTGAAAGGTGAGGTACATATTGTGCTTCGAAGGTGGCTAAATCATTGTATTGACTGAAAAAACACCAATAATTGTTTTATTATATGCTTCCATAATTAAATGACACAGAGTCATTAAGTAATCTATGCCATCTTACTTTTTTACATTTGCTGAAGTCCTAGCCAAATGCAATAAGAAATGTGGGGTTAAAATAAACATATCCAGTTATATTAATTTGTAGGTGCAATATAGGAAAAAAAATATTATGTTCAACTGAGTGGAAGTCGGGCGAAAGTAAAATATTTTTCCAGAACTATTTGTATCCATTTGGAATTTTCCCGATATAGTTTTAGTCCATTGTATACATATAAATCCTTATGTTCACCTGGAAGGTCACAATGTATTATTTTTTCTACATTGTTGGATCTCAGCCCATCAGAGAGCTAGGAATTATTTAATCTTAAAATAATTGGAATTGTTGTATACAAACAAATATGAGACATGATCAGTCTTATCTTGTCATAAAACCAATCTGCTAGAATAATAAAGGGTTGGGATTGGGGGTCTGGTAAGTCTTTCACTTGTCATGTTATTGCTATAGACTTTTTTCTTAACCCTACATATTGTTATGGATTTTTTATAATCATTCTTATAAGGTACATTGCAATTTTAGTCTGCACATTGAATATATATAATCTGAGGATATTCTTTTGAAAAAAGATGTGTTCTACTGGAAGTCAACATTTTGCAGGGTCAATCAGACCTCCACATGGAGAATGCAACATCAGCCTACCTGACTGCAAGACAAGAGATCTCCATTCTACAAACTATACAACACCAAAACATTGTCCCCCTCCTCGGTCTAGCCATGAGGCCTCTGTCCTTGGTCCTTAGTCTGGCACCACAAGGAAGTCTTGGAAACAAACTTCTGCAGATTGGACAAGAAGGAAAACGACTAAGTGTGTATGCCATCAAGCAGATTGTTTTGCAGGTGAGCATGACTCTTTGTGGGAGTGCTCCTAAAATACTGAGAAATTGTTACACTCAGGGGCGTGTTATTATACCACCCATCTCCAAGCAAAAAGTTGTTGGGGTAAAACTTAGTTTTAAGAAAGTCACTGGGACTTTGAATTTTACTTCCCTGTAAGTGAGATTCTTTATATCTGTATAGGAATATTGTAAAAGTCACCCAGGGGAGTCATAAAAAGAATTCCTCATAACTGAGATTTCCCTATGACCAAGTAGTGGAATAACTGTGTGTATCTGTGTGCCTGTAGAATCAAGGTTGAGGTCAGTGTTAAAGTAGTTAATCAAGTTAATCAAGTTAGATTTTCTGGTCACCTTTTGTCTGTCGGTCCATCCGTCCATCTGCAAACTTGATCAATTTCAACCAAACTGGACATAAAGCATTCTTAGGTGAAGGGGATTCAAGTTTATTCAAATGAAGGGCTATGGCCTCTTTCAAGGGGATATAATTAAAAATTAGTGAAAATTTCATAACATCTTTCAAAAATCTTTTTCTCAAGAACCACTTGGCCAGAAGAGTTGAAACTAAAGTGAAATTTATATAAAACCAACACAAATGACATTTACAAATTTATTCAAATTGCCTTCTGGTAACTACTCAGCTATCTCTTTACTAAATACTATTTATAAAATCGCATCCGGCTCAATTGCTAATAGAATGAAAAAATATCTTGATAAAATTGTTCATCGAGATCAAACTGGATTTATACAAGGAAGAAATATTTCTGAAAATATAAGACTGATATATGATATCATGCAATTTACAGAGGAAGAACATATACCAGGACTTTTACTCCTGGTAGATTTTGAAAAAGCTTTTGATTCCTTTGTCTTGGTCTTTTATACAGAAATCCCTCAAATTTTTTAATTTTAGTAATTCCTTTAGAAAATGGGTTGATATTTTTTATACAAATATTACAGCTGCTGTTAATCAAGGAGGAAATCTATCACAGTCTTTTAACTTACACAGAGGCTGCCGTCAAGGAGATCCTTTGTCTCCATATTTATTCCTCATTTGTGCAGAAATCCTTGCAATCAGCATAAGAAACAATAAAGATATAAAAGGGATTCAGTTTATGAATACTGAAAAAAAGTTAACTATGTTGGCAGATGATACTTCTCTAATATTAGATGGAAGTGAAAAATCCCTTCAGTCTAGTCTTGTTACTCTTAAAAAATTTGCGGATATATCAGGTTTGCACATAAATTATAGTAAAACTCAAGTAGTTTGGATTGGGTCAAAAAAAGGTAGCAATGATACTCTATGTACAGATAATATATTAGAGTGGGGAAAAGCAACTTTTAAATTATTAGGCATTGAATTTGATACAAATCTTCAAAATATACTTATGCTTAATTATGCATCTAAAATCGGTAATATAAAAAAATTAATACAACACTGGAACAAGAGAAATTTAACTCCTCTTGGTCGCTTGACAGTTTTAAAAACCCTTTTACTGCCGACCTTAAATCATATTTTTGCATCTCTCCCAAATCCCTCTGAAATACAAATAAAAGAATTAGAGAAGATTTTCTATACATTTGTAATGGGTAGTAATAATTCAAGACTGAAAAGGAAAATTTGCATAATGAATTATAAGGAAGGGGGCTTCAAGATGATCAGTGTAAGAGAGTTCATTATGTCCTTAAAACTAGTATGGATGAAAAAATTGTTACTACAGGACAATGGGTTGGATTCTTTTTTAGATGTTGACATTAAAAAAGTTGTATACTGTGGGCAAGAGTATGTTGTCAAAAAAATGAATGATTTAAAAAATATATTTTGGAGGGATGTGTTGCAAGCATGGTTAAACTTTAGTGAAAAATCCTTACAAAATGACACACTTCTTTCTTTAGAACCATTATTTCTAAACAAAAATTTAATTATTAATAAAAAGCCATTTTTCTATAGAAGATGGTTTTCAGGTAATATTTCATGTATTAGTGACATACTTTATGAAGATGGGTCATTTATGAGTTTGAATGACCTGCACGCGAAATACGGGATAAAAACACATTTTCTTGAATATAATGGCATTAAAGCAGCAATATTAGAATGGCTGAGAAAGATAAACAGAGATCCTAATAATTTATTAAAGGTAACTTATCCATATATTCCAGAGAATGTTAATTCTCTACTGAATGCTAAAAAATCCCATGATTTCTATGAAATATTAATCAAACAAATAATTGAACCTTTGGGTAAAATCTCTTGGAATAGAGTCTTTGACTTGAGCAATGGTGAATGGGAGAAAATCTTTTTACTCCCATTCAAAATTACAAAAAACACAAAACTTCAGTGGTTCCAATTTAGAATAAATCATAAAATACTAGCAACAAAGTCCTTCCTGCATAAAATTAAAAAAATTGACAGTAATGTATGTACTCTTTGTAAAACAGAAACTGAAACAATTGAACACTTGTTGTGGGAATGTGAACATGTTCAGACTCTTTTAGAGAATTTTGCAGAGTACTGCTTTGATAGAATCCACTCTACTATAACCTTCTCAAAAAAGGAATTTTTACTAGGCTCTGTGAAGAAAACTGACAAGCTTAAAAATATTATTGCTCTACAAATCAAATATTACATTTATCTGTACAAATGTACAAACAGAAACATTTCCTTAGGTGGGTTGATATCCTCTATTAAGACAATGTATGAATTACAAAAATATATATCTTATAAAAATAATGAAAGAGAATCTTTTGATGAAAGCTGGAGACTTTTGAATGACTTATTTTCATAATTCTCTCTCTCTCTCTCTCTCTCCCCTCTCTCTCCTCTCTCTCTCTCCTCTCTCTCTCTCTCTCAATTTTTTTTGTAAAAAGAAACCATTGAAAATACAATAAATTATAAAAAAAAAACTACTCAGCTATTATAAAATTGCAACAAACTATAATGAAAAATTACACACGCAAACAATGTATTTACAGTACTCTAGATATTTACACTAATTATCAGGCAACATGCCTGATACAACCAGGCATTGTTAATGAGTAAATGCAATGTGTATTAGGCCGATGGCCGAATATGGTAGCCGATGGCTTGTATGTGTGGTGGGCTGCAGGCCCCCATGTATGTGAGGCTGATGGCCTAGTGACAGTGTGAGGCCGATGGCCTTGAGACAGTGAAATGAATGCGGCCGATGGCCTGTGTGCGTGTGTAAAAGTGGATCTAACATGGATTTACAATAAACAAAATTTCTTTTGGGGTTAAATAACACACTTGACCAAGTGTGAAATGCCCAAATGAAGTTATTATAATGTCAATATAATAGCTGAGAGCCCTAAAAGGAATTATCAAACACCACCACTCTTGATCTGATACCAAAAATTATAAAATCCAATGAACATAGATACAAAGCAAATTCATCTTCTTGAATTCCAACTTAACCCGTATTATGAACAGGAGATAAAATAAAATGTAAAGTTACATTCGCTTATAAAACTACATATGTACGTAACTGTTCATTGTTTAACAATCCGCTCCAAGTTTTGTGAAAACAAACCAAATACACAACATGATGTGAACATAAAATGTTAAATTGCATGCTTAACTGATCTATTACATTTACATACACAACTGCCTTAAACATACAGCTAGTCTTTTTTACACAGTTTTTTGACAACACATTGCCTTTTGTGCACGTGACAAAGTTTGACCATCGGAACGAATGTACCTGGTGTAACAGTCTGAGCTCCATCTACCCAAGGTTTTGATCAAGTGATCTTCTACTTGGCCACCGGCAGCAGAGGTAGCAGCTCCTATTCTGAAAGAGTGGCCATTGAAATTCTCGTCATCCAAACCCAGCAATTTGAGTATCTGCTTTAGTTTGGTAATGAAAAAGTGTCTTGATAATAGATTTCCACTTTCATCCGTAAATAAGGCTGATTTAGACATGACACAGTTGTACCACTTTCTTCGAAGGTTTAAATATTTTAACATGGATTTCACTGGACACACGGTTTGGTCTGACTGAAATAAACAGATCTGAATTCCTTTACGAAAAGGGTCAGTTTTAGATCGTTTAAGCGTGATAGTATAAGCTTTGTAGTTTCGATCCATGACGACATCTTCCACACACAATAGGTTGTCTTGATTTATATCATTCACAGTGAATTCCCCGCATCGAAGGAATGCGAAAAATGCTAGAGAACAAGCAGCTTGCAGCATGGTATCTAGGAAATAACCGAACATACCCCGCTGTAAGACATTTTGAATTTGGATCAAAACACTGTATGTAATGGGCCTCCTTTTCTGTTTATAACTTTGTTGTTTTTGAATTCCCCTCAACACTGTTTGCAACCTTGCACACGATTCATCTGATGATAGAGGATTAGAAATACCAGCCTTCACATAATGGAATCTCACAGCTGCAAGATACAATTTGATGGTATTGTATGTTAGTTTTAGGGAATTGCAGCAGTGTGTAACAAAGTAAATAAGGGTTTGTTCTGAGATCTTAGGTGGATTATAATTAGGCGCTTCTATTCCAATCGATGAAAGGAACTGGCAATATACTGTAAATCCTGTTCTGTATGCCCTCCTTGTATTGTCGCTGATTGAAGATTTGCATAAGTCCCTAGACTCTTTCTCTAATACAGGATTAATTCTTTCAAGGATGGTACTGGTACTGGCATTGCTGCTGCTGCTGGAGCTACTTCTCTGAATTTTGTCATCTGGAAACGAGAAAGAGAGTCAGCAATAATGTTTATCTTTCCTGGAACATGATCACATAATACAAGGAAATTATTATTAGCTGATATCCAAGTTAGTTTTCTTAGTAGCTTCATAATCATAGAGGATTTTGATCTGCGTTTTTTAATTATCTGAACAGTGGCCAGATTATCACACCAAAATTTAATTCTCTTTCCTGACCATTTATGCCCCCATATCACAGCGGCAACAACTATGGGATACAATTTTAACAATGCCATAGATAATGTGTCATCGCCGAGGTCTTGAATTTCTGGAGGCCATTTTCCTTGGAACCATTCTCCGTAATAGTAACCCCCATAACCAATGGTAGAAGAAGCATCTGTATACAAGGATATGTCTGAGGCACAAGTCACATTTGCCTCCAGAAAGAACGAATGTCCATTCCACTGCTTTAGAAATGTTTCCCACATAGCCAAGTCCATTCTGCATTCTTTAGTTAAATTTACGTGATGATGTAATTTAGTAACTGAATGGGCCAGAGTTAAAAGATATGAAATAAATGATCTGCCTGCTAGAATAATTCGTGCTGCGAAACTGAAATGCCCTAATATGCTGAGTAGTTCTCTTTTTGTGCAGGAACGTTTTGACTTTAAATTGCCAATGAGAAAAAATATGCGCTCTATTTTTTCTGGTGGGATTTGTGCTTCCATTTTAACAGAGTCCAATATAATTCCCAAGTATTCCATTTCTGTACAAGGTCCTTTTGTTTTCTTCTCCGAAATGGGAATTCCTAAATTGCCAAACACCATTGTTAGTATTGCCATACTTCTGAATCCTTCTTCCTCTGTAGGATCCAATGTCAAGAAATCATCTAACAAATGTAACACCTGCTTGATTTTGTAATTATTGGTTAAAATTCAGCAGACGGCCTGTGAAAGCATATCAAATATTTTGGGGCTACTTCTGCACCCAAACACTAAGCGTTTATAAAAGTAATATTTGTTTCTCCATTTTATGCCATAAAAAGGTTGCACTGTTTTTGACAAAGGTAATAGCTTGAATGCGTCCACAATGTCAGTCTTGCACATCAATGAATTAACACCTAATGATTTCAAAATATTTATGGCATCATCAATACGCACATACTGTAACGAGTAATCGTCCTTATCGATGAGGCTATTGATGCTAACTTCGGATGACGAGTCATGAGGCGATGAGAGGTCTACTATCAATCTGTATTTCTTTGAGTATTTTCCTTCGGCAACACCAATAGGGCTAATACGATAGACTTCAAACGGTGGTTCATCATATGGTCCATCTACATAACCTTTGTCAATTTCATACTTGAGTAAAGTGTCTACTACTTCAGGTTTCTTCCTAGCTGTACTTAAATTTTTGCATTCAAATGAAGTCAATGGCAGCTTAGAAATTCCTGTATCAAATCCATTCTCCAATCCATTTATGAAAGTATCTAAAAAGTTTTTGTCTGGATGATGGTGCAATTCTGACTTAAATGCTTCGATGTTGATCGTAGTTAAAATTTCTTGTTTTTCGGAATCTGACTGTAAGGTAAAATCAGGTAGTCATTGCTTCTCACTTTGGTTGCCCTCCTTTTGTTTCGTGGTTGTTTTACATTGCGTGGAAGTATGTTTTCCCATCTTACAAGTTGAACATATATGTACCAAGTTACACGAGGGTCTGTTGCATCCTGTCTCACTGTTAAAATTGTTACAGATTTCTCTGCCCCTATGCATGATTCTGGGCCTTCCTTGCACATCCAGTTGGTTTTGTTGTCCTCTGTTCCTGTTTTGTCCTGGAAGTGAACTATTTGAAACTGCACTGAATTTTGCTCTTGGGCAGAAATGTGAAGTGTGTGTAGTACTGTTGCAATTCTCACATCTTATTACCGTCTGGCCAGCAAAAATAGTGGTAAACAGTTTCGTGTCCCTAATTGACCAGTCAACTCTGATATTTCTTTGATGAAGAAGGGCACTGGTTCTCGCTGAAAAGGCCTTGTGATATTCGTAAAATGCAGAACCACGTGTCATGGACGCCATCTCCACGATATCACGTTCATATGCATCCAATTCTATCCTTCTTTCCGGATATATTTCACAAATGATGTTTTTGAATTTTGAGAATGCCAGTATAAACTCGCTTATGGTTAAGTTTCTTTGTAATCTGGCATCGGTATTTTGTTTCAGTAAGATATAACGGCCTTCCGTATCTTGAATTTTGTGTTCCTCATTTTCACGAGGCAGAAGTAAAGCGGCAAGATTGACATCCTTACCTTGGATAATGTTGTTCCTGAGGTTTGTGGACACAGTCTCGACATACGGGACCGAATCCGATGGAACACAAGAGCCCGATGGTAAATTAACACGGTCCGGTTCCGATGTCGGTGTACTCTGGTTGGGATTTTGCTGCTGTAAATTGCTGACAACATTTGTAAGTGACAGAAGAGATTGTTGTATTGTATCAATTGCTTGGCTCAGCGAGTCTATTTTGGTTTCATTTGTTGACTTCCGCCCAGCCTCGTTATGAATTGCTCTCTCCGAAGATGCTGGAAGTTCATGAACTTCATCGCCATTTTGATTCTCACTAATGTCAATTGTTCTTTCGTCTGACAGAGAACTGCTAAGCTCTTTACGACTGTTTTGTACATTGTCTTTATAAATTTGAAGTAATTGAGATTTCTTTAAAGTAGCTGGCACTACTATATTTGAGTCTTTCAGTTTTTGTATTAAGTCTGATGACGACCAATTTTCGGGTATATTAGCGTCCCATCTAGATGTGCTTTGATTTTCACTGCGAGTACGCACATTCCTACCTGGAATCTCACTTGTCTTTCTTTTCCTTCCCGTCATTTTTAGCTCACCTGAGCCAAAGGCTCAAGTGAGCTTTTCTGATCAAAATTTGTCCGTTGTCTGTCGTCGGCGTCGTTGTTGTTGTAAACTTTTCACATTTTCATCTTCTTCTCAAGAACCACTGGGCCAATTTCAACCAAACTTGCCACAAAGTATCCTTGGGTGAAGGGGATTCAGGTTTGTTCAAATGAAGGGCCATGCCCTCTTTCAAGGGGAGATAATAAAGAATTAGTGAAAAATTAATAGCATCTTTTAAAAATCTTCTTGTCAAGAACGACAGAGCCAGGGAAGATGAAACTCATGTGGAAGCATTCTCAGGTAGTGTAGATTCAAATTTGTTCAAATCATGACCCCCGGTGGTAGGGTGGGGCCACAATGGAGGATCAAAGTTTTACATAGAAATATATAGGAAAAACCTTTAAAAATCTTCTTCTCAAGAACAGCACGCCATGATGAGTCATATTTATATGGAAGCATGCTCAGGTAGTGTAGATTCAAGTTTGTTCAAATCATGACCCCTGGGGGTAGGGCGGGGCCACAATGGAGGATCAAAGTTTTACATAGAAATATATAGGAAAAATCTTTCAAAATCTTCTTCTCAAGAACAGCAAAGCCCTAATTGGTCATATTTATATGAAAGCATCCTCAGGTAGTGTAGATTCAAGTTTGTTCAAATCATGACCCCCTGGGGTAGGGCGGGGCCACAATGGAGGATCAAAGTTTTACATAGAAATATATAGGAAAAATCTTTAAAAATCTTCTTCTCAAGAACAGCAAAGCCATGATGAGTCATATTTATATGGAAGCATCCTCAAGTAGTGAAGATTCAAGTTTGTTCAAATCATGACCCCCGAGGGTAGGGTGGGGCCACAATGGAGGATCAAAGTTTTACATAGAAATATATAGGAAAAATCTTTAAAAAATCTTCTTCTCAAGAACAGCAAAGCCTTGATTGGTCATATTTATATGGAAGTATCCTCAGGTAGTGTAAATTCAAGATTGTTCAAATCATGACCCCCTGGGGTAGGGTGGGGCCACAATGGAGGATCAAAGTCTTAAATAGAAATATATAGGAAAATATCTTCTGATGAAGAACTGCAAAGCCATGATTAGTCATTTTGATATGGAAGCATCCTCAGGTAGTGTAGATTCAAGTTTGTTAAAATGATGACCCCCGGGGACAGGGATGGGCCACAATGGGGGGTCGAAAATTTTACATAGGAACATATAGGAAAATATCCTCTTCTCAAGAACTGAAAATCATGTTTAGTCATTTTGATATGGAAGCATCCTCATATAGTGTAAATTCAAATTCGTTCAAATGATGACCCCTGGGGTAGGATGGGGCCACAATGGAGGATCAAAGTCTTAAATAGAAATATATAGGAAAATATCTTCTGATGAAGAACTGCAAAGCCATGATTAGTCATTTTGATATGGAAGCATCCTTAGGTAGTGTAGATTCAAGTTTGTTAAAATGATGACCCCCGGGGACAGGGATGGGCCACAATGGGGGGTCGAAAATTTTACATACTAGGAACATATAGGAAAATATTCTCTTCTCAAGAACTGAAAATCATGTTTAGTCATTTTGATATGGAAGCATCCTCAGATAGTGTAAATTCAAATTCGTTCAAATGATGACCCCTGGGGTAGGGTGGGGCCCAATGGGGGATCGAAAGTTTTAGATAAGAACATGCAGAAAAAATATTTCTTCTCAAGAACAGAAAAGCTATGTTTAGTCATATTGATATGGAAGCATCCTCAGGTAGTGTAGATTCAAGTTTGTTCAAATATTGACCTCTGGGATAAGGAGGAGCCACAATGGGGGATCTAATTTTTTCAAAATTTACTCAAGTACAACAAAGCCATTTGTTATATTGACATGGAAGCATCATCAGGTATCCCCCCCCCCCCCTTGGAACCTTTTCAATACTGAACTGATTTGTGCTTTTGCCCAGCCAATGTGCTCAGGTGAGCGATGTGGCCCATGGGCCTCTTGTTATTTTCTATAGTCACAATAATAAGAGCCTCGGGCTAAAGTTCAAGTCATTGGGCCATAACATGTAAACATTGAAACGAAACAAACACACGTGTATCCTGGGTCGGTAGTCACATACTGTATGTGCATTTACCACTTGTAAATAGTCCACATATCATGAATACGCTACAAAAATCCAAGTTGGCTAGGAGACGAATATATTCCAAAGGAATCTAGAGAAAATCTTTGAGATGTAACACTACAGTTGCAGGAACTAGACAAGATGCTAAGAATCTGATTGGCTTATAGAATCACGTGATAACAAGCATGTTGAAATATGATACAATCTACATGATTTTATATAAACAATATTTAATAAATTAAATAACATCTTACATTACATATACAGGGGTTGAAATATACCAAAGCCCGACGCCCTAGGCTAGTCATTTTAAGACTCAGGCTAGCTTATTTAAATGTAATGATTGTTGTCAGACTAGCAGAACAGAAAAAAATTCTTGTCACTTTACTTTCGTTTTTCTATGTAGACTGGTTTCTTTTGACTGAGAACTAGTTTAATTTGTTTCTGTCACCGAAGGCTTTAAGCATTTGAAACTTTTAACTTGTTATCACTCAGTTTTCATTTTGCATAAATAAATTGTTGGGCTAGTTAGTTTGAGGTTAGGGCTTAAATTTTTGCTTAGTCATAATATATGGAAGCGTCTTCAGGTAGTGTAGATTCAATTTTATTCATATTATGACCACCAAGGGTATGGTGGGGCCACAATGAATGATACGAGTTTTACATAAGAAAATCAGCTGATGATGAACAGCAGGGCCATAGTGACTCAGGTGAGAGATGTGTCCCATGAGTCTCTTGTTTGGTATTAGAAGTGATATCCAAACCACACTTGAACATATGGTGCATCTATGAATGCTTTGTCTGGTTCATACTTTATAATGCTTTGATATATATGTCTTGGACTTGGTACAAGTGGTATTCAAACAAAAGAATCTGGGGGAATAAGACGAGCCATGTGCCCATGCCCATTTTTCGGCTATGCAAGAACATTTATTGTAAAAAAATCTCTCAATTTTTCAAATTTACTTAAGCATTTTAATGTTTACAGTAGTTCTCAAAATGATATTTATATTCTAAACAAGCTAAACAGTTGACTTTCATTTACTGTCACAAGTGTCTAACATGGGTAGGGACTTCTATTAATTAATCTGCATATTGAGTGTTACATGTAACACTTATTGTGGAGATATTATAAAAATGTTAACATTGTATATAATGATAGTGGTGATCTAGAAGCGCTTGTAGTAAAAATAAATAAAAACGGGAATAAAAGTATTCAAATATCTATTATAATTTTTATCCGGCATTTTAAATAATTTACTGTAAATGACTTCATTGCTACATATATATATTTTATTTCCAGTGAAAAATATGTTATTCCTATAGACATTTTTTATAAAGTAAAACCAAATTAAACCCCTCCCCCCCCCCAAAAAAAAAAAAAAATCATGACTCGAACACTTTCCTCAATAGACGTCCCTTTAAAGAGCTCCTTGCTAACCACTATACCATGGAGTCACACATACATACCCATTTAAATAGCATACAGTTCTCTTTATTTAGCAAGCGTATTTGGACTTAAAATTTTTTAAGACCACGTTGAAAATTTAAGTAAGTTAACTTAATTTTTTATGTAGAGTGGGTCTTCGTACCAAAGTGTAAAAAGCAACATCTTTCCATTGCCTTTCATTAATCGTTCTCGAAAAAATGGTACGATGACCCACTCTATTTAAAAAATGTAGTTATTTCATCCAATTTATGTCAGTTTTTGTGAAAATTGAGCGTGATGCCATTTTTTTGTGTTAATCAGAATCATTTTCGCTGTTACAGTATTCAGGTTTTGTCAAATTTGTATGCAAATAGTAATAAGCATTACATTAATTCAACAAAAAGTGAAATTTTTTAAAAATGAATTTACTGATTTTTTATCGATCGTTATGTAGGCATATGGCTCGGCTTATCCCCCCAGTTTCTTTGCACAAATGATGCATCTGATCTCTATGCCAAATCTGACACATGCTTTAGATGTTAAATTTATCACAAGTAGAAAATGCCAGATTTGCTTATGTATGAATGTTTTGTCCAGAGCAGTATTTCAAGTATGTCTTGGTTTGACAGGTCAGGTACAATACCTTTTATGGAAGGCACTTTTTAACATGCGACTGTGTTTTCGTCAAACCCATTCCCCAGTCAATTGAATGAATTGCAAAGCATGACGGGCTACTACGTGTTTAAGATTCAATGGCGACTTGTGGGTTTTGTCGGTCTACTGCATAATATTTACTTGGTCACCGGAAAAACTGTACAGCTTCTTTATAAGACTGAAATTGACAGATTACCAGTATATTCCAAAGACACTGTTCCATGCTCACATTTAATATTGGAGTTGTTTTAAATGATAGATAATAGTTGCTTCAAATACCGTACAAATGCTTTGTCGTTTGAATGTACATAAAAACATTTTGAAGATATTTAGAAGTTAAATAATAATTGCACACTATGTACATGCATGTATATCATGTGAAAAAAAAAAACAAAAACCACACTCATTGCTTTATCGACACAATAGCACCTACGTCTCTTTTACACTGTTATATTACAAGTGGATATAAGGCTTCATAAAGAAAATTTTATAAACGTGAGCATAGAAATGAAAGATTATACATCATCTGTAGACGAGATTTTGTCCAGAGTGTTTCTCGGAAACTATTGCATAGATTTGTCTGAAAATTTGTACACTTATTATTCACCATATGAAGATGTGCACCTGGTATTTTCATTATGATTGAATAATTTTTCTGCATTTTACAGTTGTTTTTTTTTCATTTTTATTATGTGATTTTGTCCTGACCTTTTCTCAAAGGCTATTTCATAGAATTGTATGAAAATTTGTACACTCATTATTTACCATATGAAGATGTACAACTGATATTTTCAACATTATTTGATAATTTTTCTGCATTTTACAGGGTTTTTTTTTCATTTTTATTGACTTAGTCATTTTGGGTTTATTTCTAAGGTTTGAGACATAGAATCTAGAACATCTGTACAAAAATGTGAACTACAGCTTAAAACTATTCCTTAAACCAAAAAAAATCACCAAGTATTAAAAACAATTTTTACATTACACATCAGATAGTGTAAATCCGTTTGTCCCTTGGGAGTAATGAGTGGACATCATCCAGTTAAAGATAAATTAATGAGTTCAGTGTGGGAAGCTGTTAGAGCATCTCTGATCAAGCAGGTGTTATCTATATCTCCTGGGAATTTAAAGATCTCTGTTCTTTAATTCTCGTAATTGTAATTTATTGTCTGTCATAGTACATAGTTACTGGATGACCAGCCTTGTATTTTTAAAATGAATTTGATATAAAGTTATCAAGATTAATTTGATTTTGTAATTAATTGATTTTTTTTTCAACAAATAATTTGCAGAGTGTCATGTCTCAAAAAGATGACAGATAGTTGCAATTTATTTTTTCAATGTATATATTAAAAAAAACAATGTAATTACAGTGTATTGGTATTGATGTTTTATTAGGTTGTTCCTTGTTTTCATTCATTAAAAAAAATATAATGAGCAATTATTTTTTCACTCTAAATGTTTGTAAGAAAATTGCATGTGAACACCTCTTAGATCCATAAAATATTAGTGATTTGGCACCTCTGAAAAACCCAGCGGGGGGTATTTGTCCCTTTTGGACAGTTCTAGTTCAAGTTGAGATTCATTTGGAATGAATTGAATTGAACTGTTTTTGTTATGTTCAGCAAATAAATTAACAAATACATGTATACCCCCTACATGTACAGCTAATTAAAACTTGTGAAATATCATTTTTATGTCCCTGTAATCAAAGATTCTGGGATATATAATCTTTGCCCTGTCTGTCTGTCTGTTTGTCTGCAAAAACTTTAACCTTGCCCATAACTTTTGATTGGTTGGAGATATGGCCTTCATATTACACATGTATATTCCTTGTGACAAGCCCTTCCTTTGGGTACCAACATAATTGACCTCTTGACCTTGGAATTTGACCCACTTGCAAAAATTTACCCAACTTTAACCTTGGTTATAACTAGGGATGGCAACGAATATTCGAACATTCGAATATTCATTCGATGAGTTGATATTCGAATATGAATTCAAGATTCGAATATTCGATGTTTTTCAGATTTCATAAAAAGAATTACTGTGATTAATAAATTTTGATTAGAACAATGCTGGAATTTTCCCTGTTTTATTTACTAGCGATCAATTTTTCTCACTACTTTCTTATCTTACAAATCTACTGAATTACATGTATTTTGTTTTGAGTAAGGTGTTAAGGAATTGTACAAAAATGCTTTATGTATAATACAAAACGTACTTTCATAGTTTTTAGCTCACCTGAGCTGAAAGCTCAAGTGAGCTTTTCTGATCACATTTTGTCTGTAGTCCGTCTGTCCGTCTGTCCGTCTGTCTGTAAACTTTTCACATTTTCGACTTCTTCTCCAGAACCACTGGGCCAATTTCAACCAAACTTGCCACAAAGCATCCTTAGGTGAAGGGGATTCAAGTTTGTTCAAATGAAGGGCCACGCCTTCTTTCAAGGGGAGATAATTAAGAATTAGTGAAAAATGAATAGCATCTTTATAAATTCTTCTTCTCCAGAACCACAGGGCCAGGAAAGATGAAACTCATATGGAAGCATCCCCAGGTAGTGTAGATTCAAGTTTGTTCAAATCATGACCCCCGGGGGTAGGGTGGGGCCACAATGGAGGATCAAAGTTTTACATAGAAATATATAGGAAAAATCTTTCAAAATCTTCTTCTCAAGAACAGTAAAGCCATGAAGAGTCATATTTATATGGAAGCATCCCCAGGTAGTGTAGATTCAAGTTTGTTCAAATCATGACCCCCGGGGGTAGGGCGGGGCCACAATGGAAGATCAAAGTTTTACATAGAAATATATAGGAAAAATCTTTAAAAATCTTCTTTTCAAGAACAGTAAAGCCATGAAGAGTCATATTTATATTGAAGCATCCCCAGGTAGTGTAGATTCAAGTTTGTTCAAATCATGACCCCCGGGGTAGGGCGGGGCTACAATGGAGGATCAAAGTTTTACATAGAAATATATAGGAAAAATCTTTAAAAATCTTCTTCTCAAGAACAGTAAAGCCATGAAGAGCCATATTTATATGGAAGCATCCTCAGGAAGTGTAGATTCAAGTTTTTTCAAATCATGACCCCCGGGGGTAGGGCGGGGCCACAATGGAGGATCAAAGTTTTACATAGAAATATATAGGAAAAATCTTTAAAAATCTTCTTCTCAAGAACAGTAAAGCCGTGAAGAGTCATATTTATATGGAAGCATCCTCAGGTAGTGTAGATTCAAGTTTGTTCAAATGATGACCCCTGGGGGTAGGGCGGGGCCACAATGGAGGATCCAAATTTTACATAGAAATATATAGGAAAAATCTTTAAAAATCTTCTTCTCAAGAACAGTAAAGCCATGAAGAGTCATATTTATACGGAAGCATCCTCAGGTAGTGTAGATTTAAGTTTGTTCAAATGATGACCCCTGGGGGTAGGGCGGGGCCACAATGGAGGATCCAAATTTTACTTAGAAATATATAGGAAAAATCTTTAAAAATCTTCTTTTCAAGAACAGTAAAACCATGAAGAGTCATATTTATATGGAAGCATCCTCAGGAAGTGTAGATTCAATTTTGTTCAAATCATGGCTCCCGGGGGTAGGGCGGGGCCACAATGAAGGATCAAAGTTTTTCATAGAAATATATAGAAAAAATCTTCTTCTCAAGAACAGCAAAGCCATGATGAGTCAAATTTATATGGAAGCATCCTCAGGTAGTGTAGATTCAATTTTGTTCAAATGATGACCCCCGGGGGTAGAGTGGGGCCCAATGGGGGATCGAAAGTTTTACATAAGAACATATAGAAAAAAAAAATCTTCTCAAGAACAGAAAAGCTGTGTTAGTCTTATTGATATTGAAGCATCCTCGGGTAATGTAGATTCAAGTTTGTTCAAATGATGACCCCTGAGATGGGGAGGAGCTACAATGGGGGATCAAATTTTTACAAAGGAATAAATGGGAAAATTCTTTTAAAATCTTCTCAAGTACAACAAATTCATTTGTTATATTGACATGAAAGCATCATCAGGTAGTTTAAAATTCAAGCCCCCCCCCCCCCCCTCCCCGTTCATTACTGAACTGATTTGTGCCTTAGTCTAGCCAGTGTGCTCAGGTGAGCGATGTGGCCCATGGGCCTCTTGTTATTAGTTAGATACGATCAGATCTAGAATCGAGGACAAAAATGAAATCTATAAATGTGTAAAAGGCGTAAAGGGCATACTTATCAAAATAAAATTAATTGATCATTGAATGAATGTCCGATAGAATAAATCTGTAATTAATATTGTAAAGGGCTTAATTTCAGAATAAGTGTGTAAATTACTTAATTATCTCGGGTTGTACATAATCCTGAATTTTATATTCATTATCGGGAAATTAGTTAATTACTAGGAAAATTGTCCATGGAAGTATTTGTTTACATTGTATCAAAGATTATAATCATATCTCTTATCAGGCAGATAATTGTAATTCATTACACGTATTGAAATCTGAACAGTATACCGTTACGACTATCTTGCATTTTGTAAGATGACTGGTTCCTCAGTTGGAGCTACTATAAATGCACTTTTCATTTGTTAAAATTATACTTTTCTACATTTAAATCAATTATTTATTTCCAACATTGACAAATATCAAATGGAATTTATTATTGTTGTACACCTACAAAAGTCTTCATACAATTTTACTTCCAATATAAGTATAGACATGAGAGTAGGATGATGCATATTTAAAATAAAACAGATTTATTTATCTTATCGAATATTCGAATATATTCGAATATTTTCATTGAATATTCGAATATGAATTATTGACAAAATTGACATCCCTAGTTATAACTTTTGAAAAGTTGGTGCTAGGGCCTTCATATTTCATATGCATAGATTCATTGTGACAAGTCCTTTCCAATGGTACAAATGTACAAATATATTGACCTTTAGACCTTGACCTTAGATTTTGACCCACTTTAAAAAAAACTTTAACCTTGGCCATGACTTCTGAACAGCTAGAACTAGGGCCTTTATATTTCACAGGTATATTTCTTGTGACATAAACTTCTTCTGGATACCAGCAATTTTGACTTTTGATGTTGACCTTGGAATTTGACCTACTTTTAAAAAACTTTAACCTTGACCATAACTTTTGAACAGTTGGTGCTAGGGCTTTTATATTTTGTATGTGTATTTCTTATGACAAGATCTTCTTCGTTGTACAATTAATTTTGACCCTTTGACTTTGATCTTGGGGTTTGAACCACTTTTAGAAAACATTTATCTTGACCATGACTTTTGAATGGTTGGTGCTTGGGCTTTCATATATACCAGATTTATCCATTGACACGAGTCCTTTCTTTGAGTAGCAACATTTTTGATCTCTTGACCTTGACCTTAGAGTTTGACTTTCATTTGAGAAACTTTAACCTTTGCCATAAGCTGCCATATGAGGGCATCAGTGTTTCACAAACACATCTTGTTCAACTTTTTATTCATTTTTTTCAAAGATCCAGTGACACTGTCATTGGTGTGTCTGTCAATAACTTTTGGACTTTTTGACATGGAAACTATATTTGGGTAGGTTAAGTTCAAGGTCATTTTTTTTTATCAGGCAATAGGGTAATAGGAATATGAATTTGTCTTGGTTAATATGGCAATCCATATAATCACATATCTTTGCCTCTGTTGTTTAGATTCTTTGACTTAATCTCTATCAGTGTAATGACTTTACGGAAACAGACACCTATAACAATAGAGGTGAGGAAACCAGTGAAAGGATTTTTCAGGTTGTTCAATTATTAAGAAGTGATACCCTTTTCAGGTTGTGGATGCCTTGTCGTACTTGCACAGTAGGTCCATTATATATCGTGACCTAAAGGCAGACAATGTGTTGGTCTGGAAGATGAATGGTTTTGACTTCTCTGAGGACAGCCTTGACCCCATCCATATCAGGCTTGCTGACTATGGAGTCAGTCGAACTGTTCAGTCATCTGGAACAAAGGGCTTTGGAGGAACACCACCATTTATTGCTCCTGAGATTCTCCAGTTTGCAGGAAAAGCCCAGTACACAGAGAAGGTGGGTCAATGAATCTTAGTGAAATTATGAACTGGCTACATTTTCCAATTATATTTGAGTGATTTTCTAGTTTTATCCCTTTGTTCTTACACCAATTTAATACTGTCTAGGTTATTTTGACCTACATAGTGACCTTAAATCTTAATTGCCAAAATTAGAACCTACTTATTTTTTATCGACTTAGGTCAGTTGCGGCCGTCATTGCTAATGATAAGGAAATTCTATTAATACTTATATCAGTGTGATACTTAGATTTGTTGGAATAGTAAATGCTGATTTTTATGATGTAATTCTCAATTTCCTCATCATTTCTTGACTGTAATTCTCCTACTTAACAATTAATTCACACAAGTTGAATACTAGGAAGTGTGTGAATGAAGACAATTTTAGTGTTAATATAGAAAATGTTTGATTGTACCAGGTTGAAGGTTGATATAGAAAGTAGATAAATAGACCTTGTGTTGTGAACTTTCTTGGGTGGTAAAATTGTTTTTTGGTCACCTGAATGACTCACCCAAGTATATTGACTTTAATTTACATCTTACTTCAGTGTCATTTGTCATGCAGTCATTGCATGTCTTCTGTTAATGTTTTTTGACTTCTTCTGAAGCAGGCTGCTGACAAATAGATTTTTAAGGTAGCCCTAAGGCAAGGACAGCACCAGATTCACTCGCCCCAATCAAATTTTTGCCTGAGCTTCCTCAATTTCATAAACAAAATAAAAATGAATTCATGCTAAATTGTTTTAAAATTATTATTCTCAGTTGACATCTGTGTTTTAAACATATTTATCCACCAAAAAATTACCTTCAGGGTAGCTCAGTTGGTAGAGCGCTTGCTCCGTGATCGTAAGGTCATGTGTTCAAATCACAGCTGCGACTGACTTAAGTCCATAAATAATAGGTAGCAACTGTTCCTTCTTCAAGCATTTGTCACTTTGAAGTGAAAGTTGCGGGTCCTTTGGATGAGACCTTAAAAACCAAGGCCCCATGTCACGGCAGGCATTGGCACGATAAAGGTCTCTCACTGCTCAATGACCCTGAGTGCCAAGTAAAGGTCTAAATTTGAAGCCCTTCACCAGTATATGGTAAAGTCACTATATGAGTGAAAAATTCTCAAATGGGACGTAAAACAACATAGAATTAATCCACAAAAAAAATTAACACAGGCTGTCTTGGTTTTTTTTTGTATTTTGTCTGCTTAACTGCACTTGAATTGAGTCATCCTAATTATTTAATTAGTATAAACAGTCAATTCTCTAGCTTGTCATTTTGTTGGACAAATTCCTTAAAATCCAATACTCCTGACCTTGGGAAGGAAAAATACTTGTTTTTATGAAGCGTTTGGTGACACTGGTTTTCAGTAAGTAAGACTTAAGTTTAAAGGCTATATTTTTTTTTTTCAAACAAATCTATAATTTATCAGACTTTTACTCACATATCCACAGGAAAGTGTCTGTGCAAAGGTGACTTGCCCTTACATGAAAAACACGAAAAATGGTATTTTTCAACCCCTGTGAAGGAACATTTTGGTAATTTTAATCAAACTTGCATCAAAGATCACTTAGAACTCATTTCTTTTAAATAAAGGTTTCTTTTTTTAAAATAGAAATTAAGAAATAGTGAAAAAGAGGCCAACATAAATGACTTAAATATTTATTATATCTATTAGCTCACTTCTACAAATGGGTATTTGCTTTACCCTAATCCTCTGCACCTCAGGTTAAAGTGTTTAAAGCAAGTCTATTTCACAAGTATTAATACACCCTGCATGGATACGCATGCTTGAATGATGCATTTAGAGGTTGCTCATTGCCTTTATCCTTCAGATGCTACTTCTGACTTTAAGTTTTGGAATGAGTGACCAGGTTAGAGGTTTGGAGCAGGTTCAGTACCAACAATATGTGTTTCTGAAACACACATGCCCCCCTAAGGCAGCTTATGGCAAAGGTTAAAGGTCAAACTCCAAGGTCAAGAGATAAAAAATGTTGTTACCCAAAGAAAGAAGGATTTGTGTCAGTGGATATTCCTGGTAAATATGAAAGCCCAAGCACCAACAATTCAAAAGTTAAGGTCAAGGTCAATATTTTCTAAAAGTGGGTCAAACTCCAAGGACAAGGTCAAAATTAATGGTACGCAGGGGAAGACCTTGTCATAAGAAATAAACATGCAAAATATAAAAGCCCTAGCACCAACTGTTTAAAAGTTATGGCGAAGGTTAATGTTTTTCAAAAGTAGGTTAAATTCCAAGGTCAAAGTCAAAATTGCTGGTTTCCAAAGGAAAGTCTTGTCACAAGGAATATCCCTGTGAAATTTGAAAGCCCTAGTACTAACTGTTCAAAAGTTATGACCAAGCTCAAAGTTTTTTTTAAAAGTGAGTCAAACTCTAAGGTCAAGGTCAAAAAGTAAAAAAAAATTGACATCCCTTGTAAGGTTTTGTCATGATGAATACATAATTATGTGAAATATGAAAGGCTAAGCCCTAGCACCAACTGTTCAAAAGTTATGTACAAGGTTAAACTTGGGTAAATTTTTGCAAAAGTGGGTCAAACTCCAAGGTCAAAAGGTCAAATATGTTGGTATCCAAAGAGAGGTCACAAGGAATACACTTGTGAAATATGAAAGCCATAGTTCCATAGTTCCTATGGTCAAGGTTAAAGTTTTTGTGGACAAACAAACAGACAGACGGACGAACAGGGCAAAAACTATATACTCCTGAATCTTTGATTACAGGGGCATAATAATTATAAGCCTTACCTGCACCAAACTTACATGGATGATGTATCTAGAAATGCATACCAGCTTGCTGCAGATGCTGCATGTGATCCTTATTTTCAACACAGATCGGGTTTTGGAGTAGGTCAATTCCTAAGTAGCTATAAACCATGTCAGGAGCAAACTTTCATGGATGATGCATCTAGGGATACATACTAAACACCTTGCTTAAGCATCTGACTGTGACATCTACTTCAGTGAAGAAATGAAAGGCCTATAATGATGAACTTAATGATACAGCATATAATCAAATTTAAGGTCACTTCTCTAAAAAATATGCAATGCATTTCTTGACAATATCTTGTACTGGAGAACATCAAGCACTCATCACAAATATTGCCTGTGACCTGAGGGTGTATATTCACCTTGACCCAGTGTCTTTCCAGGAAGTTCAAGGTCACTTGCAGGAAAAATTTATTATTCCTATAACTTTCAAATGGAATCTAATTGAAAGTTGATACTTGACACAAAGATTATTTATGACTTAAAAGAGTATCATGGTCCAACCCAAAGTCATTTTGATAAGTTCAAGGTCACGGGCAGAAAAAATGTCAAATTCTTGTCCTATCTGTAACTTTCTTATGGAAAAACATTGGAAGTTTGTATACAAATATTACTTATGTTTCATAGGTGTGTCATGACCTTGATCCAAGGTTATTGGGGTAAGTTCAGGGTCACTGGCAGATTAAGTATAAAATTTGTGTCCAGTTTATTATTCTCTAATAGATAAGTATTGGAGGTTGAAACTTCCAACAAAAATTATTCATGAGCTGAAGGTATGTTATAAACTTGACAGAAAATAATTGTGGCAAATTCAAGATCAATGGCAGAAAAGGTGTAAAATTCATGTCAGATCCATGATTTTCTGATGGAGAAACATTGGAGGTCCATAACTCACTCAAATATTTTTCATGACTAGAGGATGTGTCATTCTTTTTAACCATCATTTTGGCAAGTTCAAGGTCATGTTTCGAACATTGTATATGGGCACTTTAAAAAAAATGCTGGTGGGGTATAATTTTGTGAGCTTGCTCACAGTACCTCTAGTTGTAATTTGGTAGTCCAGGTTTCTTAAGATTCTGAAAGAATTCTATCCTAAAATATAAAGAAAGTTGTCGGAAAGGTTTGCGATCATGCCAAACAGTAAGACAAAAGACGTTGTATTGGTGTATTTATAGTTGCATAACTTAATTCAATCTACAAGATAATCTTTTATTGGTTATTTATCATAGTTAATATGTACATTCTACATGTATAAGGAAGTTAATATGATAAGGAATACCATTTTGATTTTTTTTGAAAATATTGCAATACAATATCGCAATACAGTAAAAATTATCACAAGATATTGCAATACAAAATCTCTACCAATACCCAGCCCTAGTGTGCTAGCAATTCAATCTTTTCCATAATTTCTATAACTGGATGAGTAAATTAAATGATTGGAATAATTAACATATCTGAAAATAATAGTTTAACCCTTGCCACATTAATTGAAATGCCTTTCTGCAATATGTCTAATAAAGCTTTACATTTACTTTAGGTTGATATATTTTCATTTGGGATGTTTATGTATGAGCTGTTGACCTGCAAGAAACCCTTAGAGGATATGACCAACCCTACACTATTTGTTTGTCAAAATGGACGCCCCTCTATAACAAGAAGGGTAACTTTACTGCTTTTTTAGCATTGTAGTAATAATTTTATAAAATATACATTTCAAAATTCAGCATAAGTGGATCTAAAATCATATTTTAAGAAGATCTTTTAATTCTTCTGGATTCATTGAGATAATTAAGACATATATTTGTGTGTGTGTGTGACTGATTAATGCAATCTTTGAAGGAGTTAAATTATCCGTCACATTTCCTGGATTTGATGTCTGTTTCTTGGTCACATGATCCAACAGAAAGACCATCTGCTGAACAAATCAAACAGATTGTACAGTGTCCACAGTTTTGTCACCTAGCCGATGCTATCTCCATGGATACCAGTGTCAACATTCTATCAGGATGTTGTGTAACAGTAGAAAGAGAAGCACAGAATGATGAAGATGAAGCTTATGGTAAATGTTCATTAGAATTCACTACTATGAAGATACGAAATATATTTTATTACCCCACCCAAAGAGAAGGGGGGGGGGGGGGCGGGTTAGACTGTTTTACCCTTATGTGTCTGTCCATAACAAATTTTCATTGCAGTTAATTTCTCAGCAACTACTCATGGCAGCTGCTTGAAATTTTAGCACAATACAATGTATTTGTCTAGGGATGCCATACGGTGGGATTCATTTTTGTACAAATCCAGTTTCAACTTCCTGTTTGTCCATGTGTCTATAACCAAATTTTCGTTGCAGTTTTCTCAGCAGTTACACATTGCAGATACTTGAAATTTTAGCACAATCTTCGTTTAGGCTTGCCATATTGTGGGATTCATGAGAGCATATATTCACATCAGAGTGGGGGTAAAACTAGTGAGCATTGGCTCACATACTTCTTGTTTGGTTTATATTTCTAAGGGTTCAGGAAGTCGAGAATAAAATTGGTGTTTGCATAAATTAAAATGGATATAAATTAATGAAAACATTGTTATTTTAGTGTGAAGTACTATTTAAAAAATGTGCATTAAATCTTTGATCATTCAATTAGGAAAAATAAGATTGTCTATCTATTAGACAAGAGGTCCAAGGGCCTTAACAATCACCTGTATAATGTAACAATCCATAGATCAAAACAAAATAAGCTGATAAATAAAGCTATGTTGCCCAAAAGCAAGAGAAATAGGATGATCAGGGATCAACAAAAATATTAATTTTAGTACTCAATAACAAATCTTAAAGATCTATTTATTTGCCTGTACTTTCCCCCATTTGTCACTATCCTTATGTGCACTAAACAAAACAATAATTCTAGAGCACTGTTAGCTAACACATTTCATTCCCCCTTGCATTGGCCTCTCTTAGTCTTTGAAGATTATTTATTGTACAATGATACTGTATTTTTGTCCCATTTTCATTTATCTATTATTTAAAAGTTTACCCAACCTTCAAAAACTATGAAAGTGCTTTTGTATTAAATATTATGAAATTTATTATATAATTCTGTTATTCAATTGATCTTTCAAGTTACATTATATACAGTGATAAACTATCTTCAAATGACCTTTTAAGGTCATACGCAACGTACATTTATTTACCTGTTGGTAATTTTTCAAGATATTCTTTCATTAAAATGAAGGTACCTTCAGATGTTCTTAGACAAAAAAATCTGAATATATTACCAGGAATTTCAAAATCTGGTAAAAACATCCTTGCTAACTTTATATATTCTATATGCCACCTAGATGCCCTGGAGCAGAGAATAAGATTTTCCAAAAAATAATCCATTTCACTATAGATTCAATATAGCTCCACCCAATACCAGAGCCCCTTACCCAGGGGCTAAGATATTCTTAATTTTGGTAGAGGCACTCTTGCTCATCATAACCATGCACTTAGTATGTTTCCTTAATAACAATGGGCAGTGAAGAAGATTTTCAAAGAAATAATGCATTTCTTCTATATTCAAAAGAGCCTCACCCTAACAACTTTTTGAAAGCATTTACTTGCTTCTTATAACCATGCAATTTGTTTTTCTGTTAAATACCCAGGGGAAGAGAAGAAATTTTTAAAAAAACAATGCATTTCCACTACATTAAAAAGACCCCCCCCCAACATGAACCCCTAATCCTGGGGCCACAAATTTCACAATTTTGGAGGAGGCATCCTTGATCATACAATTATACACTTAGTTTATCTGCTAAATACCCAGGAGAAGAGAAGGTGTTTAAAAAATTAATGCATTTTCACTATATGATCAATAGATCCCTGCCCTAAAACCTGAGAACCCATGGGCCAAGACATTCACAATTTTGGAAAAGGCACCCTTGCTCATCAAACTATGTATTTGGTTTATCTGCTAGAGAGGAAAATTTTCATAGAAATAATACACTTTTGCTATATAATCAATAGAGACCCCCTCCCTTTCCTGCAGAATCCCTCACCCTGAGGCCGCAAATTTCACAATTTTGGAAGAGGCACCCTTGGTCATTATAACCATGCATAGTTATCTGCTTTATATACAGGGGAGAGAAGATTTTTAAAGAATTTATATATTTTCACTTTATGATCAGTAGGGCCAAACCTAACACCTGATACCCTGATCCTGCAGCCATGAATTTCACAATTTTTTTATAGAGGGCTCAATGCTTATTACAATCATGACAACAATTTGACTACTTGATGTCCAGGAATAAAGAAGAAAATTTTTAAAGATTGCACTCATTTTGATGTTGTGGTCCCACCCCTAAGGCCCAAAAGTGGGGGGGGGGGGGGGGGGGCAGGGACCATGCAATTCACAAATTTTGTTCCCTTTTACCCATAGATGTTCTATGCCAAAATAAGTTGAAATTGGTTCAGGGGTTGCAGAGTAGAAGCTGAAAATGTTCAAATAATAACGCACGACACACAACGCACAACGACGGACAAAAACAGATAGCAATAGGTCACCTGAGTAACTTGGGTGACTTATTAAAATCTGTTCATTTTGCCATCACCTCAGTTAGGGATATAAAAAAATTATAAAGGTTATCATTGCTGAAGTGTGATTTTCACTTAGGTGTCATTTGATGTAGTGCCTAGATGGTTTAGGGGGTTTGGAAGACATATTAACCAAATCGTGGATAAAACTTGGCAGATTTACAAGTGTCTGGATCAAAAGATTACTGGTAATTGTACAAATTTATTTTAGATGATGATGACATTTTGCCAAACAATGCCATGAAAGAGATTTGGTTGAGCACAGCACCAACCAACAATAACTCAAGAATAGAAATATACAGCTTTGATAGATATTTCAGATCAACAGTAAATAAGGTATCTACAGTTAAAGTTTTTGTATACTCTTTGCAAACAAAGTTATGGGGTATATAGGAATCACCTTGTCCGTCAGCCTGTCTGTCCATGCAATTTGTCTGGGCTATAACTTTGTAATGAAGAATCATTGGAAGCTCATGCTTGTGTAAAGATTGTTTACGACTTGAGGATATGTCATGACCTTGTCCCAAGGTCATTCCAGCAAGTTCAATGTGATTTGCAGAAAAAGTTTAAAATTTGTGTCTGGTCTGCAACTCCCTAATTGAGAAACTGTGAAAGTTCAGACTTCATACAAAAATTGCTTATGACCTGAAAGTGTGTTATGACCTTGTCCCAAGGTCATTTGATTAAATTCAAGGTCACTTTTCGAAAAATGTGTAATTCTTGTCTTGGCCATATCTTGTAATGGAGAATAATAGAGACTCATACTTATCACAAATATTGCATATAATGTAAGAGTATGTACATGTATTGACCATTACCCAAGTTAATTCCAGAAAATTCAAGGTCAATGATAAAAATCTTTTTTATTTGTATCCTGTCTCTAACTCTAAAATTTGGGGGGGGGGGGGGGGGGGGGGGGTTGGGGGGGGGGGGGGTTGTATTATTTTGTGAGCTCACTCACAGTACCTCTAGTTAAAACTATCAAACTCACAATAAATATTGATTTTCACTAATTATCATGAATGAATATGTGCATTAAAGTAATGTCTAACAGTCAAGCCTTGTTTGTCCAGGCTTTTTTTTGTTCCTAAGCAAATCATTAGAATTTATGAAGCATCCAGATTACTGAAACATACACACATTTTGCCCAGATGACTTGAACATACTAGTGTCACTGTGATGTAACATTGTGCCTTGTTATATAAAATAGGCCGTCTCTTTTGTGTGGTAGGTATTATTAGTTTTACAAAGCAAAACAACAAATAAACAAAATGTGCACCTGAAGAAGAAAACTATATTAAATTGATCTAGTGATGTATTTATATGTTTAAAAATTTGAAGTTGTTTTGCACTTAAAAACATATTCTTTTGAAAAAATATTGTGTTTTTATTTTAGAAATGTATGTCAATCATCAGTCTAGAATTTGTTTTTTCAGGATCACAGGGGTTTTAGCTCACCTGAGGTGAAGGCTCAAATGAGGTTTTCTGATCAGTTTGTCATTGTCTGTATATAGTCATTGTTGTTGTAAATTGTCATTAACTTTTTTTACAATTTCATCTTCTCCAGAACAAAAGGGCCAATTGTAATCAAACTTGGCACAGAGTATCCTTGGATGAAGGGGATTCAAGTATTTTTAAAATGTTGGGTCACACCCTCTTCCAATGGGAGATAATTAAGAAAAAGTATAAATTGGGTGGGGTTCATTGAAAAATCTTCTTCTCAAGAACTATTAGGCCAGAAAAGAAGAACTAATATGAAAGCTTCCTGACATTGTGTAGATTCAAGTTTGTTCAAATTATAACCCTTAGACATAGCGTGGGGCGCCACTATGGGCAGTCAAAGTTTGGGTATATATAGAAAAAAAATCTTTAAAAATCTACCTCTTGAAAGCCATGATCAGTCATATTTATATGGAAGCATCCTGAGGTAGTGTAGATTCAAAGAGCTTGGTTCACTAACTCCATAATTTGGCCCTGTCGATATACCAATGAACTGACCATGTCCCATTGTCCCATTTCAAGCATCAATATAAAGTAGAGACTAAGTGCTTTCATTTCCTATAAGTTTCCTCTCAGAGTACAGGTATTGAAAAAGTGGCTTTGTGAAATTGTAATGTTCTTGATTTTTGATGAAAATGGGTGTATTTGAGCACCTTCAGCAAAGGATTGAAATATGAGCCCACCCTGCAATCCAAAAAATAAAACATGGAGTATATCTTCTGAAACAGTACTTTCATTGTGTAATTCATCATTTTAGATCAGAGGTTGGGGTCTAATTGCAAAATGTTGAAAAACAGATTAAATTTTTGGCCATTTTTGAAGAATTTTTCAGGATTTAGGGATTAATGATGCAATTCATGATCTCATAATGCATGAACTAGCGAGAAAATTACATCAGTTTTAATAGATATGCAGTCAGCAAGGATCCAAGTACAATTTAATGTATTTTCAACTAAAGCTGACCATTTTTTATGTTTCAGAAATTCACAGAGCCAAAAAAGGCCCTAAGTGAACCTTGTTCTTTGTTCAAATCATGACCCCAGGGGGTAGGCTACAATGGGGAATCAAAGTTTTACATAGGAATGCATTGGAAAAATCTTTAAAAATCTTCTTCTCAAGAACATCAAAGCCATTATCCAGGTAGTGCAGATTCAAGTTCATTCAAATTATGATCCCCAGGGGAAGGACGGGACCTAAATGGGCAATCAAAGTTTTACATAGTTATACGAGGGGTTATCAAAAAGTTCGTGGACTGATGCGATAAAATTAATACTATGTAGTCTATGCTTACAAAATTTATAAGGAACATAAACCAAGAAAATTTTATGAAATGTTGAAAATTTTAGCTTGATACGTTGATTATTTGCCAAATTATTCTAAAATAAAAAGGACATTATATGATCACCCGGCGCTGTCGCCGTTTAGTTTCATGACGTCCGACAAACGTCATTGTTTCTCAATGTACGCTATTTCTACATCATACACTTATCTTGATGAGATTACCTGGAGTTAAGTAAGGACTTAAGCCCGTCTTGTTTATATGACTTTACAATGTCATGAACAGCTGCTTTCAATGCATATGATATTGTAAATGGATCTGTACATAGGGAAAGATCCTCACTTGATTATGTCAGAATACTGAGATTGTTGGAGTTCAATTTCTACCACACATGATCAACGTCACTTTTCGACGTGACTGACTTTGACACCCTGACTACAAATGGACACTAACTGTGCATCTTTCATTTCTCTGAATCATTTCAGGCATTTAAAACCAAGTACTCTCGATGCATTTTATTTTTCTATAGCCCGTTTAAACATTCCTTAGGTCTATACCAGTTTTTCCAGGAGTGAAACTTTATAGAATGTTGGAAAAAGAAACCCCTCCCCCTTTTTAACGTCATTTTCAAGTCCATAATTGTCTGGACACTCCATATAAAATTTACGATAAAATTTCATAGAACTTACAGAATGGGGTAAAAATTGCAAATTTTACGGAACAATTGTATCGTACCACATGCCTGAATTAACAATATATTTTGATGACAAATGCTCATATCTAAAAAGTTTTTCTCAGTTACACTCAGGTAGAAAAAAGCGTCATATTTGAGGTTGCGCCGCCTGGACATACCATTGCTTACAAAAACATTAACAATTTATTAAAAAATAAAACTGATGATTTATGGTTTATTTTATAGGTAGAAAAGATGATGCTGATTAAATGTGTAAAAATTAATTCATTGATGTACCTAAAGCGGTTTTAATTTTATGGCGCTAGTCCACGAACTTTTTGATAACCCCTCGTATATAGGAAAAATCTCCAAAAACTATCTTCCTGAGAACAGCAAAACCATGATCAGTCATATTATTATGGAATCACACACAGGTAGTATACATTCAAGTTTGTTCAAATCAAGACTACTGGGGGTAGGGTGGGGCCAAAATGAGCAATCATAGTTTTACATAGGAAAAAATACAAAAAACAAACAAAATGTAGGAAAAATCTTTTTTCTCAAGAATAGCAAAGCCATGTTCATACATATTTACATGGATTCATACACAGAAAGTGAACATTCAAGTTTGTTCAAATCATGGGTAGGGTTGGGTCACAAGTCTTACATAAGAATATGTAGAAAATTCTTTAAAAATCCTCTTTTCAAGAACAGGAAAGCCATGATTAGGCAGTTATCCTTCTTCAGACAAATTCGTAGATTACTGATTGGATAAAAGCTAATCATGCACATTCAAAATTTTTCTGTATTACGTCTCTGTCCAAGGGTAATATTAAAATCAGGCACACGATTCCATTTGAAGCATCGTTATTGTAAATAAAAATGGTGGCTAAGAAACGGTTTATTACTTGTTATGATATTTTATGTCGATTTTTATTGGATTAAACCTTGATAATATACTCATAAAACTATATATTTTGATACTATGCTGATTTTTTTAAAAAAAGATCTTCAGCAGGAAAGGTTTCGCCTCGCGCAATACAGATTTCCATTTCACACCATGTATGACTCCATATTAGGTCCCTAACTGACTGTGTAACTAATATTATATGGAGCATCCTTAGTTTAGGTTCAAGTTTGTTTAAATTATGACCCCAGGGGTAAAATGGGGCTTCACAAGGTGATCTAAGTTTTACATAGGAATATACAGGAAAAAGAATCTGCTGATAAAAAACAGGAATGACCATAGCTAATCAAGTGAACATTGTGGCCAATGGTGAGCTTTTCTGATCAAAATTTGTCCTTGTCTGCCGTTGTTGTTGTTGTCATCATCATTATAAACTTGTCAGATTGTCAGTGCCTGATTGAAGATTGAAGAACAAATTTTTTTTTGATTTCATGATATGTGTGCTCTATTTTTGACTATGATCTATTATGATTATGTTTGTAAAAAAAATTAATGCAATAAATTATAGACAGATAAGATTGATATTTCTAATCTTATAATAAAAGTAACAATAAAATACAGTAACATACATGTGTGTCATGACCCAAGATTGTTACAATTAAGTTAGAGTTCTTCAAGAAAAGCAATGTTGGCTAGTAACCAGGTACTTTATAAAAAAAAAATAAGAGGTTTTCTGGTTTTGAAAAATCTTCTGATTTGACAAACTGTAGAAGATGTTTCATGGTATTTTTGACATTTGCAGACTATCCCTCTAAAAGGTGGTGAATTTTATGGATTGATAGCGGTGGATGGCAATGTTTTTTGTGTGGACCCATATTGTGTAGTTCACATCTACAGGTAATAAAGAATCTTGATTATAGGTTGTTACCTTAGCAGTTATTTACATCAAAGCTTAAACACTGCAAAGGAAACGAAAGTTTCATTGTCAGACATCTACAAGCTTGTGTATCAAATGTTTCGCCTGATCTATTAGTGACAGTCAAAGACTAGAATAACTTGTGCAATGGTAAGGCATCTGTCTATCTGAGTTTAACTCAATTTTTCAAAATGCTAATCCTCCAAAACTTCAGTGTTGCAATGATTATTTAATTTAAAAATTTATTTTAATTGTAAGAAATATAAACCCTTTTCCACATACAGGTTTGGTTTGTTAATTAGCACTTAATTGGTACACAAGTAGACTACAGTAAGATACTAAAGTTTGTTCATCTTTTTTCTTTTGAAGAATAGTGTTGCCAGAATTACTAAGAATAAATTCATAAAATTCTTTCAAAATGCTGGTTTTCTTGCAGTTTTAGTCCAGTTTCAAAATACCTGGGTATGCAAGTAGACTGAGTACAACTGTTCATGATTTTTTTTATAAACAGTTTTATGCTCACCTGAGCCAAAGGTTCAAGAGAGCTTTTGTGATCAAAATTTGCCCATTGTCTGTCATCATCATTGTCATTAACTTCTTGTTCTCCAGAACCAATGGGTCAATTTCAACCAAACTTCCCAAGATTAGTCATATAACTTGGTACTCAAGTAGACTACACCTAGATACTTAAATATTTTAATCTAAAAAGAAATGTGAAATTCTTTTAAAGTGTTCTTTTCTTAATTTTGGTTTCATTTCAACAAAGTTTGACAAGTTTAGAACAAATCAAAATTTATTATTCTTTGTCAAACTTTAGAAAAAAAAAATGCTAGTCCAAATGCAACTTTATATTCTACTAGCTTTTGTAAGAATAAATTAGTAGAGCTACAGTCTCATCAGAGACTTCTGGTTCTTTGATATTACAAAACATACTCTTTTCATATGACAATTTACTTCATTACGGGTGTTGATTAATTTAGACAGGAGTACTAAAATCTTATACACTTTATCATTTTATTCCAACAATTTTACATGAGCATGTACTTAGACATTACGAAAAATACTGAACTTTCATGATTTCTTTGTTATTTTAGTGTGAGGAGAGATGTAAACCATCACTTTAATTTAGGGCTACAGGTTTCCCTTGTTTCTAGTTTAAGGCTTACTTGTTATATCCCCCAAAAACAAAGTTTAGAGGGGTATATTGGAATCAGCATGTCCATCTGTCTGTAGACATGATGTGTCCAGACCTGTTCTTGGAGATTATTGCATGGATTTGTCTGAAAATTTGTACTTGCATTATTCACCATATAAAAATGGCACCAGGTATTTTCATCATGATTGGACAATTTTTCTTCATTTTACAGATTTTTTTTCTTCGTTTTTTTGACTTAGTCATTTTGTGTCATGTAGATTTGAGACATAGAATCAAGAAACCACCAGTTGGAATATCAGTAGAAGAATGTGAATTGTAGCTTAAAACCAGGTCATTCAAACTATAAAAAATTAACAAGTATTAAAAAAATGTTTTATGGTAGATAGTCCCTACAAACCTAAGAGTTTTGTAGTAACATTATAAAAATAATATTGCTTCAAGATGACATTTTTTCCCATTATATAAAGCTCTATAACAGATTTGAAAAAAAAAGTCTTTGCTTTTAACAGCAATGACATAAATATGCATTTATATTGTACTACAAAAATGCAGACTGATAATGCATCACACAGCACATTTGTGTCTTTGGAGTAATGGATGGACATGCATCCAGTTAAAGATTATTGAATCAGAGTTCAATGTGGGAAGGCTGTCTTAACTGTTTCTGTTAGAGCATTTCTGATCAAGCAGGTGTTATCTATATCTCCTGGGATTTGGGCAGAAGAATTAAATATCAAGTTTCTTAACTCTCTTGATTGCAATTGATAGTCTGTCAAATTAAAATAGTTACTGGATGGTCAGCCTTTTATTTTCAAAATTAATTTGGTATAAAGTTGACAGGACTTAAATTTCATAATGTAAAATATATTTTCATTTTACATTATCTTATAACTCAACAAACAAATCAATTGTAGAGTGTCATGTCCCTCAATGATGACAGATAGTTGCAATTAACTTTTTCAGTCTAATAAATACAGTATTATTATTAGTAATTTGATATTTTATTAGGCTGCTGCTTCATTTATCATTCATAAAAAAAATACACTGAGCAATTAAATTTTCACTCTCAATGTTTAAATAAATTGTGAACAACTCTTACATCCATTAAATACTTTTAATGACTTTCTACCTTTTCTGAAAGTCCCAGTGGGGGGTATTTGTCCATTTTGGACAGTTCTAGTTGCAGTTACATAAGCACTTGTAACAAGTTTAAATTAGAAACTGGAGAGAAGTTGATCCTTTGAAATATTGCTTTAAATCAACTCCTACTTGCATCCCAGTATCAAATGAAATGTTTTAAATACATGTAATGCCTGTCATCAGAAAGAAGAAACATAGGTATTTGTAAACAGTTCTTCTTTTTCAGTGCAACCCCAACCAAGAAGATCAGGCTTATCGACCCTGATATAGGTCTCAAGGTGCGATACCTCACAAGTTATGTACTGGAAGGTGAAGGAAGTAAGAAAGTAAGCTTTGTGTTAGCATCTGTTAGAGGTGGTGTTCTAGTTATACTCGAGGTGGACCTAAAAAATTTTGAAATAAGCAGAAGAAAGGAAAATGTGTCTGGGAAGTGTATCTGTGGCTGCCTGGTGCCCAGAGATGAAAGGTGAGAACCAGGAAACAGGAATTAAAAATATAGAAAATTTTATGTGGAATGTACTCAAGTACACTGTAGTCTGTTTTAATGTCCTGGATACAAACGTAGACACATCAAATTATCCTGCAGAAAAAAATATCAATGACAGTCAATCTGAACTTCACATCGAATTATCCTTAAATATGAATTAATACCTTCTTCATACCCAGCAGTTTGAAACAACTCTTTCAAATTTTGTAGAAGACTAGAATTTTGGTGTGGACAAACAGAGGGCAGAATCCTAGTGCTTGATTATTATGATATGAAGAAAGATGGAGAAATTTTGGAACATTTTAAAATTATCAATATCAATAGAAATTGTCATTTTTTGGAATCAGCTGCTGTTGAAGAGAAACAATTTGTTTGGACATACAACTATCCAGGTAAGTTAGATTTTTTTGTTTTAAGTCGGAGAATTTCTATTTTTATAAAGGGATATTTCCAGCTTACCTTTCCTAATGGCTATATTAGCAATTTTGCATCCAGTGTCCATCTGTCTTTCTGGGCTTCTGTATATCAGTATACTTTTCCTATTTACAGTATCTTCTCCAACACCAAAAAGACCAATTACTATCAAATTAGGCTCAAAGGATTTCAAATTTATTCAATTTAAGACTTGTGTTCCCCAAGATATCTTACATCATAAAAATAAAAATTAATAAATATATAATTAATTTAATCTACTCCATATTTCATTAAGTATATCTTGAAAAACAGATACACCAAAATGTACTATTTACCTAGAAGGGTAAGCCTTACTAAGCCCTATCCCAACATTTGATCATATTGGTTCAAAATTATGTTGTTCCAAACAGAATTTTGAAGTATCATTTGTGTCTATAAATGTTTACTAGGCACTACTGTTTATCGGTGGGATGTTGAGACCAGAAAAGTGGAAGCAGAGCTGAATTGTGCTGATGTTGTTCCTATAACAGAGAGTGGGTTATTCCATGCCTACTACACCAACAACCATGAAGGTATGAAACTTTTAACTTATTCAGTATATCTCTCATTTATTGAAATTATTGTAACATTATGTAGATAAGACATTGTGTTGTGACAATTGACTTTTGGTGAAAAAAAGTTTATTTGGTAAAGTATTCAGTGTTCCAATAGTGGTTGGGTTTCCATACCTTCCTAGGTGTCTCATTACTCCCCACATTTATAGTCACCCCTTTTATGACAATCATCTCAAATTTTCACTCCTTAATACCTAGATCAATTCACTTTGTTTAGGAAGTCATGTATAGTTTAAGTAAGAATCATTTACACAGTGCTGTTACATCCACATCAGAAATGCAGTGGCATGAGGTGCTATTCATCATTACAGACAACAGGATATACTCTATTATCTGGCCCATGTATTCAGATTTGGGACCATAGGCAGTCCTCACATCTCTATTAAGGTCACATGAGTTACTAAAGTGACCTATTGTTATCCTTTTCTTCTGTCATTGTTAAAGGTGCTTAAAATTCTCACACTTATAAGTTCTCCAGAACCACATGGGCAAAATTTCAGGCAAATTTCCCCCAAACCATCTTTTGGTGATGGGAATTCCAGTTCAAGGAAAGAGTCAGGCCCCTTTTTAAAGGGACATAATTAAGAAATAGTGAAAATGTTGTGGACTCATTTAAAAGTTTTCTTTGATAAAAATTTTTAAGGCACATGAGTGAAATGACTTGAAGTCACCATGTTGTTACAATGAATTTTTGAATGATCATGTTTTGCAATTTTCTTTTCAGCACGAAGATGTCAGGTGACAGCCATGAAAGTGTCTGGCAAATACCTGTACATTGGCACCACATCTGGTTGTGTTATTGTAGCAGATGCAGTGGAGCTGAAGCCTTTCACAGTGTTCTATTGTCACAACAATGAAGACTTTTACATCAGAGCCATCATCCCTTTGCAAGAAAACAGTCCCTCTGATCCTCCACACTTGAAACCGTTCAGACCTCATGGCATTGTGACCGTAGGTAAAGGTTACCAAGATTTGATTCTAAAGACAGAAACGGAGACTGATCCAAGTTTTATACAAACCATTGCTAACAGACCATCTGGTTTTCCAAGAAAGTCCACAAAAAGTCCTACATACATTATTTCCTGGTATGCGAAAAACTGGGAATTTTATTAACAATCATGACGCAAAAACACTAAGAAAAGATTGATGTATGCACTACATATAGCTTTCTAGTCACTTATTTGCCATTGAAGCACCTTTATGTTAGTATATATTAATTTAGTCACATTCTGCTTGGCAAGTTCACAATGGAAAATAGAAACCCAATAATTTATCAAACGATGTAAATGAATGTTGAAGTGGTACAGTGCAATATGTTTGTTTTATTTGTTTTGTTAATGACAATCTTTAACAGTTTTATTTGTTATAGAAAAATGTTACACCATAAATAAATGACTCTTCTTAAACTTGTGTATGGGCTTGAAGGGATATATGTACAGCATCAGGAGCAAAGTGACATAATATCAAACATATTTTGCAGTAGGTATTTATCCTTTGGAGTGACATCATGTGCATGAGATTCAGTGTGCCACTGACAAATAAAATGTGTAATAAAGAAACACAGCACAATGAAAAGATCAAGATATTGTAAAGATAGAAAATATACAATACCAGAAGTTATTGTGACATTACATTTACTAGATACAGAAAACTCTAGTGTTACTGTACACAAGATCGGGGGTCAGATGTAGGTAATTAATACACAGGTACCTGATTCCTAGTGGATTTCACAAGGGCAGAGTGTTAATTCATTTAGTAATAGATCTAGACATTTTCTGCTAGTTTTTCAGGATTTAACTAGAATGTTTTAAAACAATGAATATATTTTAATAAGTATATTAATATAGACTTATGCATGACATTCAGGGTTAAGGTATCTCTACCCTCATGCTTTTATAGTTTTAAGTAGGAAAACAGTATCAATTTCCCATTAAAGTAGTTTAATGTTATTAATAATCACAAAAAAAATTATGGATTGCCACCTTTTTAGCTCACCTGAGCTGAAAGCTCAAGTGAGCTTTTCTGATCACATTTTGTCTGTAGTCCGTCCGTCTGTCTGTAAACTTTTCACATTTTCGACTTCTTCTCCAGAACCACAGGGCCAATTTCAACCAAACTTGCCACAAAGCATCCTTGGGTGAAGGGGGTTCAAGTTTGTTCAAATGAAGGGCCACGCCCTCTTCCAAGGGGAGATAATTAAGAATTGGTGAAAATTTGGTGTCTTCTTTTAAGGAGGTTCGATCCTGAGCTTTTGAGCAGATTTTGGTCTGGACCTTTATTTATAAAATTCTGCATCATTTTTAAGTTCAAACATTAAATCTGAATTCTACAATGCAAATTAAACAATATCCAATGAAAAAACTGCGATTAAATTCCATTCAAAGAGGATTAAGCCAGGAACTATATTTTGTGGCGAAAGGATTTTTAGGAGAAAATGATCATTTTGTCCCATTTTGAAATATATACAGTACTGTTAAGTTTAGATTCTTATTTTTCCATGCTGGTTGCACACAGAGCTGTTTTTTGCAATGAAATGTTTTATGCTGGGTCTGAAATATCTATTAAATTATTAGTCCCCTACCGGTGAAACCGGAGGGTACTATAGGTTTCCTCTGAGTCTGTCCGTCTGTCTGTCCGTCTGTCTGTCTGTCTGTCCCTCTGTCTGTCTGTCAGTCTGTCCCACTTGGTTTTCCGCACTTTTTTCCTAAACGCTTGCAGATATTGAGCTGATTTTTGGTATGTGAGTGTATCTTGATGAGTTACAGGTCAAGTTTGCGTTTCGTTCCGCTTCATTGATTTTTGAAGGAACGGCCTTTTCAATTTTTAGGGGTTTTCCGCAATTTTCTTCTAAACGCTTGTAGATATTGAGCTGATTTTTGGTATGTGGCTTTATCTTGATTAGTTATAAATCAAGTTTGCTTTTCGTCCCGCTTCATTAATTTTTGACGGAAGTATGGCATTTTCAATTCTTAACAGGAACGGAACCAGATTACACTTGCCGGTAGGGGACTAGTATTGCTAATGCAATACTCCCAGAATGCTTGTTTCTTATGAATTCTTTCATTATATTGTGACAAATATAGTAATATATATTCTGAAAGTCCAGGAAAAAATTTAGCCAATTTTAACACAAAATTAACACTTTTTTAGTAAATTCTAAAAATTTACATCATAGACCCCCACTTTTGTTTCTCTTTTCTGAAAATATAAGATAACTTTGATCAATCTGCCTAAATTCAGAAAAAGTTTAAGACTTTAAAATAATTTTCTTGCTTGTTAAATTTTTAATACCAGAAAAATCACATTTTTTGAGTGCAGAAAGGTCAAATGATTATGTGAAGCAATTTGAAACTTTTTCTTAGTCACAATTTTGAAGTATCTTTACTTAAATAGACTAATAGTTTAATTTGTCTCATGAATTATTTGGATAAAAACATTGGAGGGAAAACGTCGAAGATGTGATTTTTGATTCAGACACAAATTTCAGTGCAAAAAGGTCATATTAAGGTATGTCACTTGTGAAATTTGTTATATCAAGGATTTTTTGAGAAGTATATTTTGGATAAGTACTCATATAGTATGACTCAAAATCGCAGAGAAAATGGGGGGTCAGTGTGCATCTAACTGAGCTACGGTACAATTAAGTTGACCTTTTTGCACTTAAATTGTAACTCTTTGGTTAATCACTTTAACCGTTATCATATTTTATCAGATGTAACCATGACAATAAACATAATCTTATTTTACGTAAAACAGTTTGAATAATATTTGTCATTGAACAAATCATGCAAATTAATGCGCGTAAATTATTGTGTGACCTTTTTGCACTAAAAAAGTCTCATATTTGGGGTATTAAAAATCTAAATAGGCAATTGAATATTTTCTTGTATCAAACTTTTTACGACTTAAGTGCTGATTGGTCAAAAGTATCGAGAAGTTTAAAATAATGAAAGAAAAAGTTGGGGTCAGTGATGTAAATTTTTAAATATTGGTCAAAATATGCGATTTTCTGGCAAAAAACTGTGTAAATTTTATCTCGATTTCCTTAATATATATTCATTTCTTGGCAAAGTTTGTTGAGCGAAGATGTAAATTTTGTTATAAAAATATAAATTGAGACCTATATTTAATATTCTAGGCATATCATAACAGAAAATATTCTCTGAGTAAAAGTATGTGAGGCTAAAGTTCCAAGACATTAAATTTAATAAATGTGTAGATTTGCAGAATTTTCTGCTAAATATCCTTCCACCACAAGAAATAGTCCCTTATAAATCTTGCTTCTTTATGAATTTTTGAGCAGTTTTTTAATTGAATGTTGAACATTTTACATTGTTTAATTTAAATATGTTATGAAGATTTAATTGTAATTAATAGTTTTTAAGTAAGAGGTTCTGACTGAAATTTTCTAAAAGGCTGACGAGTGACATACCTTAAATGTACTGTAGCGCCAAAAGAAGCATATTGACCCCCATTTTTTGTTTTGATTGTTAATTAAGCTATGTGTGTAGAAACTAAAATTATACTTGACAAAAAAAGTTTAAGACTTTAAATATCAGGATCCAACCTCATTAAAAATCTTCTCAAGAACCATTGGGCCAGAAAATTTGAAACTTACGGGAAACCTTCATTACATCATGACCTCCAGGGGTAGGGTGGGGCCACAATGAGGGATCAAAGTTTTACATAGGAATATATAGGAAAATTCTTTAAAAATCTTCTTCTCAAGAACAACAAAGCCACAATTAGTCATATTGATATGGAATCATCCTCAGGTAGACAGTGTAGATTCAAGTTTGTTCAAATCATGACCCCCTGGGGTAGAGCGGGGCCACAATGGGGGATCAAAGTTTTACATAGGAATATATTGTAAAATTCTTTAAAAATCTTCTTCTTAAGAACAACAAAACCACAATTAGTCATATTGATATGGAATCATCCTCAGGTAGTGTAGAATCAAGTTTGTTCAAATCATGACCCCCGGGGTAGGGTGGGGCCACAATGAGGGATCAAAGTTTTACATAGGAATATATATAGGAAAAATCTTTAAAAATCTTTTCAAGAACTGGGAAGTCATGATTAGTCATATTGATATTGAAGCATCCCCAAGTATTGTAGATTCAAGTTTGTTCAAGACATCCTCTAGTAGTAGGGTGGGGCCATAATGGGGGATCAAAGTTTAACAAAAGAATATAAGAAATATCTTTAAAAATCTTCTTTCAAGAACAACAAAGCCATAATTAGTCATATTGATATGGAAGCATCCTCAGGTAGTGTAGATATGGAAGCATCCTCAGGTAGCATAGATTCAAGTTTTTTCAAATCCTGACACCCCCCCCCCCCTACCCTCAGGGTAGGATGGCAGAAATCTTTAAAATTCTGTTTTCAAGAACAGCAAACCCATGATTAGTTATATGAATATAGAAGCATCCTCAGAAAGTTTTGATTCAATATCCTTCAAAACATGGCACCTGGGGATAGGGTATGCCTAGAACAGGCAATCAAAGCTTTACATATGAATATATAGAAGAAGAAATCTGCTGACAAAGAACAGCAGGGCCATATTGACACAGGTGAGCGTTGTGGCCCATGGGCCTCTTGTTTTAGGATGTCAGACATAAATAAACAGAAATCTCTGTCAACATCACGAAATTGAAAAAAGTTAATAAATAAATAATAACATGAAATTGTTTTAGTGTATTATATAAACTGTTTTTTATTGAACTATTAAATAGCATTCTGGTACAAATCATTTACTACTTTCATTAAAGAAGTTTATTTAATGAAAGTTTTTGCAAAAACCGTGTGATGTCACATGAGGGTGGAAACATTTTAAAGTAGTATATTTTAAAATAATGAATACATTTAAATAAGTATATTAATATTGGCCTTTGCTTGAGTAACATTACTTAATGACCTGGACATTAAAACCCCATGTAATGAACTTTTTAGCTCTCCTGATCTGAAAGCTCAAGTGAGCTTTTCTGATCACATTTTGTCTGTAGTCTGTCTGTCTGTCCATCCATCCATCCATCCATCCATCTGTAAACTTTTCACATTTTCATCCTCTTCTCAGAACCACTGAGCCAATTTCAACCAAACTTGCCACAAAGCTTCCTTGGGTAAAGGGAATTCAAGTTTGTTCAAATGAAAGGCTACACCCTCATTAAAGAGTAGATAATTTAGAAGTAGTGAAAATATTGTGGCATTATTTAAAATTCTTCTTCTCAAGAACCACTGGGCCAAAAAATTGAAACCTATAAGAAACTTTCTTTACATAGTGTAGATTCAAATTTGTTCAAATGATGACCCCTGGAGGTAGGGTGGGGCCACAATGGACAATCAAAGTTTTACATAGGAATATATAGGAAAAAACTTTAAAAATGTTCTTCTCAAGAACAGCAAAGCCATGATTGGTCATATTGATATGGAATCATCCTCAGGTAGTGTAGATTCAAGTTTATTCAAATTATGACCCCTAGGGGTAGGGTGGGGTAACAATGGGGGATCAAAGTTTTACATAGAAATATATAGGAAAAATCTTTTGCTCAAGAACAGCAAAGTCTTGTTTAGTTATATTGGTATGGAAGCATTCTCAGGAAGTGTAGTTTCAAGTTTGTTCAAATGATGACCCTCAGGGGTAGGAGGGGCCACAATATGGGATCAAATTTTTACAAAGGAATGTATAGGAAAAAAATCTTTAAAAATCTTTTGCTCAAGAACAGCAAAGGCATTTGTTATATTGAATTGGAAGCATCCTCAGGTAATTTAAAATTCAAGCCCTCCCCCCCCCCCCTGTAAACTTTTCAATACTGAACTGATTTATGTATTACTTACCTAATGCACAGGTGAGCATTTTGCCCATGGGCCTCTTGTTTAATTTGTCAGAACGGGCCTCCATACCCGCAACCATACAGACAAAAATATCTTTTTTTTTCCTGTAAATTCGACAAATCTCTTTCAATGCGGTTTGAAAGTTATTACAAGCATTCATTTGTGCACAAAGGTGAGAGAAATTTAGATTCAGTCTTGAATGCTACTGCAATCACTGGTTGTCATGTTAAAAGTGTAACTTCTGTTTTAAAAAATGTGTTCGCATTTTTAAACGCATCGGCAGAGAATTTGATAAAACTCGTAACATGTAAGGGTGCCAATTATTGTCCATTTTTGATCGACTGCCTTACTATAAATAGCACATGTTCAGAAAAGTAAACAAAAAGCCTAACAGCGTCAAAGCAGACGCTTCCGATAAACAAAATAGTCACATTGAAAGACGATACTTAAACAAATATTTTTTACATCTCAAACTACGGAATTGTTAATTGATCAATATTTTTGTTGGAAATTAAATTGAAAGAGGAATTAGATATTTACTTTATTAGGGTAATCGTGATATAACAATTTGTGCACATACGCTACTGAATGCATATTGTAAGCGAACTATTTTCAATAAGCGCGGGCTTTTCGTCAGGTTGCCTATATTTCATATCGTTTTCGTCGATGTTATGTGAGTGGTTATATTCTCTGTTTTGTCTTTCAGCAAATAAATAGATAAGTAAATTGGAGTTTAAAGAATTAATTAATGTGCGTTATGCCTGAATTAGGTCGCCTGACAATTGTACATGGTGTATCTGGTGTATCTAGTCGGCGATAAAAGTACTGTTTGTTTGAAACTTTAAGAATATCTCTAAAAATATGTGCATTTCTTTAACTATGAATTACATAAATTATTAAACCAATATGAGTATAATTTTTTTAAAAATTAAATTCTAATTCAAATCTATCTAAAGAAAAATCAGCAAACCATATGGTTCAACATTCTTTAAAGAAAACGTTTGGCAATTGACAGACAAACATTTTTTGTAAAAAATTAATTCCGCAAAGTCCTGGCTGTAGGCATCGTGATCGACTGCCTTACTATAAATAGCACATGTTCAGAAAAGTAAACAAAAAGCCTAACAGCGTCAAAGCAGACGCTTCCGATAAACAAAATAGTCACATTGAAAGACGATACTTAAACAAATATTTTTTACATCTCAAACTACGGAATTGTTAATTGATCAATATTTTTGTTGGAAATTAAATTGAAAGAGGAATTAGATATTTACTTTATTAGGGTAATCGTGATATAACAATTTGTGCACATACGCTACTGAATGCATATTGTAAGCGAACTATTTTCAATAAGCGCGGGCTTTTCGTCAGGTTGCCTATATTTCATATCGTTTTCGTCGATGTTATGTGAGTGGTTATATTCTCTGTTTTGTCTTTCAGCAAATAAATAGATAAGTAAATTGGAGTTTAAAGAATTAATTAATGTGCGTTATGCCTGAATTAGGTCGCCTGACAATTGTACATGGTGTATCTGGTGTATCTAGTCGGCGATAAAAGTACTGTTTGTTTGAAACTTTAAGAATATCTCTAAAAATATGTGCATTTCTTTAACTATGAATTACATAAATTATTAAACCAATATGAGTATAATTTTTTTAAAAATTAAATTCTAATTCAAATCTATCTAAAGAAAAATCAGCAAACCATATGGTTCAACATTCTTTAAAGAAAACGTTTGGCAATTGACAGACAAACATTTTTTGTAAAAAATTAATTCAGCAAAGTCCTGGCTGTAGGCATCGTGATCGACTGCCTTACTATAAATAGCACATGTTCAGAAAAGTAAACAAAAAGCCTAACAGCGTCAAAGCAGACGCTTCCGATAAACAAAATAGTCACATTGAAAGACGATACTTAAACAAATATTTTTTACATCTCAAACTACGGAATTGTTAATTGATCAATATTTTTGTTGGAAATTAAATTGAAAGAGGAATTAGATATTTACTTTATTAGGGTAATCGTGATATAACAATTTGTGCACATACGCTACTGAATGCATATTGTAAGCGAACTATTTTCAATAAGCGCGGGCTTTTCGTCAGGTTGCCTATATTTCATATCGTTTTCGTCGATGTTATGTGAGTGGTTATATTCTCTGTTTTGTCTTTCAGCAAATAAATAGATAAGTAAATTGGAGTTTAAAGAATTAATTAATGTGCGTTATGCCTGAATTAGGTCGCCTGACAATTGTACATGGTGTATCTGGTGTATCTAGTCGGCGATAAAAGTACTGTTTGTTTGAAACTTTAAGAATATCTCTAAAAATATGTGCATTTCTTTAACTATGAATTACATAAATTATTAAACCAATATGAGTATAATTTTTTTAAAAATTAAATTCTAATTCAAATCTATCTAAAGAAAAATCAGCAAACCATATGGTTCAACATTCTTTAAAGAAAACGTTTGGCAATTGACAGACAAACATTTTACTGATATTATAGTATAATTAGTCTGAATTTACGTCCGTGATGCATGTATAAACAGTAAGCTCACTGACAATGTCGTGATATCTGTAATTGTTTTTTTTAAGATCAGTATAGCATTAAGGTGTCTTGAATGGCAAGACATTTAATGTAATAATGTTTTTTGAAAACATCGGTGGTCATTTATCAGATGTAATTTGGTACGATACCGTGTTAATTCCTGCTGATATTTTCAGGGTTGATCTTGTGAAAACGGCTTAACAGGAGACAATTTATTAAATTTTTCCTTTCAAAATAATTGCAAAAAGATGATGATTTTATGATTATATTAACGGCATAAAATAACAGCGAACACCGACTTCTTGCAGCAAACAAGTGCGCCGCCATTACGAATTCGTAAAACAAAGAGACAGTTACGGATACTCGTAATTTTCTGGGGAAAAAAATGTGTAGGAGGTCAGTCGGGTATAACCGGAAACAAACAATTTTTTTAGCCTAATGATGTATGTATGTAAATATTCATGAAGATTAATCTTACAGTTGTAATACTGGTAATGCTGAAATGTTTTCAATATATTACTACTCAAATAAAAAAGTTAAAATTTGAATGCGTTTAAAGAAAAGGGTTTGAAAATACGGTATTACTTCGATAACCCTGAATGCAATTAAAATAACTTTCTCCTTTCTAATAAATAATTTCGAACAAAAATCCTTATGATGGTTAAGATCTTGTGTTTGTTTGTTTGTTTGTTGTTTAACGTCCCTCTCGAGAATTTTTTCACTCATATGGAGACACTACCACTTGCCGGTGGAGAGCTCCAAATTTTGTCCTATACTCGGCACTTACGGCCATTGAGCAGTGAGGGATCTTTTTCGTGCAAGCACCTATTGCGACACGGGACCTTGGTTTATACGGTCTCAACGGAAGGACCGGTCTCCACGTCCCACAGTGGGATTCGAACCCGCGACGTAAGGGTTAACTCCTTACTTCGCGACTCTAGAGCAGACGCTCTTACAACTGCGCCACGCGGGCGACTAAGTTCTTGTGTAAAGGTGATGTAAATGAAGTTCAAAACTATTTGTTTTCTTTCATAATATGAAATAAACAATGCGATTCCATTTGTTTAATATTTTAATTTAATAGTATTAATTTAAATGACTGGGATAAAGATTTATATTCTGTGAAGCATGGAATATAAATAAATAAAAATGTAAACTTTAAGATAGAAATTTCATGTGAATATGTTTATGTATAATATATAAATTATTTATACCCATTTAACAATCAATTTAGCGTCGAAAATTTTTATGCTTACAAATTCAGATCAAATTTTTAGTGAAAAGTCAATGGTATGTTTTGAATGTGAAAATTTTGTTCGAGACTTCTCACCTTGGATTCATCTCGCATGTGCTCCCAAAGCGCTTTACAGTATATTGAGCGTGCGCGCGCATTCCCCCCCCCCAAAAAAAAAATGGTCTTAAAACACATGCAAGCTCTCAAGGGTGCTGGGAAATAAAAATCGTTTATGTTAATATATAATTAAAAGAAAACAACATATAAAAATGTTCATTAGTCTTTATCTAAGTACAACACATAATTTTTCAGAAAAAGTTGGTTAGTCTTTGCTTCAAAACTTCCTGTTCAGAATGAAGAGCCATCTATGTACGAGCCATGAAGACCTGAATACATCATGATTTTCTCAGGCAATGACCATTATGGCCGAACCTGGAACTAGAACTAGACTCATATTCATGTCATAAAGATTAGATAATTATAATTTTCGTGCAGCTGGTTTCCTAGAGGACCAAAAATAAAGAATATTTCTTTTCTGATTAATACAGGCATGTAGTATCATTATCAGAAAAAAGGAGAATTGTCCAAACCCGAAAATCCTATTCCGTTGGAGAAGGAGTAGGGGTGGGCTACAACTTTCTTTCACATTTCGAATTTCATTAATTCATTACCAAATTACCGTACTTTTAATATGCTACAATAAAAGGATGGGTACAATCTAATTAAAATTAGACTATCCATTTTGCTTGTAGTAAATCTGTTCGTCGCTCGTGATAAACACCTGGTTTATATTACAAAGAGTGAGATGACAGTTCCAATTTAAATTTGATTGCGAAGAGTCAATAAACCTTTCAATGTACATTGTCCATTGTAAAAGTTTATGTTTGAAAAATGGTGACACCCCTAGCTCCTCCGATACTACAGTACCAACCAGACCCAACCTGACACCAAAGCAGTCCCAGAAAGCAGTCCCCGGGACTGCTTTGGGACCGCTATGGGACTGCTCTTGGACCGCTATGGGACTGCTCTGGGACTGCTCTAGAAAGCAGACCCAGCAGTCCCTGGGACTGCTTTCTGGGACTGCTTTGTTCACTCATGCGTGAAAAAGGTTCTGAGTGACATGATAGCTCCGCCCCTTGTGTACTGTAGATTCCTTATTTTACGCGAGTACTTAATATCGCGAAATGGCCCAAGGGGATCAAATCGCAAGAAAAATAATTTGCGAATGTGTATTTATCTAGAGATTTTACATACATTAAAGCACCATAAAAAGAAAAGCCTGCAATTTTATTTCGCGAGTAATGCTACTCGCGTAATAACGCAATAATTTATTCCTCGCGTGTATTTAGGAATCTACAGTATTCTGAATTTGCAGCTCCTTGTTGTTGTTTTGTTTACTTTCTGCAGAGAGGTGTTTAAGATAAAAGCAAATATAAAAAAACAAGTATTAATGTCTTACAAAATTAAATAAATAGAGATAGTTATACATGTAATTACTAAATGTCTTCAGAGGGCTGTAAATTTACACAATTGTAGTATAGAATTAATTTTAAGAAAATGAAAGTAGTTAAAAAGGGAAGTTATGGGATAATTTTTATCCCTTAAATTAAACTTCAATACAGGTGTTTGAAAAAAAAATTATCTAGGCCTATTTAATAAATTAATGCTGTCAAATTACTTATGTACTCAAAGTTTGCATTAGCACTATTTAAAAGAAACAAACAAAAAACAAACAAACTTGTCATTTCAGTAAGATACATGTATTCAGAGGAACGTACTGTACAGGATGGATTTTTTTCTTAATTGAAAAAGCTAATACCATGCTTAAAAAAGAGCACTCCATGCTATTTTTTACCACCCTCAAATAAAACCTAATAATTTATTTAATGACCATGAAATAAAATTATTCTACCATTCTTCTGTCACATAAACAATGTGAACAATTATTCGGGGATTTATTTATGAATTAGTTTTTAATTTATAATTTTTTTTAATTTATATATCATTAAAAGAGTACATTTATTTAAAAAATAAACATTTGAAAATATCGGGAATTGTGACTTGTTTCTTATTTCTTTTGTTTGTGTTTACCTGGCCGGTTAATACAATGGGATTGTATAAAATGGTGTCAACACCTGAGGTTTCAATCGCCTTTGGGCATAATTACCAGAAAGTCAATGCATGTTATTTGGATATCCGTGTTACACATCACTGAACACGCTGGTCAACATTGACACTAATTTCAATCTATGTCCTTCAAAAAATCTTAGTTTCAGTAATTGTGTATAAATTTATTTCGGGATTAATTAATTTTGAACATAATCTGAGGGTTCCATTTGCGTGATTTACAGATGTACACTCGAACATTTATATAATAAAACACTTAAAACTGAGAATCTAAAGATAATTAAATTGGGAAGTCATTGAAAATAATCATGACTGAAATATAATACTCGGCAAAGTTTAACAAAGAATTTTTCAAAAGCTCCAATACTTAAGAAAAATGCATTCAAAGTATAGTAGGGGAATCGGCCTTGCTCTATAATTATTATTATCTTTTTAAAGCTAATTCTGGTATAAAATAAACAATTCAAGTTTAATTTTCTATATAAAAAATAAATAAATATGAAAACCAATATCAATCACAAAAAATAAAGAAATTGGTTTATTTTGGTTAAAAATTAATATACCAAATAATTGTGTTTAAATATTCATGTTATTAATAGATGCGAACGTCTTCTTCATTCAATAATTATAATTTGTTTCTATACGTGTACTGTGATTTTCTTAACAGTTCAGAAATGACTGTCGCGTAAGAATTGTAAATATTTGTTGATGCTACTCAGAAAGAATTGCTCATCAATTTCAACTGCCTTTTATACAGTTACATTGTTTATTGGTAATCTCATTCTGAGTAAGCTCCGCCCATTAAATTAATTAACCCCGCCCACTGGGACTGCTTTCTGTGACTGCTGGGACTGCTTTCTGGGATCGCTCTGGGACTGCTTTGTGTCAGGTTGGGTCTGGTTGGTACTGTATATATGTGCCTGTATGAATCAGCAAAACCACTCAAAGTGCACTGTTACCATGCATAACCATTGTGAGCTTAATGTTTAGAAAGGTATAAATGTATTTTCATTAAAAATATCACCAAGTCCTATCCTGGGGTCTTAACGTTGGGTTCTGGACCGTAAATTTTAATTATTGGTAGATGGGTTATTGTGAATCATAATCATACAAACTCTACCTGTTAAATATCAATGGTCAGAAAGAAAGATTTTCAAATATGTACTAATTTAGGATTAGACAATACACTCGAACATATTAAAGCCCGGCTTTCAGTACTTTCAGTACTTTGATTAATATATTCGATCAGTGCATATTATCTATTCAAGATATATTACTAAAGTCAGGTACTCTTCACACAATTAATTGCTCCGACGAAAATAGTTCCATTCATGATCAGTAGATACAAGATTACAACAAATGTTAAGAATAATGATGTATATTTAATACGTTAAAGAAAACAAAATTAACGTAAAAAGATTTTAAGAAAATCATCTTTTCCCCGGAAAAGCAAATAAAAAGTTTTCATATTCCTACGCTCGCTGCCTCCTCAGTCTTTTTCCCGAAAATATATAGGTCATACTTCGATTGATAATGATAAATCTTTTCACCAGTTATATTACTGTCATTATTATTGTTCGTTCATTGCCTTATAATTTTGTTTTGAATGGATATGTTAATCATTAACTGTGTTTTTTTTCTCTCTTTTAATAAATAACGGAATGGTTATTATGGTTAAACACCTGCAATCGTAACCTCTCGGCAAAGCAACGTAATGTTCCGAGCTCGTCTGAAAGGATCTTCGCACGTGTGTAGACCTAGGCTATTTGGTCTTGCAAGCACAGGTGTGTGCACCGTTTGCTAGAGACGCTTAGATCACGTAGACTGGGTATCAGTATTTGCTACGGAAATGAAGAAGTTTAGAACTATACACCAGTTTCATAAGAAGTGCAGGTTTTTTACTCAAGCCCTAAATTGGGCTAGAGGGGCTGAGTTATCTAAAACGAGACTAGGTCATCGATCTACTCAGTTTAAAAACACGAAAATATACTAAGTTTATCTTCAAAACATCTGTATATTCAAAATCTATATTAAGTGTTAAATGTCGGATTCTATCCTATGACGAAGGAATATTCAGTGATGCTCCATAGCCGCAACCGATCTCGCGCTTTCCTTTGCGTTTAACAACGGCCGTCAATGCATCTCTGGACAAGTTCATTGATTACAAGTTCATTCGTTCTAAAAGGTGACATGTTGACTATCTTTAACATCTGCCTATGGGTGATAGTAATTTAATAGCACAAAATTAAAAAAATAAATTAAAATCTATCCTTGATAGATCTATAGTTTTGCTATTTAAAAAAAAAAAGGGCTATCTTTCATAATCCATAACGGCTTGAACTTGATTTGAATTTTTTTTTACAGAAGATTATATCATTGGAAAGTTAGATGGTACACATGTAGCACAGGCACAGGCACTTGTTTCGGTAATAAATTTTTAACCCATAGTATAATAATAACACAAGGTATCTAACTCCGAATTACACGGAGTACCCCCCTCCCCAAGAATCGCAATCATTTACACTTTCAGAGGAAATACACTGACAAACTGTTTATACCTATGTTTTCTACGATAATTTATCTACACAACCATATATGGCATGCTTGTCTTTATTTTCTTTAGTCTCCGTAAACAGCGTCAAAACTCTGCTCGTCGAGTGGAAAAGTCGAATTCAACCATGAAATGGTATGTGCTAATCCCGCACAGAGATTTTGATTGGCTAAAAATCTGTTTCTAAATCTACATCGGATAAACATCGTAATGTTTTCAGGGAAAATCAGACGTAAACAAGTTCTATTTACTCATGCAATATTTAAACACTGGAATTGAATTTTTAAACCCACTCATTTTTTAATTTTGTTCTCTGTGCGGGATTAGCACATACCATTTCATGGTTGAATTCGACTTTTCCACTCGACGAGCAGAGTTTTGACGCTGTTTACGGAGACTAAAGAAAATAAAGACAAGCATGCCATATATGGTTGTGTAGATAAATTATCGTAGAAAACATAGGTGTAAACAGTTTGTCAGTGTATTTCCTCTGAAAGTGTAAATGAGTGCGATTCTTGGGGAGGGGGTACTCCGTGTAATTCGGAGTTAGATACCTTGTGTTATTATTGTACTATGGGTTAAAAATTTATTACCGAAACAAGTGCCTGTGAGCACAGGCCCATATAGTACGCGGGATTTTTTTCGGAGCCCCCCCCCTTCACTTTGAAAACGTTGCTACAGGCCTGTAACATGCTATTTGGTTTAAATATTCCTGAAAATGAACGAGGTGTTAAATACATTTTTAAAATTATACGATTAATTATATTTAGTCTATGTTCTATGTGAAATTAAAACTATTTTTAGCGACTTTGTGATAGTCACTACATGCATCTACATCTAACGTTATATATGAACATGCAGTTTGTTTCCTAGTACATGCATATTTTATTCAACAAAAGATGTTGAAACTCAGTAGCCTAAATATTTTGTCGTTTTAGGATATTTATGGCACTTTTATTATGACTTTCTACAGCTTGAGTATCTCTGACGTTTTGTCAGTAAATACTTGTTTTTTTTATTAGAAATCATCTGAGCACAATGAAAATTCGAATAAATTAAAAGTCGAATATCTTGGATATGGGGTAACCCATATCTATTCTTGTTATACCCACCGTGACTTGCGCTTTAAACAGCAAACATGTTATTTGATGAAATCGAGGATAAAAACGACTGAAAATAAAGCGGAATCTCATGCACTTATGACTATAATAGTGATACATGTATACTACTATTATAGTAGAATTTACCCCCCCCCCCCCAACCTGTTAGAAGTTGATTTGCAAGGTGACGGAAATATGCGAAGTGAATGAATCGTCCTCATATATGCACAGCGACCCAATTTTTATTATTATTTTTTTTACGGAAACTGATGAGAACGATAATTGTGTTAATAAAGTTTGCTAACATTGTTTTGTCGCTCTTGTAGCGCAGTGGTTAGAGAATTTGCTCTAGAGTCGCAGTTTAAGGAGTTGATTCTTACGACGCGGGTTCGAATCCTACTCCGGGACCCGGAGACCGGTCCTTCGGATGAGACCGTATAAACCGAGGTCCTGTGTCGCAGTAGGTGCTGGCACAAAAAAGATCCCTCACTGCTCAGTAACCCTAAAAGTGCCGAGTACATATGTGTCTAAATTTGTAGTCCTCCACCTTCAAGTGATGGCGTCTCCATTTTAGTGAAAAATTCTCGAGAGGGACGTCAAACAATAAACAAAATTAAACATTGTTTTAATTGCATATAACATATTTTCAGTGATGAAACTTCAAATTGGAAAGTAGAGCACATCGGAAAAATATGGACATTTAACACTGAGGCATCTAAACTTATGCAATGCAATATATATATATATATATATATATATATATATATATATATATATATATATATATATATATATATATATATATATATATATATATATTAGGGATGGCAATCGAATACAGAATCGCCAATCGGTTAACCACAAGACGTTCCGACCGATTAGTCGGTTAATCGTATCAAAAATTCTCCACATAGCTACACTCGAATAAGTAAGACTATAAAAGATGTTCATGTAGTAATATTATGCTTATATTCATTTATATGATCAGAATACTACATACATTGTACTTCAATTTTAATGGGCAAAAGAAAAAAAAAAGAAAAAAAATAAGAAATCCATGAAACATTCTGAGGTTGCAGAAGCATTAAAATATTTTCAGAAAAGATGTCACGGAAGTTCATTCTGCATTGTTACCATAATCAAAATTTAGTCTGAATTATCGCTTATCTTACGATGTTTGTTTTAGAATATAATTTGATAGGTAACTGCAAAGGATAGAAGAGGTAAGGTACACATTATAATCAGTTCACAGTAGTCAACGATTATTTAAATAGAATCATTAAAGAAACACAGGGCAGGGTGGGTAACGACATGTGTTTAAACAGCAATTAACGACTCGAAAAGTGAACAATTACCCCCCGGATGTCAATCTGGAGAGCCTTACTTATCTAAGAATCAGCTTAAATAGATAGGTGAACATGATAACATTTCTGAAAATGTTATTTGTATTTTTGAAATTGAATTTTTAGTATATTACATTCAAATTTACACATTTATTAATTTTTTTTCCGACTAACCGATTACAGATTTTCTAACCGATTACCAACGTTTCGACCGAGTAACCGGTTAACCGATTGCAAATTGCCATCCCTAATATATATATATATATATATATATATATATATATATATATATATATATATATATATATATATATATATATATATATATATAAAGTTTTCCAAAATATTGTGCTGATGGGGGCCACGAGTCTTTCAACAGTTCAAAGGCATATGTAGAAAAATATTTTTAGGGTCATACGAAGACAACGTCATTTTAGTGATGTTCAATTTCAAATGATTTCTGCGAAGCAAGAGAAGATTGGGTGGCTCTTGTTTGAGTGAATTTGTGGTCTATAAGCATCACATTATAGAATATAAGAGCTGAAAGAAAACTTGACTAAACAACATATTCACCAGCATGACCAGTGCATGGCATTATATTTGTAAACTTTCAATTCTTAGTCCACCTCATAATTCATATTGTTTCATCTGAAGAGACTAAGAAGTATGTAAATTAATTAGATTAACGATTTAAGATTTTTTTTTTTTAATAAAAAAATTGTTATCAGAGAAATTTATTAGTGAGAGCAGGTCTCAGTATAAAAAAATAAGTGCATTTCAGCTTCAACTATAAAAGGAAAACACACCTTTTGATTGGTTATGGAAAAATGAAGTCAAACGAAATAGATTACCTCCCAAGAAATTCATATTTATTTTTTCCTTGTTTACCTATCAGAAATCTTTAAATGTTACTTCTCTTACTGATACGTTCATAATGCTTGAAAGGTGCTAAACGATGATAATGAGGCCTGAATAATTCAGCCAACAAGAAAGCAGAAGGAGGTAGGTAAGTAATATAAAAGAAAGAGAGCTTTACTTAGAATCTAGTTCCATGCTGAACAGAAGAAAGGAATAGCCTTTTAAAAGACACGGTAGAATATGTCAGCCACAATGGAGAAGTGTTTCCGCATTGCAGTCCTCGGGGCCAAAAAAGTGGGCAAAACATGCTTAATAACTCAAATACTGAAAAGGGGCTTCAGAGAAAAATACGACCCAACCATTGAGACGATGTTCCGGTATGATATTCACACGTCTGAAAATAAATACACCAAACTGGAGATTCTGGACACGGCGGGCGACTTCGAGTACCCTGAGCTGTTGAGAGAAGCAGTTAAATCCAGCCATGCTTTTGCACTGGTCTTTGACCTTAATAACGCCATGCAGACTTTCAGAGAAATTGAAGCATTACGACAACTGATTATTGAAGAGAAGCGAGAACAAGTTCCTATTATCGTTGTTGGTAACAAATTGGACTTGATTCATGAAGAAACTATAGATAACAAAGTTATTGATGCTATTGTTTCCATTGACTGGGGTTGTACCTACCTTACAACATCGGCAAAATGTGATGTAAATGTCTCAGATGTTTATAGAGCTGTGTGTAAAGAACTTAATATAATAATTGAACAAAAATCAGATGTAAACGATGTTTCTAAGGAGAACAAAAGCCAAAACGTGAAACCATGGCGGCGCATATCTTTACGCAAGAGACGTTTTTCAGTTAAATCATTTTGATAATTTATTTTGTGGCAATAAAAATATCTATTACAATTATTATGAGCATTTATTTTATTTCATTACAAGCAAGACTTTTTTACTTGAATTAAACTTCACATTTTAAAAACATTGTACAGTTTCCTAATATTTAGAGTAAAGACATATATTTACAGTTCCATTTACAATGAACAATGCCAAAAAATTGAAATCAAATATTACAGTTCATTAAAGAGTCTCATCCATGATGTACCGGTTGTATGACCATATGTTAGTATCCCAAGTATAATTCCATATTATACATAAGTATGATAAGGGAGTGTAAGAAAAAGCAACTATTTTTACGAATCGAGATCAGAATCTTATATAATGCTTGTATATATAATTACGTGCATTACTGAGGCATATCTACTGTTTGTCATTTTAAACTCGTTAAGATTATTGAAACGAAATGTAATTGATCGGGCTGAAGGTTCACGTATACATACAGGTGTTGTTATAACGCCCCTGCATTAAAAGAAATAATAATAATTATTGTTGATATTATCTTTTTCCCCAAGTTAGAGATATGTTGGATTTGGTATGGTTGTCTGTCTGTCTGTCAGACATTAAGACGTCATCAGACCATTGCTTCCAATTCAATCTTCCATGATTTAAAAGTGTCACGAACTATACTCGGTGTCATATCACAAACGTAAAAATCAGTGGGTTATGCACTTACAGTACCACGACCCTGTAATTCTGATGAAATCTAACCTCAACTAGAAGGATTTTTAAACAAAATACGGCTGTCTTTGCTATTCCCCTATCTTATCTCTGACCATAGGTATATGACTTGACCTTTGAAATTTGACGTTGGGTTAAGGTTATGACTCACGTTCAGGATGTCAGCGACATATTGATAAATTTTGATAAAAAGTCCCTGGGTTACAGCTCAGACACCATTTTAACCGCAGAACTGTAGCGTTATGTTTTTAGGTCACCTGAGTTACTCAGGTGACCTATTGCTATATGTTTTCGTCCGTCGTCGTGTGGGTGTGCGTCGTGCGTAAACTTTTCACATTTTCGACTTCTTCCCAAGAACCACTGGGCCAAAACTTGCCACAAAATATCCTTGGCTGAAGGGGATTCAATTTTGTTCAAAAGAAGGGCTACACCTCTTTCCAAGGGGAGATAATAACAAATTAGTTAAACAATGGCATTTTTTAAAAATCTTCTTCTCCAGAACCACTGGGCCAAGAAAGCTAAAACTTATGTGGAAACATCCTCAGGTAGTGTAGATTCAAATTTGTTCAAATCATGACCTCTGGGGGTGGGGTGAGGCCACAATGGACGATCAAATGTTTACATGGTAATACATTTGAAAAATCTTCTTCTCCAGAACTACTGGGACAGGAAAGGTGAAACTTATATGGACACATCCTCAGGTAATGTTGAGTCAAGTTTTTGCAAATCATGACCCCCGTGGGTAGGGCAGGACCACAATTGACGATCAAAGTTTTACATTTTAATACATTTGAAAAATCTTTTAAAATCTTCTCCAGATTTTAAGATGGAGAGGTCAGAGGTCACCAAGCCGGTAAGTCGATCCAACTTGGGCTCCGGTGAAATTCTTGAAATTATATCAGTTTACTGCACGAGTGTAAATAGAAAATGTACAAGCGCATATATTATTCATTGATTAAGACATTTATAGCACAATTTAGGCGAAATTCAATGTTAAATCGATAGTTTCTTTGTGCTATGTGCAATCAGTGATTTGTGAATTCAACTCACGTAACCTTCTAAGCTGTTGATTTGTGCCTGTGATTTCTATATGATTACGATCCTGTCTCTGTGGACTTACTCATCTTGCTTCAAAATGTGTGATACATCTGAAATTCTAAAGGAAAGTCACTCTGCGATTTATGGCCAGCCAGAGTTCGAAAATGCCAGTACCATTGTCAATGATAAAGAGACAAATCATTTTATCTTCAATTCATTCCTTATTGACAGATGAACTCAAAACTCTCAGACATTCAACTTAGGAGTGATTCACTGGAATCTAGGCTCAGTGCTATTGAAAATAATTCCTTTAATGATTTACAAGAATCTGTGAATTTGTTAAAGTCGAATCTGTCAAAGTTTGATGAAAGCGTAATAAGTATGAAGAAAGATGTCCAAAACTTTGACACAGGCATGGAAGCACTGGGAAATATCTTTGATACGTGAAAGAGACAACAGAAGCAAACAAGAATCTGATTATGAGCAATGTGAAAGCTACAGACCAGTGTATTCAGGCCCAAAAACTTGTAGAAAACGAGTTAAAAGCTGTTAAGGATGCTAATGAGACACTTCAAAATTCAGTGACAGACCTATAGATGCGATCGATGCGAGATAACCTTATTTTTTCTGGAATACCAGAACACATATTCGAGGATACAGAAGCAGTCTTACAAAATTTTGTTCAGAGGAAATGTAGGCTGAATTACGAAATTCCGTTTGAACGTGTACACAGAATGGGAAAATGGGATGAGTACAGTGAACAATCCAGAAATATTGTCGCTAAACTTACGTACTACAAAGACAGAGAGGACATTCGCAGTACATGTAGAACACCACAAAAACTACATGGCAGTAGGGTATGGGCAAATGAGCAACTCCAGCCTGAGATCGAGGAAAAAAGAAGAAAACTCTATCCTGTCTTCCGACAAGCCAAGAAAGATCACAGGCGTGTCAAGCTCGTAAAAGACATTCTGTATCTCGACGGGCAGGAGTATATACCACCAGCTGGATCCGCGCCCAGCGCACCTGTACAATCGTTACCCAACTCGAATTCAAAAGTGTACTCACCCCTAAACCCACTGATAACAGAGCTGACAGAATATATACCAACTTTTACAGCCTCCAGGCCACCAGCACAAGAAAGATCAGCAAACGCCGAGGGCGTTATATGCTTCCATATATATATATGGAAGCATCCTCGGGTAATGTAGATTCAAATTTGTTTAAATCATGACCCCCTGTGGTAGGGAGGGGGCACAGCAGGTGATCAAAGTTTTGGTTAGGAATGTATAGGAAAGATCATTAAAAATCTTCATCTCAAGAAAAAAATGCCATGATTTGTCATTTTAATACAGAAGCATATTCAGGTAGTGTAAATTCAAGATTGTTCAAATCATGACCCCATAGGGTAAGGTGGGGCCATAATAGAAAATGAAACTTATAGGAAACAAATCTAAATGGGGGACAGATTAGGGCTTAATTTATGAGTTGTTACTGAATACTAAACTAATTATTTTATTGATCCTGATCATCGTACTTCTCTTGCTTTTGGGCAACAAAGCTTCTTTTATCAGTGTATTTTATAATCTATGGATCCTCTAAATTGTTGTTTTATACTCAGGTGACCCTTAAGGCCTTTGTGCCTCTTGTTATATTTTAGCCTTTGACCATAACGCTACAGATTCCGTAATGTAAATAAAGTGCATTTTACGGCGCAAGATTTTCTGCGCACGTTTGGGGAGAATATCTCCAATTTTTAGCATTGGTCAATCAACTACCTTTCATTCCTTAATTCTAGACATATTCTTTTACTAACCTGTATATTTTATCCACCTCCTAACCCTTTATAGTTTGATCTACAGACCAATAAATTCACTTGTGATTTTCTGTCTACCAACAGACATGGTGACTTACTGAGATGTCTGTAGATACGACTCCATAAAGGGTTAGGAGGTGGATAATATATACAGGTTGGTAATAGACTTCTGAATTCCGAGAAAAGGTTCCAGTCAGTTAGTGAGTTACAGCTCGGACACCATTTCTTGTCATGTCGCTCACTGTTTAACCTTTGTGATATAACATTGAGCATCGATAGTTTGTTTGTTTTATATCCTTTAGAATTTCTCACTCATATTGAGACACTATCAATTGCTGGTGAAGATTTAGACCTGTACTCGGCACTAACGGCCTTTGAGCAGTGGGGGATTTTTTTGGTGCCAGCACCTACTGCGACACAGGACTTCGGTTTATACGGTCTCATCCAAAGGACCGGTCTCCATGTCCCGCAGTAGGATTCGAACCCGCGGCGTAAGAATCAACTCCTTAAACCGCAAGTCTAGAGCAAACGCTTTAACCACTGCGCCACAAGGGCGACGAGCATCGATCGTGACACATCTTTAAATCACGGGAAACAATTTTCATAAGAAAAAAAGGACAGAAAGGAATGGGACCGTCTGAAGATGTTTGGTGTATGACAGTCAGATACAGAATACAACCATATCAATTCCAACATTTCTCCTAAATATAGGGGGAAAATAATTATTATTTGTTCTAATGCATATGAATTGTAATAACATATATCGGTCCACGTATTCTTAAGCACGATATTTCAACAAGTTTATCTCTGTCGGAAATGCTAGATATGCTTTTATTTAACAAGTTCATGATAGTGAACCAATAGATATTCTTTAGTAATGCTTGTAATTAAAAAGCATTTTATGAAATTATCTTACTCTCCCTCATCACATTTATGTATACGGAATGATACCTTGCATACTTGCATAGAACCGGTAAATCTAATGTAATATTTGATTTCGTTTTTTTTTTTTTTTTTTTTTTTTTTTTTTTTTTTTTTTTTTTTTTTTTTTTTTTTTTTTTTTTTTTTGGCATTGTTCCTTGTAAATGGAACTATAAATTTATGTCTCTACTCTATTAGGAAACAGCATAATGTTTTTAAAGTGTGATTTTTAATTCAAGTAAAAAGTCTTGTAATGAAATAAAATAAATGCTCATAATAATAGTAATATATATTTTTATTGCCACAAAATAAATTATTACAATGATTTAACAGAAAAACGTCTTTTGTGTAAAGATATGCGCCGCCATGGTTTCACGTTTTGGCTTTTGGTCTCCTTACAAACGTCGTTTACATCTGGTTTTTGTTCAATTATTATATTAAGTTCTTTACACACAGCTCTATAAACATCTGAAACATTTACATCACATTGTGCCGATGCTGTAAGGTAGGTACAACCCCAGTCAATTGAAACAATAGCATCGATAACTTTGTTATCAATAGTATCTTCATGAATCAAGTCCGATTTGTTACCAACAACGATAATAGGAACTTGTTCTCGCTTCTCTTCAATAATCAGTTGTCGTAATGCTTCAATTTCTCTGAAAGTCTGCATGGCGTTATTAAGGTCAAAGACCAGTGCAAAAGCATGACTGGTTTTTACGGCTTCTTTCAACAGGTCCAGGTACTCGAAGTCGCCCGCCGTGTCCAGAATCTCCAGTTTGGTGTATTTATTTTCAGACGTGTGAATATCATACCGGAACATCGTCTCAATGGTTGGGGCATCTTTTTCTCTGAAACCTCTTTTTAGTATCTGCTTTATCAGGCACGTTTTGCCGACCATTTTGGCCCCGAGGACTGCAATGCGGAAACACTTTTCCATTTTGGCTGGCATGTTCTCTCGTATCTAGTAGAAGGCGATCCCTTCCTTCAGTTCAGCATGGAACTGGATTCAATGAAAAGCTTTCTCTCTTTTATACTACTTACCTACCTCCTTCTGCTTTCTTATTGACTGAATTATTCAGGCCTCATTATCATCTTTTAGCACGCTTCAAGTATAATTAGCGCATCAATAAAAGAAGAAGCATTTTAAAATGTCATTCGGTAAACAAAGAAATAATGAACTAAAATGCCTGAGTGGTGGTCCAATTGTATAATTTCATTTTTCCAGAACTAATCAAAAAGTGCTCTTTGTGTTTTTTTTATTAAACAGCTGAACCTGAATTTTCCCGGGAACAATTTTTTTTCCAGGAACTTGATTTCAGCCAGTTTTACTAAACCTTATTAATCCAATTTTTAAGATATCTTTTTAGTCCGTGCTGGTGAAACAGTTTGAATAGTGAGTGGACTGAAATTTGGTATAGATGACAGATACATATTATACACCAGATTAATAAGATTTTTTTTAAAAAAAATCATAGCCATGCACTGTGTTTACGCCTTCAGTAAGTTTGTCCCAATTTATTCAATACCCAACTGATTTGCGAAGTACATGCACATACATTTAAAAGATTCGTAAAGCTCTGGCAAAGAATGCTAATATAGTACACGGTTTGTTTTCGTAGAAAAAAAATTATGCACCCACACTGGGGATAAAACTCATGATCCATTTGATGTCAGTTCTGTACGCTACCGATTGTGTAACAACAACCGTCAAATAACAATGAATTTTTAAAGTAAATAATATGTAGTTTCATACATTTTACATAAAATAATAAATAATTTTATAAGAAAAAAAAGGATCTAATGAAATGATTAGAAATTGCATGGGAAACAAGAGGCCCAAGGGCCTTAACGGTCACCTGAGTATAATACAACAATTTAGAGGATCCATAGAGTATAAAATGAACTGAAAGGTGAAGCTTTGTTGCCCAAAAGCAAGAAAAATAGGGTGATCAGGATCAACAAAATAATTAATGTAGTATTTATTGACAGTTTATAAATTAGGTTCTAATCTGTTCCCTATTTATCACTATCACTATACAGTATATTAAAAAAACTATCAGTGCTTCTGTACTATTTTAATTTCTTGTTGAAATCTCTTACATTGGTCTCTCTTGGTCTTTGATGAACATTTAATAAGACAAGTTATTTTTGTTCCATTTTTATTTATCTATTACTTACAAGTCTACCTGATCAGTAAAACTATGAAAATACTTTTTATATTATACAATAAAAATTATTGCATAATTCTTTTATTCTATTAGAGTCTCTCACCCTGGGACCAGAAGTTTGCTCATCATAAGTAATCACTTTGTTAATCTGCTTAACACTAAGGAGCAGACAGAATTATTTAATAGAATTAATGCATTTTCACTATATTATCAAGAGCCCCACCCTTACACCAGCACTTCTGACCCGGGGTCATGCAACTCACTACTCTGGAAGAAGCACTCTTGCTCATCATAACTATATCTTAGCTTCTTTGCTTTTTAACCAGAAGCAGAAAAGAATATTTTCAAAGAAATTTTGCTTTTTCACTATATAATCAATAGACCCCCCCCCCCCCCACCAACCTTTTCACTAGAATCCTTTACCCTGGGGCCATGAAATTCACAGTTTTGGAAGAGGCATCGTTGCTTGTCATAACAATGTACTTAGTTTGTTTCAAAAATACCCAGGAGCAGAGAAGAAGATTTTTAAAGCATTAATGCATTTTCACTATATAATAAATAGAGCCCGGCCCTAAGATCGGAACCCCTGATCCAGGGGTCATGAAATTCACTATTTTGGAAGAGTCACCCTTGCTTATCATAACTTTGTATTTAATTTGTTGAAATAATACCCAGGAGTAGAGAAGAAGATTTTCAAAGAAATAATGCACTTTCACTATATGATTTATATAGCCCCGCCCTAGCACCAGAACCCCTAACCCTGGGGCCATGAATTTCACAATTTTGGTAGAGTCACTCTTGCCAATCATAACTATATATTCAATTTGTTTCAATAATTCCCAGCAGTAGAGAAGAAGATTTTCAAAGAAATAATGCACTTTCACTATATGATTTATATAGCCCCGCCCTAGCACCAGAACCCCTAACCCTGGGGCCATGAATTTCACAATTTTGGTAGAGTCACTCTTGCCAATCATAACTATATATTCAATTTGTTTCAATAATTCCCAGCAGTAGAGAAGAAGATTTTCAAAGAAATAATGCACTTTCACTATATGATCTATATAGCCCCGCCCTAGCACCAGAACCCCTAACCCTGGGGCCATGAATTTCACAATTTTGGTAGAGTCACTCGTGCTTATCAAAACTATGTATTCAATTTGTTTCAATAACACCCAGGAGTAGAGAAGAAGATTTTCAAAGAAATAATGGACTTTCACTATATGATCTATATAGTCCCCCCAAGCACCAGAACCCCTGACCCTGGGGCTATGAATTTCACAATTTGGTAGAGTCACTCTTGCTTATCATAATTATGTATTTAATTTGTTTCAATAACACCCAGGAGTAGAGAAGAAGATTTTCAAAGAAATAATGCACTTTCACTATATGATCTATATAGCCACCCCCTCCCCAAGCACCAGAACCCCTGACCCTGGGGCTATGAATTTCACAATTTTGGAAGAGGCATCATTGCTTATCATAACAATGTACTTAGTTTGTTTCAAAAATACCCAGGAGCAGAGAAGAAGATTTTTAAAGCATTAATGCATTTTCACTATATAATAAATAGAGCCCGACCCTAAGATCCAGGGGTCATGAAATTCACTATTTTGGAAGAGTCACCCTTGCTTATCATAACTTTGTATTTAATTTGTTTAAATAATACCCAGGAGTAGAGAAGAAGATTTTCAAAGAAATAATGCACTTTCACTATATGATCTATATAGCCCCCCCCCCCCTCTCTTCCCCAAGCACCAGAACCCCTAACCCTGGGGCCATGAATTTCAATTTCACAATTTTGGTAGAGTCACCCTTGCTTATCAAAACTATATATTCAATTTGTTTCAATAACACCCAGGAGTAGAGAAGAAGATTTTCAAAGAAATAATGCACTTTCACTATATGATCTATATAGCCTCCCCCCCCCCCCTCAAGCGCCAGAACCCCTGACCCTGGGGCTATTTTTGGAAGAGGCATCATTGCTTATCATAACAATGTACTTAGTTTGTTTCAAAAATACCCAGGAGCAGAGAAGAAGATTTTTAAAGCATTAATGCATTTTCACTATATAATAAATAGAGCCCGACCCTAAGATCCAGGGGTCATGAAATTCACTATTTTGGAAGAGTCACCCTTGCTTATCATAACTTTGTATTTAATTTGTTTAAATAATACCCAGGAGTAGAGAAGAAGATTTTCAAAGAAATAATGCACTTTCACTATATGATCTATATAGCCCCCCCCCTCTCTTCCCCAAGCACCAGAACCCCTAACCCTGGGGCCATGAATTTCAATTTCACAATTTTGGTAGAGTCACCCTTGCTTATCAAAACTATATATTCAATTTGTTTCAATAACACCCAGGAGTAGAGAAGAAGATTTTCAAAGAAATAATGCACTTTCACTATATGATCTATATAGCCTCCCCCCCCCCCCCCCCTCAAGCGCCAGAACCCCTGACCCTGGGGCTATGAATTTCACAATTTTGGTAGAGTCACTCGTGCTTATCATAACTATGTATTCAATTTGTTTCAATAATAACCAAGATTAGAGAAGAAGATTTTCAAAGAAATAATGCACTTTCACTATATGATCTATATACCCCCCCCCCCCCCCACGCACCAGAACCCCTGACCCTGGGGCTATGAATTTCACAATTTTGATAGAGTCACTCGTGCTTATCATAACTATGTATTTAATTTGTTTAAATGATACACAGGAGTAGAGAAGAAGATTTTCAAAGAAATAATGCACTTTCACTATATGATCTATATAGCTCCACCCTAGCACCAGAACCCCTGAATCTGGGGCCATGAATTTCTCAATTTTGGTAGAGGGCTCAATGCTTATTACAATCATGCCAACAGTTTGACTGCTTGATGTCCAGGAGTAAAGAAGAAGATTTTTAAAGATTGCATTAATTTTGGTGGTTTTAGTCCCACCCCTCAGGCCCCAGGGGGCAGGGACCATGATATTCACAAATTTTGTTCCCCTTCACACATAGATGCCATATGCTAAAATTGGCTGAAATTGGTTCAGCGGTTTCAGAGAAGAAGCTGAAAATGTTCAAATGTTAACACACGACGGACGACGCACGATCGACGACGGACGAAAACAGATAGCAATAGGTCACCTGAGTGACTCAGGTGACCTAAAAATGTATCATCCAAGTAAGAGTCCCACTTTAACTACTCCATTCCGTAGAGAACGAGAAGAATGGTGGATTAGAAAACTAGGCACTGCATTTCCGCATGGCTGCAACAACCACATCATTAATGGACCGATCAGTAGCTCAGTCGGTAGAGCGCTCCCTCCGTGATCGGGAAGTCGTGAGTTCAAATCTCGGCCGCTACTGACCTAAGTCGATATAAAATGGGTAGCAACTGTTCCTTCGCCATGCACTTTGAAGGAAAGTTGCGGGTCCTTCGGATGAGACCTTAAAACCCAGGTCCCGTGTCACGGCAGGCGTTGGCACGATAAAGATCCCTCACTGCTCAATGGCCCTGAGTGCCGAGTAAAGGTCAAAATTTGAAACCTTTCACCAGTATAATTATGGTGACGTCTCTATGTGAGTGGAAAATTCTCGAATGGGACGTAAAACAACATACAGTCATTCAGATCATTAATGTAGGGAATATTCAAGCCCACAATTTGCCAGTGTTTTGACAATATACCTAGGCGTAGGCGTATATAAGGACATCGATCATAAAATAAAGCAAATATACAAGAAGTCTCTTCTGATTCACTTTTACCTTACGCCAATAAATAACAAGGTCTTCATCGCATTTGCAATAAACTTTACTCGGTTCCCTTGAAAGTTTTGCTTGGATTATTTGAAGAAGCTAAAGCAAGTGTGAATGTTTGTTTTGTATGAAAAACGAATGACAATCAAGAAGTATTTGAAAAGTGAGAATGTCATAAAAATTAGCACCTCACACTCTGGCCGAAGAAAGTATCACGCTAGAATCACCCTTTTTAAGAATGAAAGATTACAATGATTACAATGACGATTTGAAAAGTCGCTACATAGCCTGAAATTAGCCTAGGTAGTAAATATCTATCAATAAATACAGGATAAAACTGGCAAGGGAATATCACTCAAATAGAATTATAAAAATGTGACCATTTTTTAAAATTCATAATTTTAATGCAACATTTTAAACTGATATTTTTAAAAATAAAATCATAAACTATGCATAAAAATAGTGAGTTTACTAGATGATGAAAATTTGGGCGTGATGAATCATTTGGCGTGCTCACTTCAAGGGGGTGCTTTCAAGAAAAAGCTTTGAATTTTGACCCGGGTTGAAAACTGATCCGGGCGGTCATTTTTCAACTTTGAATATTGAGACCTTCAGCGTTGAATTCAGACTCTAGCCTGTTGAAAATTGAGGCGAATCGTTGAATTTTGATCATAAACTGGGTCAAAATTCAACAGCATAAAAACACATAAAATAAATTGACCTTTACAATTATGATTTATTGATTAAAAAATTACACATGTATATAACACATGTATATAAATATTTCTATTTTACCATGTCCGTAAGAACCAGGTGGGGGTAGGGGGGGGGGCACGGGGTGACTGTTTCCCTTAATGCGTGCGATCATATGCTATACAATACAATAGGGAACAAAGCGAAAGAACGTCACTTGTTGGCATTTTGGTGTTTTTGCTTGTCATTGAGCTTTTGCTTTGTTCACCCCCCCCCCCAAAAAAAAAACAAACAAACAAACAAAAACAAAGAAATTGCCCCCACCCCCTCAAAAAAAAAAAAAACAAACAAACAAACAAACAAATATTAAAATCATTTTTCTTTCTACTGAGCTGTTCAATGAATATCTTTTTATTCTTTATATTAACATGAATACTAGTACTGATACATGGTCAATTTATACTAAACATGTAGCACTGAAGAAAGGAAGGTCTCCAATTTTCTAAAGATCTATCGCAAAAATCACAATATTTTATTTCATTTCTAAACTGTACCCCAAAAAAAATTTAAAATGCAATAAATATTGTACTTCTTTTTTTACTTATATATAGTGAACGTTTCGCATATTATCGCCCGCGTGGCGCAGTGGTTAGAGCGTCTGCTTTAGAGTCGCGAAGTAAGGAGTTGATACTTACCTCGCGGGTTCGAATCCCACTGTGGGACGTGGAGACCGCTCCTTCGGATGAGACCGTATAAACCGAGTTCCCGTGTCGCAGTAGTCATTGACACAAAAAAGATCCCTCACTGCTCAATGGCCCTAAGTGCCGCGTGTAGGTATAAATTTGCAGCCCTCCACCGACAAGTGGTGGCGACTCCATAAGCGTGAAATATTCTCGAGAGGAACGTTAAACAACAAACAAAAAACAAAACAATATACCTAATTCATCCCACAGTTAAAAAACATGACACCTAATTTTTCCAATATCGTTATTCAATAATTTCAACCCTTTGTCTTTTCTTGTTCATTAATTTTCTGAATTTTTTTATGTCCTGCGACTGCCAAAACATATGAAATGAAATCGGAAATGACAATGGTATATGGCCTAATTAAAATACTTTAGATCTGAAATCTTTCTCTATGAAATGAAATAAATGAGAAGGAAGAAGTAGCCCTTTCCAGTTTTAATTTATACTTAGTTGAAGTAGGGTTCGAACATCCGACTGAATTTTCTTCAACTTTTAAAAATGAGCCAGAAAAGTTTTGATGAAGTAAGTTTTCTTATATTAAAAAATACTATATTTTTAAGTGGTCATATTTTACTCTATTTAGTTGCACTCCCACGGAAGCCCGTTGAGGTCAGTTTAGAGAAAGAAATATTTTTTATTGTGTTTAAACGCAATGATTATTGCGTTTAATCGCAAAAATCATTGCGTTTAAACGCTTCCGTACACTCCTATCTATCTATCTATCTATATGTGGGTGGGTGTGGGTGTGTGAGTGTGGTGATGAAAGTTATTCTGTGCACGTGAAGCGATCGACTACAAACCAAATATGTCTGTGATTTATTGAAATACCTAATAATTTTAACTTCAAATTAAGTAGACTTAAATATGACTTTATTGTGTTCGTCAGCAAGAGAATAAGAGTATATTCATTAATAAATACAAGTATACATACTTCCGCTAGAGAGCTTCGAAAGGGACAGCAAAATATCGGATTTGTTTGTACAGAGTAGGATTTTAAAATTTGAATAGTTGCATTTCAATTCCTGGAAAGAAACTTATAACTGTGACATAAATACATATCTAAAATAACCAATTTATGTTTTGGTTGACAGTTTAGGCCTCAAGAAAGTGTTTATTTGCATATTCATTTTTCTCACAAACGATGTTATAAGAAATCAGATTTTGAAGAATCCTATACGATGCATATAGCGAATTGAGTGGAAATTTCTTCTAATTATTTGCCTGTAATTAAGGAATAACTGTCTGGTTGTTTGGTTTTATGATGTGATCAATCAATTTGCTCGCGTGATAATTTGCATAAACGCCCCGCGTGATAATTTGCATAAACGCCGAAGGCGTTTATGCGTAAAATTATCATGCGAGCATCATATGGAGAAATGGTGTGCAATTTATTCATGACATTGCTTTCACGTAATTTATTTCTCCTTAATATTCATAAGATACTGCATATATACTCCAAATTCCATTTCTTTAAATTATTATGTTAAAACCTGCAAGACTGTTTCGTTTTGTTTTTTTCTTCTAGCCTCCGTCATAGTTATATGGGTAGAATTTTGTGTGATTAACAGCTGACCACTCAGGATACCGTTTTTTCTGTTATTAAGTAGGTCACACTGATGCAAGAAATTGCCGTTTTCAAATTAAAAATGCGGTCGTAACTCCTTATGAAATGGTAAAACACATGTAATTTATAAAAATAGGCTCTCTCCTGTACTTCTTAATCGGCGGAAGAACTCTGTCTACTTGCAATAAACACTTACATTTCGTCATCAAAAATGATAAAAACACCAATTCCGCACTCTTTCCTTCATTAAAACAATATACTCTCGCTTCGACTTTCAAATCAAAAAGGCGGTGCCAACTTTCATTTCAGTATCAACAATCTTGCCATTTCCGATAGAAGATATTGAGAAGAATCAAACCATCGGCGGAAGAACTTTATCCGAAATAGTTAGGATATAAAAATTTGCGATATTTTGTACTTTCTTTATATAAACCTTTATGAAATAGGCCGCCATTATAGTTCCAATATGGACGATATGCAAATGGGCAGAATGAACACCATTTCTCCATATGTATTGATTGATCATCATCATAAAAATTACTCAAATCTGGATACTATATGGGCAAATGCTTCAAATGTGATTATGACAAAACTGATTTTGACTAAACCAACTAACAGTGCTAATGAAAATGAATTACAAATATTGTTATATTTTTTCCGTATTTCTGTTTTGTTTTTGTCATTTCTCCCATGATATTGATTGCTTGAAAAGGAGATCCACGTAATGCTGCTTGTGCAAGGGTGCCAAATATTGTGTTTTACAACTTTATCTATTTCAATTTTCAATGCATTTTAATATGCTCAGTTTAATATCATGATAGTCTTCCCTTTATACATGTATGTATACACGTGTAACCTAACTTTTGGAAATTTTAGGGGGGTCCCCCCCACACCCCCTCTAAATCCGCCAGTGCTGTCATATCACAACAAAATACATAATAAATGTGACCAAAATGTTCTTTTCTGTTTCGTAACAAGAACTATAAATAGTACAGAACTGATTCTTGCTTATGAAGAGATCATGAATTCACGTCCTGCGAAATTTCAAACTACATCATCATGTGTTTTCTTCAATTCCCCATGAACCCACAGAAAGAAAAGTGTTATACAATAATGAATCGGATTGGCCGTCTACAGAACAAACATGCGGTAAACTCGTGTTCGATTAAGACACCTGTTGCGTCAATAAATGTATAATGCCTTTTATGGTATTCCATTTTTAAACTTGTTAAACAATTATCAGAATCTCAGTAGTAGCAATTATGGTGTTAATACGGTACATAATTGAGTGATTTGATTGAGGATGTGATTTATATAATCATTTAATGTTTTAACACTAATCACCTGGTAAAGTTTGTGAAATGATGTAATTTTATCCGGGTCATACAAGTCTTAAGTCTGTTAATTTAACGCGAGTAAGTGCTCATGTCATACATATTCAACATATCACAGTACAAATGATTATGTTGAAAAACAATACAAGACTTTAGGTTGTAAAGTAAAAGCAAGAGCAGCTTGCATAGGATATGAAGTTAGATTTAATGATATGTGTTTAGAAAACATGCCAAGTATACAATGTACTGTTTTATCCCAATTAATTTTGAGTATAAAAAGGTGACCATCAGGATTTGGTTTGCGATATAGTACTTATCTACGAATATCTTTCTATACATCTACCTATCTAGCAATAATCTGGGATTATTATAATGTCTTTATACATGTATGTTTACCAACTAACAGTGTTAAAAGCTCCTGAGAAAAGACTTACAAATAATGTTATATGTTCCCCAATTTTCTGTCTTTTTTGTTTATTAATAGGATTGTTAAAAGACGTCATCTTTAAGAATAGCGAGAGGGAGTTCTAGCTAAGAGCCAAGAAGGAAAGAACCTTTCTTTACTTTCTGAGTGATCTTAGTATATGAAAGAAGAAAGTGGTTTATTTACTTAATGAATTCTAAGTGATGCTGAGAAATATGGCTGGATTATAATAGAGTGATGTATGTTGATATTTAAGTCATGATTTCGTTATAAAATAGCATACAAATTTCATCACTGGTTAGATATACATAAAATTGTCATATTAAGTACAACATTTGTCATGTTAATTTGGGCTTCTAAGGTACACGTATATTAAACAAGTGAAAAATTTGCAATACGCAATAACCTTTAAAGACTATATTCTCTCTTCAAAGTTTAGGAGAGAGAGAGAGTCAGAGAGAGTATAAAACATTGAAAAAACGTAGCAACTCATGTTTCTATGACTCCCTAATGCTGAAAAAGATGTATTGGATAACAAATAGACTCTGGCTTTAGCAAGGTACCTAAATCCTAAAGAAAACTGTAGAACGTGATCGCTGATATTAATACATATAACATAATGGTAAACTATTGAATTGGTAAGCAGTCTGAATTGGTATGCAAATAAAAAAAGGTTATCTTTTTATTCAGTAGCGTTTTGAAAGAGGAATACCACAAACGTTCTCTTCAATATTAGGAATTAAACATAGTGGACGTTTTTTCATGGTCATTGGCACAACTTAAGTGAACTTGGGCGAGTATGTGGTTTTTTAGGTATTAGTTTGTCATTGACAATAAAGGAAATAATCCTAAAATAATCCTCATAACAACCAAATTTCAAAGAAGTCTTAAAGATAAACACTATTTTTTACATAATTAATTGTGATATTCTCATACATTTTTTTTATTTTCACAAGGGCATAGGACGATAATTACTACTTATGAAGAATTTTAACCTTATAGTCTAAGAAAAGATGGAGAAAATTAAATTAATAAATTCCTCGTCTTTAGCCGAAATTGCCCTATCAAGAAAAAAGCTAAAACTATACCTTATTGAGTATTTATAAGACCTACTCATGACTATATTGACGTGGACAGGTATTTCTTGACTAAGGTCAAAGACACTTCGACCTGACCAGTTCCCAGTCAAGAGTAGACTGAAATGATTGCTTTGAGTTTTATGTGTTGGTGAGACACAACAACATGTATTGTTTCCTTGTGGCGATTCCCATACTTATTTGTCCGACCACATTGAGATCTGTCCCAGTCATGGCAGAATGTCCCCACGGTTTATGATGAGTATAGAGAATGATCTTGACATCAGCATTCTGATTGGTCCAGCTGATAATCTGACTCTTGTGAAGCTGATTGGTAAAGGAGCTTTTGGAGAAATGGTTCAAGGAAAATTAAGAAGGTTATGTTCACAAATTAAGATAATTATCCAACCACGAATAGAGGCAAATGTAGTCATGCAATAATATTAATATTATATTAATAACCCTTAGAGAAAATATGTTTCGAATAAATGTCATCTTTTTTCGTGATGAAAATTAATTTATTTTATTTAATATTTTTTCTTCAACTCGACGAATCTTTGGCAGATGTAGCAGTTAAAATGCTTCAAGGTCCTTTCAACGATATTGCACTTCAACCTAAGGTGAAACTAAAAGAAAAATCAGTTCACTGCATTTAAAGAACATCCTTATTAAATATTTATAATTGTTGTTGACTAGACAAGTATGAAAGTATAAAACATTAAATTAAAATTTTTTCTTGCCATAACATTAATCTACATGAAGAATAAAAAAAGGGGGGGGGGCTGACACGCATTAAGCTTGTCATGTATGTGCTACAGATTTCTTAACTCTTTATGATCTTAAATAATCATACTCAGATACATGCATTATATTATCACTCAGAATATGTAATATGAGGTTATTCTTTTGACCAATTGACCAAGACATATTCATACTTGTCAACATTCAGGCGCAGATCCAGGATTTTTTTTTCAGTGGGGAGACATGTTCATACTTGTCAACATGCAGGCGCGGATCCAGGAATTTTTTCCATGCTGAAGAAATGATACCAACCATCTAACCAAGATATTTGCTGGGTAGGTTCAATGTACTTGTCAGGTCTGTCTGTATATGTATATAGATTCAAGATTAACTTTTGGACTTTCTGGCATTGAGACTATTATTTGGTCACGATAAGTTGAAAGGCATTTTATAAATATCAATGAATAGCCATTCCTGCACAAAAGCAACAAACAAGTTACTTCCATAGGAATTTGCCTAACGTGGGGTAATGTGCCCTTGAGATCCTCCGGTTTTCTGGAAAAGCTCAGTATACAGAGATGAGCTAGCAGTTTATTTTTTTTCTTTATAAGTTTTAAACTTCTAAAGAAATTATGAAATGGTTACAGTTTTCTACTTTTCTTTAGGTTATACAGGTTGTATTCGTTTAATCCTGATAAATTATGTATTCAATTTCTAGGTTATTTTATAGACTTAATCTTGATTGCCATAAGTATAATTGCTATTATACGGAAATATTAGGATATTCTCTAATTTAATACTTTTTTCAGTGTGATACTTGGATTTGTCGGAAGAATGACATACATATGCTTATTTTAATGACGTAATTGTTACTTTTCTCATTATTTCTTGATTGTCATTGGTTTCTCATACTAAACAATTAGTTTATACAAAGCTGAGTGGGAGGTGTGTAAATGAAGAAAAACTATGTGATAACAAAGAAAGTATTGGTCTTAAACATGTTGCAGGTTAATATAGAAAGTAGATTAATAAACACTAAATGTGTTATAGTTTCCCAGATGATAAAATTGGTGTTAGGGTCACCTGATGACTTTGTATGTTAACTGACTTAACATCTTAGTTCAATGTCACTTGTCACTTATTGCATGTCTTCTGTTAAGAATTTCATTTTCTTCTGAATCTGGAGTAGCCCTCTGTGCAGGTAAACTGCTACAGATTCACATGCCCCAGCCACAGTTTTACTTGCCCTACCTCAGTGTCATAATCAAAATAAACCTGAATAAATGCTATAATAATGCTGCGAAATCCCAGTCGATTCACAGCTGTGCTTTAAAAAAACACAGACTTATTTTTCACACGAAAATTGTACATACATGTATATGTAAACTCTCGGGTTTCTCAAATTGTACATGTTTATCTGCATTCAAATTGGGTCATACTAATTACAATCGAGCCTCATTATCTATATTAATGAAAAATATCTTTTATAATTTGCAAATATAAATGTCAAATCTGTTCCCCATATATATTTTGTCCAGAAAGTCTATTTTTTCCACACAGATCAATAATTCACCAACTCTTATTCACTTGTTCACACTTTTTGTGTGTTTTAGAGCAGATTAAATGTGTTTAAAGTAATTTATAGTTTTTCGAGCAAGCCTCACTCTATAGTAAATAAAAGCCCTTTGATGACCAAACTTCCGTGAATGATGCATCTGTGGATGTATACCACCAGACTTGCTTGGGATACTGGATCTGACCTACATTTTCCAGATTAGTGACCAGGCGAAAATTTTCAGAGCAAGTTCATTCCAAAGTAACAAAAAGCCATATAATGGTATAATTGATGATGCATCTAAGGATGCACACTACCAGACTTAATTCAGATGCTAACCTACAACATAGTGACAAGGCAAGGTTCCTGTTAAAAACATACAGGTAATTCATCTCAAAGGAAAGATTTGCATGATATTAGTCATAGCTTAATAAAACTCCTTATTTTCTATTATAAAGTCTGTTGTACCTGAAAGGAAAATTATGCAAGTGATACTGGAATCTGTTGGTTGTGTAACAGCTTACATTTCAATTCAGGTGTACAAAAACAAAATTGTACTTTGAAATACTGTGAAATCACAAATTGTCGTGGGGGTTTAATTTTCGTTGTTTTCGAGGTATTGAGAGACCCACGAATTCATGACCACCACGAAATGTAAACTTTAATATGCAATACTACTAACACATCTCCAACCACGAAATCAAATCCCCATAAATCAATTATTTCTCCTCAAACCTCGAAAACTTGTTCCCACGAAAATGTGTGATTTTACAGTAGATTGTTAAACTAGGTAGTTCTTATTCTAAAAAAAAAATGATTATATTTGTGCATCTTGTACCTCTAACTCTCACAAAATGCCTAAGAATAATAAAACTACATAGAATGATAAACATATCAATATATGATTTATCAATCATAGGTTCACCTGGTAATGCTTTAGCAACTACAGTACAACTGTTTTTTTTCTTCTTAGGGTGTCATTTTGGCGAAATTCTGTGGTAAACTCTCAATTGCAATAAATACATTAAATATTGCATTTTTTTTCATGTGATGCCCCTCCATAAAAGAAGAACCCAATTCTATCACTTCGTTTAACACAGGTACCTTGCTATCATCTGTGTCACAGTGCTATGACCTTCTACATGCAATACTTGAAGCCACTTAGTAAGCTACCTAACCAATAAGCAAATTAATGTCGCCAAAAAAAAAAAAAAAAGAAACTGATGCTCTTGAAAACAGTAGGATAAAAAAACTTTCGGGAACAATGTACAAATTTTCACCATCTGCAATATCACGCTATAAACGCAGGGTACGCAGTTTTTCACACCAAAGTAGAAACCCTAATTACTGATTGTGTACACAATGTAGCTTGATTATCTCGTGTCACAGACAAAAGACTAACGATAGGATTAGCTGAGCTCCAATGCACACGAAACGTGTAGAATGCAGGACTATATAAGCTGTTAAATTTATATTTGTTTTATAAACTTAATTTTTTTTCTTCTAGTTACACAACTATTGTCAACTTAATTTGGGATATAAAAATTTGGACATCACAATTAGTAAAAATTAATCAGATCATTTGTGACAAAAACATTTTTCTTTTTAGTATTATTTTTACCGACTTACCGATCCTAAAGAGGGAGGGGGTTATCATTGTTAACATTTCTGAAAATTTAACAAAATTACTTTTGTCTTACTTTTTCCTTAAACAGCTGAAAGAAGCTTGAAAATAAAGTCAATTCATATTCATAGAGTGTGACTTCGCAAAAATTAATATAAAAAATACCATTACCTATATTTAGGAGACCAACCGCAAAAAATTGCACCAGCATAAAAATACAGTTATACGGTAATCGTTAGCAAACTATACAAAAGATTGCATAAAATTTTATCAGCAGACAATCCAGTCTTCACTTATTAGATGTGAGTCTAGACCATGTAACCTCATGATCTGTAAAAAGAAACCAATAATAGCCAAGTTTTTCAAAGTTACAGCCAAAACAGGATAATGATATATTCCCAAATGACCTTATCTTGAGAAAGACCTTGAGTCAAGAACATGACACTGCTGGGAAAACCATACTAAAGTTATTTTTGTTTAATTTGAATTTCCCAGCTATTTTACAGGTTTGGTTTGTGTCAGACAAACATGAGTGTCAATAACAATATGTCAAAACTTTTTTTGTGAAGGGATGACTGTACTTAAGGGCATGCGAAATTTGCAAAAAAATAAGCTTTCAAAAATGCATTTTTCTTTTAATTGCAAGGAATGTTCAAGATCCAATGTACAACTTTATGTAATTACATTAAATAAAAGTGTGTATTTACGAAGTTCGAAGCTGTTTTCAAAGGCGGGGGTCATCACAATTTCTAGAATCTCTACGATACTGAGGACGCCCATTTTTTCACTGACTTTTTATATTTTCAGCTCACCGTTCAAGGTAGCTCAGTCGGTAGAGCGCTCGCTCCGTGATCGGGAGGTCGTGAGTTCGAATCCCGGCCGCGACTAATCTAAGGCGATAAAAAATGGGTAGCAACTGTTCCTTCGCCATGCGCTCGGCACTTTGAAGTGAAAGTTGCGGGTCCTTCGGATGAGACCTTAAAAACCGAGGCTCCGTGTCGCGGTAGACGTTGGTACGATAAAGATCTCTCACTGCTCAATGGCCCAGAGTGCCGAGTAAAGGTCAAAATTTGAAACCCTTCACCGGTATACGGTGACGTCTCTATATGAGTGAAAAATTCTCGAATGGGATGTAAAACAACATTCAATCAATCAATCAATATATTGTCAGCTCACATTTGTCTATTGTTCTTAGTTTCACAGTAGTTGTATATTTGCATTAATAACAGATTGATAGACAAACATACGCGTATGGTTAAAAACAGAAAAAACCAACTGTTTCTTCTTACATTCGCTCTCTCTATTGTAAGCAAGGGTTGTTATAATTCATTTATTTAAAATCTTCGTAAATTATATAGACGTACTCGTATTGTTAATTTCGTTTTGAAACCTTTGTCAGTAATTTACTTGTGCCATAGAGAATCGAGAGGGAGATAGGAAAGTGTGATCACGTCATACATATCATTTTTATTTAAATAATCTAGTTATAGACCCATTCTTATATATATATATATATATATATATATATATATATATATATATATATATATATATATATATATATATATATATATATATATATATATATATATATAATGTCAGCTCCACATCTCTTTAATCAAGGGCAGGTAAGTGTAAATTCTCTATATTTGGCAAACAGTAAGGACATGAAACATAGAATCATTTTATTGTATCACAGTCTAAAATCATTTTAACATTGAAATTTGGTTCCTAATTTGACAGGATTCTTTCATAAATATACAAAAGTGAAATAAGGTTAAGATATAAAAGCAACAGAAGCGACTGAAAAAGACCCAAAACAAGCGTTAAGTGCAGTCATCTTTACACATAAAAATGAAAGGCTAAATTAACAGCTTCCATGAAAGTTGCAATATAATAGTAAACAATTTTAATATTGATATCCAACATTTGCTTCATTTTGCTTACATAATACAATGGTTTTGGTAAACAGATGATTTTCTTACAAATGTTAATAGCTTTGAACATGTTTGTTTCTGAGTATTACAATGTATTTACAAAACAATTAGTACATATAAAATAATCATATCAAGTGACAAAAAAAAATATCACATTGTGACATCGGATACCACATACTCTCAAAAAAAAAAAAAGAGCCACGTCCTGTTGAGAAGGAGATAGTCAAGAAAAGGCATAAAGTGGGTGCCTTAAAAAATGTGTGGAAACATTTTTTTAAAATTTGTTAAATTCGAACAGTGATTCTTATGACCTTTTAACTTAATATTGCCTGATTTTATAATACATTTGATGCATGTCCTAAGCAGGGTATTCTTTGATGGTTGAATATATACTGTAGATGTACTTTTTCCGCTTCCTTATTTTAAAAGGGCCAAAATTTAGGGAGCCCCGTTATTTCAACTGGCGTCATAATTTTATAAATATATTGAATTCTGTGGAATATTACGCCAGGCGATGGGCCAAACACGAAAAAGACCTTGAGTGTTTGTCAGAATAGATGAAGAGCATCAGATGGATGTTGAAATCTCGCATTAAGCGATTGAGGGGCTGTATGAAAACTATTTATCCTTCTGTCTTTAATAATTCAGAAGTGAAACATGAATTAGATAGATTACACGATCAGTATATACTGGTCGTAGCTGACAAACCTGGTAACAACATAGTCTTTGTTTGTAAGGCTCATTATTTGAATTGTATTTTAGAGGAACTAGGATTTAATTCTGAAAGTGGAAATCCAACTTACACCCATAGCTCCCTTTCGAAAGGGAAAATTCTTCAGAATCATATGTCCGTTTTATATATTTTTAATAATCCCAACAACCAAAATGAATTTAAATTACCCTACCTTTACTGGATTCCTAAACTTCATAAAAATCCTTAAAAACAAAGATACATACATGTAGCGAGTTCCAGTAAATGTTCTACCATGCCTCTTTCTTTATTCCTCACTAAAATATTTATTGTAATGAAGGAGAAATTTCAGTACTGTACAACAGTATATTTGAGAAGTGGTGTAAATCAGATGTGGATACTTAAAAACTTCAAGGAACTTTAGAAAATTTGAAATCACAAAATTTTACTAAAATCAATAACATCAAAACGTACGACTTTTCAACACTTTATACAACCATTCCTCACGATAGGTTGAAGTCCAGGCTTTTTGACATTATAGAGAGCTGCTTTTTCAATTAAAATGGAGCTTGTAAAAATACTTACCTTGTCATTTGCAAAATTATTTAATTAAAAATCATTCTGATTGTACACACAAGTACTCTGAAGTTGATATTAAAAAGATGCTTGATTTTCTGATTGACAATATCAATGTACTTTTTGGACTTCTCTTACTTATGTAGCAATATACTCGTAAAAATACTTACCTTGTCATTGATCATTTGCAAAATTATTTTATTAAAAAGCATTCTGTTTGTTCACACAAGTATTCTGAAGTTGATATTGAAAAGATGCTTGAATTTCTGATTGACAATATCAATGTAGCTTGTGGACTACTCTTACTTATGTAGCAATATACCCTTATCACCTGCATATGGGGTTTATGCCTCTCAGTTGATTCGATACGCAAGAGCATGCTTTACGTATGAACAATTTCTAAAACGAGGTTAGCTATTGACAAACAAGTTGATGGAAAAAGAATATCAGCAGTCTCGTTTGAAGTCATCATTTTGCAAGTTTTATGGTCAATACAATGACCTTGTCAGCACATACAACCTATCACTGAGTCAAATGCTGACTGACTTTTTTCATACTTATTGTTAGGCCATTATTTATACACTAAATTGTCTACGGATTTTTCCGGGTTTTTTTTCGATCATGACAAGGAGCACACGGCGAGTGTGACGGGTGTGAGGGGATGCTCACTCCTCCATGGCACCTGATCCCATCTCTAAATTTTGAGGTATGTATTTGCTCTGCTCCAAAGTTTTGTCGTTTCATTTAACTTTTGAGATTGAATATTGTTCGTTATTTTCATATTTCATTTCATTAATGCAATTTTTTAAGGAGTTAAATTATCCATCACTTTTCCTGCATTTGATGTCTGTTTCCCAGTCACATGATCCAACCGAAAGACTATCTGCAGACCAAATCAAACAGATTTTGCAGTGTCCACAGATTTGTCACCTAGCAGATGCTATCTCCATGGATACCAGTGTCAACATCCTGTCAGCATGTTGTGTAACAGTTGAAAGAGAAGTGGGGAATGATGACGATAAAGCTTTTGATAAATTGCCATAGAGCGGGGGATCATTTTGTGAGCTCAGTGCTCAAAGTACTTTTTAATGTGAAATACTATATAACTTTGCGTCAAACCTTTAAGGATTTAATAGGATACCAAATTGTCTATTTTGATGAAATCTGTTCATTTTGACTCATCGCCTCAGTTCGGGAAATAAAAACATAAAGTTTCATCATTGCCCAAGTCTGATGCGTAGCTTTTGTCAATTTATGTTGGGACACCTAAACTTAATTGTCAATAAAATTGGCCGATTCTGCATGTTCATAAATGTTCCAGTTCCTAAAAAAAATAAATTGTACAAATTTATTTTAGATGATGATGAATTCTAACCAAAAAATGCCATGGAAGAGATTTGATTGAGCACAACACCAAACAACAATAACTCGAAAGTAGAATTATATAGCTTTGACAGAATGATGTTTCAGATCAATAGTAAACAAGGTACGGAACAGTAAATATATCAACTATCAAACTCATAATACTCATGTCCTGATTGGATATATGCTATAAAATTAACGCAGTCAGACCTTGTTAGTCAGGATAATTTTTGTTCTCGAGCAATCTCGTCGAAATTAATGCAGCGTCCGACTTACTGAAACATATAAGTTTTATGTAATTAATATATACATGTAAATTATGTTTCCCACAAATTTCGTCCGGAAGGTGAACTTTCTGAATTATTGGCGTTCAGGTTATCCAACTGTACCAGTGCCACTGTGATGTAGCATTGTGTTCTAAGTCATCCTCTGTCTTGTGGGTATCACCAGTTTCCAAAGGCAAAACAACAAACAAGCAAATAAAACATGTACACCTGAAGAAAAACCAATATTTAATAAATTTAGTGATGTAAATATATGTTTAAGAATTTGAAGTTGTTTTGCAGTTATAAACATATCCTTTTGAAAAAAATATTGTGTTTTTTATTTAGAAATGTATGTCAGTGTGGAATTTTTTGTCAAGATCAGGTGGCTTTTAAAAGTACTTGTTTATACCTTGACATGAAAATGCAGGAGATAGCAAACATAAATAGATTTTAAAAAAAACCTACAAAACAATAAAAATCTGTGAAAGGGCATAAAACAGGGCCCCTGGAAATTCCAGAGGTGGGATCAATATGAAGAGTAAGCATTCCTGTAGAAAGGTCACACCCGCCGTTATTTGCAAATGATGTTTGTTTAATAACACAAAGGCATCAAGGTTTTTTTCTTTTAAATGTTTTGTATTTCCCAAGTCTGGCATTTCATCTTAAGATTTGAAATTGATTTTTTTAATTAACTACGTCAAATGGCTGAAAAATATTTCAAATCATATATAGGAATAAAGGAAATTTTAGAATTCTATGTTATATACTCAACTATGTTATTATAAAATATAATTTTGGTTGTTTATTTCTCTGGCAAAGGGGAAAACATTGATTGTAAATAACAAAAAATAAGCTTAGTCAATGAGTGCAAGGTTGGCTGGTTAACCATTGAACGATGCGAGTGTAAGAAATTTCAACTGATATTTGGTTACTTTGATTTTTGTATTTTATTAAAACAAACAAACAAACAAAAAACAAAACAAAAACAAAAAAGAAGAAGAAAACAAAACAAAACAAAACAACAACAACAACAAATTTATTATGTTCTTTATCATTTGCTGTTCGAAACAATCTACCAGTTCTCAGATATAACTTACTTTATTTGATTAGCTGTCACAGTTTATCTAATTGATTGCTTGGATTGCCAAATGCTGCTTCCAAGTTTTGAAGATCTGAGCTATCTTACCCTTAATTATTGTTAAAACAATAACTATACAAGTACAGCTCTGTAGTTTTAAAAAGGTGCCTCTGTGGACACAAACATCAAGGATTTTACAAACATATTTAATAACAAACAAATTGTCAATGCTATAAAATTACATATTAATATGCAAATAAGATCAATATTGTAACAATTGAATGAATGTTATAACAATTAAAATACAGCAATATTTCTTTTTAAAAATGTGTACATGTATGCCATGTCTTAGACTGTTAAGAGATCTGAAAGAAAGCCTTCCTAGTAACCAATGTAATCACTCTTGGAAAAAAAATAAGCGACTAACTGATTATATGTATTAAAGATTTTCTGATTTGACAACACTATAGAAGACATTTCATGGTGTTATTGACATTTTCAGAAAATCCCTTTACAAGACACTGGCAATGGTTTTGGTTTGGAATTGCATTTTGTTGTTTACATCTGTAGGAAATGAAGAATCTTGATTATAGATTGTTACCTTAGTAGTAGCTTATATCAAAATTTAAACACTGCAAAGAAAGCTTAAACGTTTTGTCAAATATCAGAATTAGTATAAGCTAGTATATCTACCTTTTCACTCTACAAGTCAAAGACTGTAAGGTGTCTGTCTATCTGTCTGTAGACAATTTTTCAATATGCTAGTCCTCCGATTTTTCAGTTTTGAAGTGGTAAATATAACAAATAATGGTACTCCTTTTACAGTTTTGGTCAGATTAGCTTCGATATATGTCATATAGATCATAGTTCACCTTTAGATAATAAAAAACAATTCACTCAAAATCATTTCCAATGAAAGGTTCGAAAGTAATGTAAGAAAACAAGTGTTGGTGTCTGATAGACAGACAGACAGACGGTCAGAAATGGACATGTTGTAATTTTTCCTCCCAGAAAAATAATTTCAACAATAAATACTCATTCTTAAAGCAGGGGCGTTGTCACAACTCACATACGCACATGCCAATAATCTTAAACACGATATTTTTATATAATTTTGAAAAGTTAATACATCTGTATATATATGTGGACATGTATATGTCAAACACTCGATATTCTATTAGCAAGTTTATATTTAAGAGGCCATGTCATGAATCATCAAGCGTGCTCAGTCCAATTGATGGAAACTAAAAAATTGAAAATTTTTTGGGATTTTTATGTAAATAAACTTCTTTAACAGTTTTATCATTTCTGGTAAAATTTTATAATGATTAGCCAAATCGTTTCCATGGTAACCATTTATCAAAGTAAGTAAATTACACGCTTTAGAAAAATTCAGATTCAGTCGATTTGCAGTACTTTTGCATAGTTCAACAAATAAGCAATCAATAAATGTTGATAAAATTGATTAAATCTATTTTTTATAAAACTAGTATTTTTATATTTTGTCTGCATGTGAACAAAAAGTTTTTAATTTCTATGATTTTTACTCTATGCACATAGCCTATTTTTGACCCTGTTTCAGTGACTGAATTCTCAAATCTACAACAAGAAAATAAATGTCTGATGCTATTCTCAAAAAGGTGAACATCATTACTGTTCAATCAAAAGTGAATTTACGAACTGTAAACTCGGCCAATCTTTGAACATATTCACCTTTAACTCAGATAACATACCATAAAGATATTGTATTGTTTTGTTAGCAACGGAAGATTTCTTAGCAACTTCGCTTTCATTTCGCTAGAAATTTGTCCACGCTGATGGTGATTGCGCTTTATATTTTAAATCGAACTGGATAAGACCTAGCTATTTTTTTGTATTTCTAACGTAATACGATGTGTGCATTAGGTAAATGTTTTAATGGGTTTTTCATTTCAGCTCTCTTTGTTGATAAATTGGAAATATAAGTTTATGGTATTTCCGTTTTACCGAAAGACTTACCTAGTTAAATCTTTACAAGGATTGTATATCTAGTTATATAAACTAGCAGGCCTATTACAGATGCTTCATCTGACGTTTATTTTCCAAAATCAAATTTAAGTTTTTGGAAGCTGATCATTTTCTATTTTAAGCATAAGGTAGTCCAAACTTGAATGACATGCAATGCGTTTGTGCATTTTTTAAAGAAGTTTATTCTGTCTGATTTGGTGAATGTTTTCATGAAATATATTGAAGCAACTCCATTCTAAAGATAAATTAATAGACGTCTTTGCCTCATAAATATATAACAATTTTACATTTTTTTCTTTTCCTGCAAAGTTACTCATCGAAAAGCACTTCAAAAAACTTACTTTTATCTTAAATTGATTTTCTTCTTAAATTTGCGCGTGCAAAAAATTCCTATAGTATTATTTAACTTCTGTTACACCGATATTGCTAGTATTTATTTGATATGATTTGGCTATGAAAATAAAATTGTATCTTTTTGTTATTTTCTAGAAAATTTAAAAACATTAATAAAACATATAGTGCATGACTTACACATTTGAAAAAGCAGATGACACCCAGTTTTAGGCATCTGAATTAATTTTTCACTAACATCATTTAAGAATGCTAACTTACTTATCGGAAAGAAATTGTTTATAAATTCAGTAATTATTTTTAGTACAAAATATGGATGATGCATATCTGCTAAGTTACAACCACTAAAAATTTACATACCAAAAACCAAAGTATTCTTCCGTTGTTTCTTTCTTTCTACGTGTGTATTTGACGGAATCTTGAGTGTACAAATAAGGACATTTTCCTTTCCTCAAAAATGTTTGAATGTTAAAATCAAATAATTGCTTATTTTGCAATCTCATGTTAATTACATTGAACACATAGTGTGTATCAGTAAACTATTTATATGTATTTTACGAGGAAAACACTCTCCTAAGAAGCGAAAAATAAGAAATATACTTTCTGTTTTTATTTCACAATTCATAAACAAATCTTATCAGAATACTGATTAATTAAAACACCCACTCTATGATATTTTCGGTGATTAATTATTTGATAATTTGAACATCGAAAGTTGTCACATATGTAAAGGGTTAATTATTTATTAACAAGCAAGAAAAAAACATAGCACAGACACTGAATGTTAGATGTTTATATTTACTTCTTTCCAGTATAAATATAATACTGACAGTCATTCCTTAGGAAATTGTATATTTTTATATGTAAATTGAATGTAATGATCTATTTTCGAGTATTATTAAGCGGTGTATGCAGATCATAAGGATTCTGAAAAATCTGTTCATATGCTTTGAATGTGCACTCATTTTAAGTTAATGCAGCAAAAAAAAAATATTGACTAAACGTCTCTCTCTTTTATTTTTCAAGAACTACCAACCAAAAAATAAACTACATCTGCAATTAAAAAAAAATATTTTTCAAACTCCAGAAAGCAATGAGTTATTTTTTCATAGCAGTGTTTTGTAAGATAAGACGTTTAATGACCTTGGCAAAGATAAGTCTGCAACGAAAAAATTTATGCGGTACAATTTTGTACATACTTCAAAAAAAAAAAAAAAAAACCACCAGAGAAGTAACATTCTTGCAAAGCAAACAAGAATGCTAAATAAGAATGAAAAATATTCTTATTGATTAAATCAGATCTACAATGGGGATCATATCCAGAGAGTGTACCTATAAAATGTTGATGTGTTCAAATATTCAAGGAAAACTAGAGGAGGTCTTGAGAATATTATACTTTAAGAATTACGTTACTAAACAAAAAACACATTCCCAGAAGTTTGAAACTGGAAACTGTAACGAATATCATCTGAGTAACCGGGTACTCGGTCGGAAAAGTAAGCGAGTAATCTGTTACTAAAAATCGTTCGATTTGACAACACACACACACATACACAGATATATATATATATATATATATATATATATATATATATATATATATATATATATATATATATATATATATATATATATATATATATATATATATATATATATACGAGGGGTTATCAAAAAGTTCGTGGACTAGCGCCATAAGATTAAAACCGCTTTAGGTACATCAATGAATTTTAAAACATTTAGTTAGCATCATCTTTTCTATCTATAGAATAAACCATAAATCATAAGTTTTATTTTTTAAATAAATTTTTAATGTTTTTGTAAGCAACTGTATGTCCAGGCGGCGCAACCTCCAATATGACTTTTTTTCTACCTGAGTGTAACTGAGAAAAACTCTTTGATATGAACATTTGTCATCAAAAAATCATGTTATTTCAGGCATGTGGTGCAACACAATTGTTCTGTAAAATTTGCAATTTTTACCCCATTCTGTACGTTCTATCAAATTTTATAGTAAATTTTATATGGAGTGTCCAAAAAATTAAGGCTTGAAAATGACGTCAAAAAGGGGGAGGGGTTTCTTTTTCCACCATTCTATAAAGTTTCGAACCTGGAAAGACTGGTATAGACCTACGGAATGTTAAAACGGGCAAAAGAGAAATAAAATCCATCCAGAGTACTTGTTTTTAAATGCCCAAAAAGATTCAGAGAGATGAAAGATGCACAGTTAATGTCGATTTGTAGTCAGGGTGTCAAAAATCAGTCACGTCGAAAAGTGACGTTGATCATGTGTTGTAGAATTTGAACTCCAACAAGCTAAGTATTATGGCATAATCAAGTGAGGATCTTTCCCTTTGTATAGATCCATTTACAATATTATATGTTTTGAAAGCAGCTGTTCATGACATTATAAAGTCATATAAACAAGATGGGCTTCAGCCCTTACTTAACTCCAAATAATCTCATCAAGATAAGTGTATGGGGTAGAGAGAGTGGACAATGAGAGACAATGACGTTGTCGAGCGTCATGAAACTAAACGCCGACAGCGCCGGGTGATCATAGAATGTCTTTTTTATTTTTGAATAATTTGGAAACTTATCAACGTATCGAGCTAAAATTTTCAACACTTCTTAAACTTTTGTTGTTTTATGTTTCTTATAAATTTTGTAAGCACAGACTGTATAGTATTAATTTTATCGCATCAGTCCACGAACTTTTTGATAACCCCTCGTATATATATATATATATATATATATATATATATATATATATATATATATATATATATATATATATATATATATATATATATATATATAGAACATTTTACAACAACTCTTCATATATAACATTTTACAACAACTCTTAAAATAACATATCTGCCCTAAGTGAAGACATATTAGTATAGAAAGCACAAAGAAATTCACTTTTATAAGAATACCCACTTCCGCCCCAGCCCGGGGTTGAACTCTCGACCTAAGGAATCTGTCTCCTAGCAGTACAGGAACAGCGCGCTAGACCACTCGGCTATCTAGGCGAGTCAAAAAACTTGCTTTCGATGCCGATGGAATTCTCGCAGCGCTGCCCTACACTACACGGTCATTGAGAATGGAAGGGAGTTACAGCTATTTGGACATTAGTTTTATAAGAGGATCGTTACCAATACACGTTGTAATGAAATTAATTTTTATTTATAAAGCACATTTTACAACAACTCTTAAACTAACATAACTGCCCTAAGTGAAGAAATATTAATATAGAAAGCACAAAGAAATTCACTTTGATAAGGATACCCACTTCCGCCCCAGCCCGGGGTTGAACTCTCGACCTAAGGAATCTGTCTCCTAGCAGTACAGGAACAGCTCGCTAAACCGCTCGGCTATCTAGGCAAGTCAGCGCTGCGAGAATTCCATCGGCATCGAAAACAAGTTTTTGTGGTTTTGCGTCATACTTGTATAATGTTACATGTACTCGAAGTTTCAAAGTGCGGTGTCTTTCAATTTGTTTTCGTGTTTGGAAAACACAAGGTCCTTGGCCCTAGATATTTTTAAAGTTATATTAGTGCAGACACGATTATGTTTAAACTCGCATCCTTGGCACTTGAGGTTTGTATAAACATATATAGATATTTTACATGTAACACATTTTTGAAATGTCAAAAAAATTCCATGATAATTTCGAAATTAAAAACGTCTAGCGGTAAACATGTTTCCATGATCTGTGTGATACATGCATAAAATGCAAGGTTTATCCTCTATATATTGTTTTTCGAGAAAATTTCTTTTATCGAAATAAATTATTTCTATGTTTAAAAGTGTTTCACATGCAATTAAAAGTACAAAATTGAAGGAAAAAAATGTCACATTCTGAAATTTTAGCTCAATGTTTCACTCTCCTCCCACATCCACATTTGAATAAAAGATTGCCTCTTTAACAGACTCGACGTTATTTTTACATCCCAAATCGAAATTTTAACAAAATGTTCCATAAAGTCATCATTTCATATCTTTATGTCAAAGAGTAGCGTTTTGAAATTTATATTTGACAAGATGTGTTTGTGAAACACTGATGCCCCCAGATGGCAGCAGATGGCGAATTTTAAAGTTTCTTAAATGCAAGTCAAACTCCAGGTCAAGAAATCAAAAATGTTGGTACCCAAAGAAAGTTCTTGTCTCGAGGAATATTCCTGTGAAATATGAAAGCACTAGTACAAACCGTTGAAAAGTTATGGCGAAGGTTAAAGTTTTTTCAAAGTAAGTAAAACGGCAAGGTCAAGGTCAAGTGGGGCCCAAGGGGAGTTCTTGTCACAAGTTATACAAAAAGTAGTTCAAACTCCAAGGTGAATGCCAAAATTGTTGGTATCCAAAGCAAGGTCTTGTCACAAGAAATATACATGTGAAGTATGATAGCCCTAACACCAACTGTTCAAAAATTATGGCCAAGGTTAAAGTTTTTCAAAAGTAGATCAAACTTCAAGGTCAAAGGGTCAGAGATGTTGGTATCTGAAGGAAGGTCTTGTCACAGTGAGTACACATGCAAAGTATGAAAGACCTAGCATTAATTGTTCAAAAGTCATGGCCAAGGTTAAAGTTTTTTCAACAGTAGGTCACACTCCAAGGTCAAGGTCAAATGTCAAAGATGTTGGTATCCAAAGGAAGGCCTTCTCACAAGAAATACACTTGTACACTTGCGCAGTTTGAAAGCCCAAGCTCGAAGTATTCAAAAGTAATGGCCAAGGTTAAAGTCTCATAATTTTTTGCAAAAGTGGGTCAAACTCCAAGGTCAGGGTCAAAAGGTCAAATATGGTGGTACCTAAAGAAAGGTCTTGTCTTTTTTTTAAATATAGAACTTTCACGCATATTACAAATATATCTACAACTTATATGTAGTTCGAATCCCACTGCGGGACGTGGAGACCGGTCCTTCGGATGAGACCATATAAACCGAGGTCCCGTGTCGCAGTAGGTGCTGGCACGAAAAAGATCCCTCACTGCTCAATGGCCGTAAGTGCCGAGTATAGGACAAAATTTGCAGCTCTCCACCGGCAAGTGGTGGCGTCTCCATATGAGTGAAAAATTCTCCAGAGGAACGTTAAACAACATACAAACAAAAAACAAACAAACAACTTATATGTAGATATATGAACAAAACAGTATCAAATAAACAAAATGATTAAAACAATTGAAAATCAGTGTAAAAGTTAATTGAGGGAGAGAAAGTGATAGAGAGGTGAGAGAGGAGGGCTAAAATCTTTCGAAATAGGGTGTATATTAATACAGTTTGTCAAAGAAAAATTGTAATAAAAAAGGGTAATGATATTCATAATTATGAAAATACCATTTTATGCCCTAAAATATACTAAGTTACATTTAAGCTCGCTGTTGGAAAAGAGAAAGAAAAAAAGAAAAAAGGGAGGGGGATTAAAGAAACCTCAAACAGTGCAGTTTTGAGTGATTTATTTAATATGCATATTAAAGTGATTACCAAAGAAAAATTCAATTAAGTAAAATATACTGAAAGGAAAAAGAAACACAGGCTAACATAACATGAGAATTTTTTTGACTGCATGAAATTTAGAAACTGGTCAGTGATGATTGCCCACTGTATTGTTAGGGGTTTAAGTGGAGGTCAAGTTTCAATTACACAGGTGGCAGGAGGAATAGCCTTATCTAGACGTGGCATGGTTACGCGCTGAAGTCACTGTCATGGTTGGTTGGAAATTCCTCCAGTTCCTCTCGGACTACGGCCTAGACGTTCTATAGTGGAGAAATTCACAACAAAGTGCATAGCAACCTGTTGTTTCCTTTTCTTTACTTAGGCAAAGCAAAACCTAGATCCCATAGAACTTCCATCAGTCGTACCATGATTGCAAGAGCGCGTCAACTTTACGTCGGTGTTCCTCTCACTCGTGCACGTATGCCTAATTTTTCAGCAGGTTAACCCCTCGCTTAATGTAGTCAGAGTTTTTTTTTTTTTTTTACTTTTTTGCAATCAATCACATTAACAGTCGCCCGCGTGGCGCAGTGGTTAGAGCGTCTGCTCTAGAGTCGCGAAGTAAGGAGTTGATCCGTACGTCGCGGGTTCGAATCCCACTGTGGGACGAGTATAGGACAAAATTTGCAGCTCTCCACCGGCAAATGGTGGCGTCTCCATATGTGTGAAAAATTCACGAGAGGGACGTTAAACAACATACAAACTAAAAACAATCACATTAACCCACTCGACTGAGTTCCTAAACGTCCATACTTTTCTCCAATCGGGACTCAATGGACAGTAGAACTTGAAGGAATCGGAATGCTCCAGCTATTCTCGACCATCTAAGGGTTGCCTTGTCCGAAGGGGTGCATAACATCTCCATGAGAAAGATAAATGCACTCATAAGCTCTATGCACAGGAGCATCAAAGCTGTGACAAGTGCGCGAGGGAGGCATAGGAGATACTGAGATTTTTAATTTTCACTTTCAGGGGGTACCGTCATATGAGTTTCAATGACTCATGAATTACCAGTCAAAATCAGATGAGATATTGGATACTTGTTAAATAAAGATGAGTTTAAATGTTAGATAACAATACTGGAAAATACGTTCGAAAGGGTAACATTAAATCAAGTCAAAAGGTTACCCTGCGTTTCGTTTTCCTTTCAGTATATAACAACCCGTTTCTGCCGGAAAATATTATAGTCAATTAGTTTTTTTTTATCTTCTTTTACAGTGTATTTTAGAGCTTTGAAATAGAAATTAAATAAATTCAGAAAACCTTGGATAGATGGGCAAGAGGTATTCTGACAACGAACTTTATAGATATAATGATTTATTAATGAAATGTTTGGAGATAACGAACAGTATTCAAACTCAAAAGTCCATTAAACAATACAAATTTTGGAGCAGAGCAAACACGGACCTCAAAAACATCAGATCAGAAGCCATGGAGGAGTGAGCATCCCTTGCCGACCGGTCACACCCGCCGAGTGCTCTTTGTCATGATCGGGAAAGAACGGAAAAATCCGTCAGCAATTCAGTGTGAAAATAATGGCCTAACAATTCGAATGAAAAACGTCAGTCAGCATTTGACTTAATGATACATTTTAAATTTTATTTGCTGACAAGGTCATTGTATCGACCATAGAACTTACGAAATGACGACTTCAAACGAGACTGCTGATATTGTTGTTTCATCAACTTGTTTAATTTGTCAATGATATCAACATAGTGTTGAAATATTCTGAGATTTCATTATCATTTTTTCACCTAAAATAAATGATTAAGCATTTAGCTTCCATGCAATATCTTTTGCTTGACAAAGACAAATAATTTTTTTCAAAAATCGCTGAACAAATGGGCAGTCCCAGATTAAATGATATTTTTTTTTCTTTTCGTTTACAAAAAGAACAAAGCTTAGTGTCAGCCTTGCACTTTCTATACAACAGACTATTGGTAGTTAGAATATGATGATTATATCTGTTTTGAAACCATTGTAGTTTATAATTTTGTGTCACAAGGAATGGAAGATTAGAATTTGTTTTCCACTGCACATCAGTTATTTCAAAATATTCAACCCACTTATTTTTACCCAAAGGTTTAATTACGGACTTACTTAAAATATCATACATACGTTTTGACCCTTTCCTTGTAAGAACAAATATTTTGATGTTATAAGAAATCATTGGTCACCGCATTAATCCATTCCTGCAAAAAGTGTATTTCCTTAAATCTGCTAATATTGTCTATATTATGCTATTGTTTGTTACATAGTTTTTTTTAAATATTAGATTCATTTTGGAGGTTATCTAGTGACAGAAAATTGCTGTTTTCATCTAGACGATCCACCAAATGCATTATGCCATTTTTATGCCAAGATTTATAGAAAACAGCTTGTTTTTCAATTCTTAATTTTTATTTAATCATATAGGTTGGTTGACATATTTATACCAATCTGTAATTTCTAAATTATCTTGGAGTTCTTGAAAAGTATTAAAAGCATCTTTCCAAAACTAATAGTGTAAACTCTTATTAAAATTTGATAAACATGCTGATCCTGTATTTACATGTTTTAGTTTATTACATGTAGTATCAATTACATTTTCAAGCAAAATTTTCCATTTGGAGCTATTGTCATTAATAATTCTCCTTATCCATGTTGAATTCAAGGCTTTTATGTAACAGCATATATCAATCATTTTCAATCAACTATAGGTACAGTATATTGCTGAGTGATAACTTTTCTTTTAATTTTATCAATAATTTTCCATAGAAAAGTAAAGAGTAAATCGTTCAAGTTTTACAGAAAACTGGTTTGCGGAGTTGGTACATGTAAGGATATAAATAAATGGTTAAGCTATGATACAAGAAGTGATTATATGAAAGTATTTTGCTATTTAATTACACTGATATGACTTTTTATTAATTCAATATACATGTAGTCTGGTTCCCTTAGCAAATTGTTGAATTTCCATAAACCATCACTTAATCTCACCGATTCGAAAATAAAAGTCACCGCTGAATGATCTGATCTATAACTTCCTAAGATATCACTTTTTTAACACTGTTTAAAAAGGAGTTAGAAGTATAAAGTCTAACTGTGATTGGATTTCCTCCATGTAAATCTTTTGACTTCAGAATGAAAGTCTCTGAAAATTTCTACTAGATTATGTGTGTTCATTATCTCAAGGACTACTTGTTTTGCCTTAAGGTTATTAACATGTAAATAATTAAAATAGTCCTTAACTGGATCTAAAACTAGGTTGAAATATATTTAACGATAATGACTTCATTATTTAATCTAGTAATTAAATTGGGTATATTGTTAAAATAAATTGAACAATCATCAGTAGGCCCATACTTAGTCATTAATGCATCTTTTTTACTTTCTATAGTAATCTCTAAAGCCAAGTAATTACCAGGGCTATTTAAATGCTGATCAGTAACTCTGAAATCAAAATTACTACTGAACAAAATTGCAACTCCTCTTGAGTTTGAGGTATAGGAACTAAAATAAGCATCATATCCCCACTCATTTATAAAGATTTGTTCCACTCCATCTGTAAAATGAATGTCAACGTTGTAGCCGAAAATATTGGAAGACATCCCGTCTTTTCTGTGCATCATTTAAACCTTAACAGTTGACAGATATTATTTTGATTTCTGACCTATGGATGTATGTGTTTTTAAAAATAAATAAAATTTGCATGTTTTGTTATTTCCGTCAGTAAAGCAAGAGTATTTAATTCACTGCGCAGAAAGTAGGAAAAGTAAAGTGTTAACTTGATGACGCGTCCTCTATGTATGGAATGCTGTGTCACTGGATATGAGGACATGCTACTAAAAAGAGAACCAAAGAAGAAGTTCTCAAAGAAAAAATACGGATTTAGAAGTTCCCTATTGCTGGTTTGAGTTTTAAGTTATGTACAAAATATGATATTTAATACCTTAACCTTACCACTGAAATGCTCTTCCATAATTCGGAAACGGTTCTGCCCAAGGAAAGTACAACAATTCCAGCGTGTAAGGCATCTTCAGTAAATGTAGATTCAAATTTGTTAAAAACATGACCCCCGGTAGTAAGGCCATTCCAAGTTTTTTCTATGTTTAGCGTCCGCGTGCGCCTTGGTTTTTGGCACCCCATATCAGAAAAAACAAACAAAATCAGGAGTCCTTATATTGATTATTTTGGTCAAAATTTGGAAATTTATCAAGTTCCTTAAATATTTCTCACTAGTATGTCATATTATGTATATTTTAAGCATTTAATACCTTGATTCTACCAAACAGAAGATATTTCTATGAGAAAAATAGATTCATGAAATCAAATCCTTTGAATGATGTCATTTTTTTTACTGTAAAGTCTGTGTTTTATTTTTTGGCTTGTGTGTTTTTTGTGAATAGATAGGTAGGTTTTTGAAAGATGGGTGGCCGCTAAACAGAGAAAAAAACTTGGAATGGCCTAAGGTTGGGCCACAATAAGGGAACAAAGATTTACATGGGAATATATAGGGATTTTTTTTAAACAAAAAATTTCTCTAGAACAGCAAAGCCATGTAAGTCATATTTATATTAAAGTATCCCCTTGTTGTGTGGACTTTAGTTCAGTTACTATATATTTTGTTGGGCTATTGTGGGGTCACATTTTTTCATGAGAATAAAGAGAAAAATATTAAATATGGAGATAACGAACAGCTCAAAGTCCATTTAAACAGTACAGATCGAGAGCAGAGCAAAAAAGAACCTTCAAAAACATCAGAGGTGGGGCTAGGTGCCAAGGAGGAGTGAGCATCCCCTGCCGATCGACCGGTCACACCCCCTGTGTGCTCCTTGTCATGATCGGGAAATAACGGGAAAATCCGTAGATATTTCAGTGTGTAAATAATGACCTAACAATTAGTATGAAAAACGTCAGTCAGCATTTTGCTTATTTGTTGACAAGGTCATTGTATCGACCATAAAACTCGCAAAATGATGACTTCAGACGAGAATGTTTATATCCTTGTTTCATCAACTCGTTTGTCAAGAGCTTGCTACGTTTTAGAAATTGTTCATACGTAGAACATGCTCTTGCGTATCGAATCAATGGAAAGCCAAAAAGCATATATGCATGTGATGTATTAAAGGGTATATTGCTACATAAGTAAGGGAAGTTGAAAATTGAAAAATTGAAGTCATGATCATGTTTATCACAAAGCTTGATTGTTAGGTTACTATTAACGTCTTTTTCAAGTAAACTATCCAAACAAGAAACAGATGTATCAGACTATGTGGTATCTTTTATTTCAATCTCACTGGGATATATCAAGTCGATATATGAATGAAAGTAACTATTGTTAATTATACGTCGTTATTATATAATTATATGCATGTTGAGATGAAGACCACAGCAAGAGTTTTCTTCTTCTCATATAGAAGGTATTGAATGAATTCTGCTTCATATGAATATAAAGATAGGTCTGCTAATGAGGGAGTGCAATTGATACCCGTCGGAATTCCAAAGATTGTTGGAAGACCCGATCTCAAAAAACTACTTAGATATTGTCAATCAGAAACTCAAGCATCTTTTTAGTATCAAATTCAGAGTAATTGTGTGTACAATCAGAATGTTTTTAACAAAATGATTTTGCAAATGACCAGTGACAAGGTAAGTATATTTACGGGTTCCATTTTTATTGAAAAGCAGCTGTCTTTGATGTCAAAAAGCCTAGACTTTAATTTATCTTGGGGAATGGTTGTAAAAAGTGTTGAAAAGTTTTACGCTTTGATGGTTTTGATTTTGTTGAAATTTTGTGATTTCAAATTTTCCAAAAGTTCCTTGGAGTTTTTAAGAATCTACATCTACATCTGACTTACACCACCTATCGGAAATACTTTTGTACAGTATTCGAGAATTTTTCACTCATATAGAGACGTTACCATATACCACTGAAAGGATTCAAATATAGACCTTTACTCGGCACTAAGGGCTTTTGAGCAGTGAGGGTCTTTATCGTGCCAACGCCTACCGTGACAAGGGGCCTCGGTCTTTTTAAGGTCTCAAGGAGGGTGTGACCGATCGACAGTGAGTGCTTAGTCCTCCTGTGTCTGATCCAATCTCTTGAATTTTCAGGGTCCGTGTTTTATACCCTTTAAGTGTTTCGTATTGTTCGTAGTTTTTTTTTTTTTTTTTTTTTTTTTTGGGGGGGGGGGGGGGGGAGAGAGAAATTAGATCAATCATTGTTCGTTATATTTATTTTTTCAGTAATAATCAGCAGGCGCGGAAATCTTTCGGGGGGATCCAGCCCAGTCAACTCCTTTCCTAAATTGTATCAATCCAAGATATATTTCGACTTGCAAAAACAAACAAACAAACAAGGTGAAAATCCATTTTCCAAGCGTGAAAAAACCTTTTCCTTGTGGTGATGGTGGGGTCCACGTTTTCCAAGGGGGGGGGGGGTTGGTTCAAAGTCATTTTTCATTTGCTTCAGTATAAACATTTAATAACTCTGCAAATTCCAGGGGGTCCGGACCATCCCCTCTCTTAATCTGCGCGTGATCAGGTACCTCATTTCAAAGTCTTGATCAGTTTATTTTCAAGAATATATTTTGTTTTGCAGTTATTAGGTCTGAGGATTAGATAGGTCTTGTTATATTGAATGTCACATAGCCACATATTTTGTACCAGATCATCCCTAATGTGTTACTCACTTCTCTATGTTTATTTGCTTCCTGAGTTTGATACGTTGTTGTTATGATATTTATTGGTATTTTTCCTGCATAAGTAATTTATATTAATTTTAGACAAGATAGTTGTGTATAAAAAACAATTAATGATAGTGCCCACAAGAGCAATTTGGAAAATTATTTCAAGAGAGAGCATAGCTTGAAAAAGTCGAGAAGATTTTAAAGGTGAAACATGTCAATTTTGCATTTGATATATAAGAAAAAAAATCAAAGGAAGGGCAAGTAATTATACAGACAATGGATAGAGATCTTATATAAAATACTTAGGTTTAAATTTGGAATTTCTATCTGAAAATAAGAAAGTGTTAACTGAAAAACAAGAGCACGCACATGTTCAAGCATGTGTTGACATGTTTATATAATACGCTTTATATTAATCATATTACGTCGACTAAATTTCAAAGTTATTCTGTGAAACGTACTAAACATTGTTAACTTTATATAAATTGTATAAGCAATATAACGAGAGCCTATTAGGACCAATCTATGGAGAGATTTTTTTTCTAAAAAAGCGTTATAACGCCTTTTGAAAAGGCCTAATAACGCAAAAAGAAAAGGAGTTATTACGCCTTTTAAAAAGGCGTTATTACGCCTTTTATATTCAATACATGACTAACTTAGCTCACCTCGGGGGCTGAAATGCAGACCCTCGGGACATGAATTTCACAAATTGATGTAGGGCTAATTTCTCAAAAACTATTTAAACAGTTTGTAGTTAGATATCCAGGAAAACATTTTAAATGCGTCATATTTTTCCAATGTTAAACCAACTTAATTCTTCTCTGATGCCAGATACCTCTACAAAGGGTCATGGATTTCACAATTTTGGTTGAAGGCAAATAGCTCATTAGTAAATAGTTTGCCTGCATGCTTTTTCCAAGAGGAAAGAAAAATTTTTCAAATTTAAAATGAATTTTTAATAGATGGCCAGCAAAGCCCCAAGCGGCATCGGCCTAAATCCTAGACTTTCACAAGTAGAGTGTTGACTTCTCTTAATGAACATTTTCGGAATCTCAGACATCCGACAACTGACTTCGGACTTTTCAATTAAGGGAATGTGTCAAAAAGTAATTTGAATGTTACGTATATATCATTTTGAACTCGATAATCACTTTCCGTTCTTATTTGTACGAGTTATACACTGTGTACACAAACCAGGCCCGTAGAAAGCAATTTCAGTTGGAGATGGGGGGGGGGGGCACAGCCAAACACTTTCAGTTGGGGACACTATCATCAACTATCAAAACATCCTTGACAAGCAAAAAAAAGGCCTTCGGGCGTTATTTTTTAGGGGGCATAAGCATATAGTAGCTAAGTTTTCTATAGTATTCTATATATCGGCGAAATTGCTCCCCCCCCCCGGTTTCTACGGCCATGCAAACACATAGTAAGGGGACAGTGGGCGTGTCCCCACTTTTCGGAGAATACTTTTTTAATTAGCTTCCTTTCCCGAAAGCTTGTTACATTTTACAAATTAATTACACCAAATTCCCGAAGACAAAAAAATAAACCTTGATCTTCAAGAGCTAAGAAAAGTTTTTAAACGTCAGTGAGCGCCCAATCTGTAAATTAAAAATAGAATAAAATTTTGTCAGAGCGGTTTATGGCGTCACTCGAGAAAAAAAAAATGTGATATATTGTTTCAGAAATTGTTTGAAGACATACAAAAAGTTCCTTGTCCGGATATTCAGAACATGCAACAACAATACTGGTGCTTAAACATATTAATGTACAACTTACCACCAGTACAACTATTTTCATACTCGACGTACTAGTATTAGACGCAGAGAAGAAAACCTAAGCATAAGACTTTAAAATGACACCCGATTTTACATCTCTAATTCAGAATCACTTTCCCTCCTAAATATAACATAATAACTTAATATAATTACATTTTCATTGGAAAAGCCAGCCAAATTATAGGGGGATCTGGTATCTGTGGCCACCTCGAGGCGTCCAGTAGGTTCAGGGAAGGGCCTTGGTCGGGGTCTAGGAATTTAAGCTTCTTGATTCTGGGAATTTGAGAGACAGACCTTAATGCAAAACGCAATAATATTAAGATTGCATCGTTGTTTTTGTAATAAAGATTTTGTATGTGGATCATGGCCAAGATAATAATTATCGAGGGAATTATATGAACACTATGTATTAATTTCATATGTATGCATACGAGTTCATGTTCAACAAAGAAGTTGCTTAATTACATACATGTATGCTAAAAACTTTTCATTACAATATTTTGCGCGTACAAGTATTATATGTCTTAATTATTTTATATCACCTTTAAAAAATGAAGGGGAATCTTTAATAATTGTTTCTTTTCAATTTGAGATTAAAATCGATCAGTAGAATCAACTTAAGCAATATACGAGTACATTTGTATTTTTTAAATCGAATTTGCATTTTTTATGCGTAGTTGTTTAGGAAGCCAAATATATGATATACATGGCATATGAAAACTTCCTATCAATATTTTGTTGATACATCCGATTTATTTAAGAAAAAAAATGGTTGGTTTCTATATCATTTTAAATGAACCGATGTCTAAAAAATGTTGAAAAAATGACTTCATAATACAGAACAAGTTCTTAATAATTCTTAAAATTCTTTACATGGATTTGTATACACAGCTCTCTCTTTTTCACCTCTTCTAACTTTTTTGCCCGCGTGGCGCAGTGGTTAGAGCGTCTGCTCTAGAGTCGCGAAGTAAGGAGTTGATCCTTACGTCGCAAGTTCGAATCCCACTGTGGGACGTGGAGACCGGTCCTTCGGATGAGACCGTATAAACCGAGGTCCCGTGTCGCAGTAGGTGCTGGCATGAAAAAGACCCCTCACTGCTCAATGGCCGTAAGTGCCGAGCATAGGACAAAATTTGCAGCTCTCCACCGGCAAGTGGTGGCGTCTCCATATAAGGGAAAAATTCTCGAGAGGGACGTTAAACAACATACAATCAATCAATCAATCTAACTTTTTTTTAACAATGCTTATCTAATTATATATTTTTAGTTTTAGTTTTTTACCAAAATCAAATGGGAGGTTTGGTTGCAACCCCTTAGCCCCCCCCCCTTTTAACTAACTTAAATATCCCCCAACTTAAATATCATGTATAGATACATATTAATTATTATCAATTCCTGCAGCGATTTGTTTGTAAGATGTGCGTAAATCGATTTTGAAAATTTTTATCAATCTTGATAATTATGATGTCTTTTTTTTTTTTTTGGTCTTCATTGATTTTCTAACAGATATCAGATATAACGAGATACAATGTACAGTAAACATGCTGTGTAAGTTTGAAAAACGTGTTTCTATACGTTCCCCGAAAGTTGGCTTTTGTTTACAAGTCCGCTGTCCGTAGTACGATGTCAGGTGTCTGAGTTGTACAGGAGTATGAAATAAAATATGTGGAGATAACGAACAGTATTCGAGCTCAAAAGTCCATTAAACATTACAAAATAGGAGCAGAGCAAACACGGACCTCTAAGACATCAGAGGTGGGATCAGGTGCCATGGAGAAATGAGCATCCCCTGCCGACCGGTCACACCCGCAGTGTGCTCCTTGTCATGATCGGGAAATCATTGAATTTCTTTAAATAATTGATTCTAATTGGATAAAAAATTCTTTTGATAACTGCATCAATAAAATCTGGAGTTCACTTGCACTTAGCAGCCGGAACTACTTTGGCTGACTTTACATGTATATAATTATTTCCCGCTTCCAGATTACTTTGTGAAAGAAAAATGAAATACTTTCATTCTATTTTCCTGAATTTCAAAACTTGTCCGTTACGTTCCTGAGTTATTTTCTACTTTCCTTTCTTTTCGAATTACCCCCCTTTGCTAAACAAAGAAGATCGTCTTCAATGTCAACAATGCATTGCGGGAAAGAAGGAAAGAAATCACCATATGTATATTATATGTTTGCCTTTGAGATAACTGGTACGAACAATAGAACTGTGAAGAAATGTTTTATGCTTCCAAAGCGGAGAAATGCCGTTAATCTGTTAATTCTTAGGAAACGAATGCATGAGAAAAACGACATTGAGCGAGGACGGAATTCTTTCAATGCTAAACAGTCGACAACCGACTCTTTTAGATTTTACAGCATGTTGTGTTATGCATGGACAGGTTGTGATACGTATTCATATGTTCGGTTTGAAATTCAGATGAAGAGATGCGCAAATGAAATCCAAAATTTCTGTGACCTACATGTAGAAAAAGTTGTTAAGGTTATATTTGAGTAGCTTCCCTTTTACACATTTACGAATCTAAAGATATCAGCTTACCAGGGATATACCCATTGGGATATAGCAAAAATTAATAACACAACAGGTATTTTTTTTTATGTTAAAACTGTTATAATTGTCAGAAAGAGCTGGTAATGACACAATATTTGAGAACGCTGTTTCTTCCTATATGCTCTGCGTCTGAAAATTTAGGTAGCCTAACTAAAGTATATGTTGGAGAGTCATTCGTTCTCAGGTTAAATCTTATCTTGAAAAGATAAATATTAAAATTATAAGAAATAAATCTTATAATTTTTTATTTGATGGATGTATCAAAGAAGATTTGGACGGAAAATTTCATCAATGCGCGTAGATCTGTGCATTCAGCCATTTTGAAATTTAGCAACGTTTTTGTGATGTATACCTACGCACAGTCTTTGATGCGTAAATTAAATATTAAAGTGAAAGAAACTTTCATTTTATTTTTTAAAAATCATAATTAAATGATAAGAAATGAATGTAATATTTTTTTCTTTGACCGAAGTATCAAAGAAAAAATTTGAACGGAAAACGTTTTTATCAATGCGCTACGCGCATTGATGACGTTTTCCGTCCAATTTTTTTTCTTTGATACTTCGGTCAAAAAAAAAAATATTACATTCATTTCTTAAATAATGGAAAAATCCGTCCACAATTCACTGTGTAAACAATGGCCCAACAATAAGTATGAAAAAAATCAGTCAGCATTTGACTTGGTGAAAGATTGTATTTGCTGACAAGGTCATTGTATAGATCATAGAACTTACGAAATGATGATTTTAAACGAGATTGCTGATATTCTTGTTTCATCAACTTGTTTGTCAATAACTTACCTCGTTTTAGAAATTGTTCATACGTAGAGCATGCTCTTGCATATCGAATCAACTGAGAGATATAAACTCCGTATGCAGGTGATAAGGGTATATTGCTGCATAAGTAAGGGAAGTTGGCAATTGAAGAGTTACATTTATCACGGTTAACATAAATCTTTGTTGTTAGATTGTCATTAACGTCTTTTTCTATTAAAATATCCAAATATGAAACAGTTTTGTCAGACTCTGTGGTATCTTTTATTTTATGCCCACTGGGATATTTCCTGTCGGCATATGAATGGAAATAATTATTGTTATAATACGTCGTCGATATATCTAAATATCAAGTTGAAGGCCACAACAAGAGATTTCTTTTTTTTTTCATGTATAAGACTTTGAATAAATTATGTTTCATATGAATACATAAATAGGTTTGCTAACAACGGGACGCAATTGGTACCCATGGGAATTCCAATAGATTGTTTGAAGACCTGGTCTCAAAAAATCACAAAAATATTGTCAATCAGAAACTTAAGCATCTTTTTTAATATCAACTTCAGAGTACTTGTGTGAACAATCAGAATGTTTTTTTAACGCCATTTTGAAAGGTATATTAACGCCTTTTTAAAAAGACGTGACTGATGGAACATGTCATGAAAACTTTGTTTTAATTCAATGAAGTCATTTTTACTGACAGAAATTGGGAATGGAATCATACAAAAATTCCAGATTCTTTGATTAGTAGTTTGTTTAATCTTTTCGTACAGAACTAAGCGACCTACATTCAGAATCACAGAGAGATGCTCAATATTAACTGTGTCTTAAACATTTTACATTAAATCAAAATGTTGAGAATAACATATGAGAATGACTTGATAACGTTGTGGTTTGCACTTTGTTTTGATGCAAGGAAGACATTTTTCAGCCTGAAATTGGGAATGGAAGCATGAAAAAAGATTGTTCATCTACTCTTTAAGAATTTTTTTTTAATCTTTTCAAATCAAATCAATACTGCTGAATGTAGAAATGCAAAGCCACAGAATATGCTCACTATTCTGTGCTTTTCTTTTTGTATTGATGTGTTGAAAAAAGTTATTGCACACTTCAAATCAATCAAATACTAATTAGGCTTATTTTGTAGACTTTATCTATAACATTTTCCATTTAAATTAAAAGTGCTACGAATAACACTTTAGAGAGTTTGAAAGAAACGCTGATGAAAAATGCCATGAAAACATTGTGACTTTCACATTTTTTAACGTAATTAAGACATTTTCACTCGAAAATGGGGGATGAAAGCATACAAGTTTTTAGATCCTTAAAGGGTTTTTATCACGTATCTATCTTTTTTAAAAATGAAACACTATTATATTCTTGAAACATATAATTATCGTTTAATTATGAGATGATGTTGAAAACGGCCGTAATTAGACGATAAAACGCCCGTAATGAAGGGTCCTCGAAGTAAAAATCTCCACTAATTAGATAGGGGCACGTGGTACTGAAACGTCATAGGTGTCAATGGTCAATAGAACTCGTAAAGCTTATCGTAAGAAAAAATATATTGAATAGATTTTTACGCTAAGTAAATAGAATACATAATATGGCCGGTTGAATTTTGACATCGACTATATTCCTTTGGTTATGGACGGTCAATCTTTTATGTATGAACGTCTAGCAGAGGGAAATAATCAGAAAATATGCCGACAATTGGAGAGGTCACAGAAGACGAAGCCGTTGACAACTCGGGACTTCGACTAAAGAGAACGAATTACTAAAGTTTAACTTCGTAAACATTTATAAATATGGGAATTTCAAATTCTCCTTTATTATTATTTCAATTATATATATATAAATATATAAATCCTGTATATCTTCTATCTGTTCCAACAGTGAATATCATGTACTAGAAGTGACACTTCTTCAATGGCGCCGTACGCCATTACGAAGTTCACAACATTATTACTAGATTCAATGCGACTTTTAAAAAATGCGTGTTCGTCATATATTTTTTTAAGGTATCTTTCCTTAAAATATTTTATAGGACAGAAAAAATTCATGATCGATCGGGCATAAACGATTGTTATGAATGGAGATAAACGCCATCGCATTTGCAGAAAAAAGCCCCCCTTTCATCTGTCGACCAAGTCCAGGAAATGTGGAAAAAATGTCTTCCTAAAACCTTTATTGTGCACATTTGTGCATCCTAAGGCTTTAAATTATACCTTACTAGCTGTCAATTATCCAATTATCTCTTAATTATTTTCTACCAGGTTTAATAGACACAACAATTGAGCCCTTTTGTGTACACAATAAGTACTTCGCTTGACCAGGATTGACACCTATGACGTCAGAGCAATGGCGCGTAACATCGGCGATCAAAATATGCATATTGAGAAATTCAAACTTTGAATCGCTGAAACATCAAAAATATTAATTTTCTAGCAAAGGTTTTTAAATATATGGTATTAATAGCATGTAAACTTTTTCATATCAAAAAATTTTGAGACGTGATAAAAACCCTTAAAGAGTAATTATTTCTGATGTTCAAAGTAAGACCTACCTCGTAAACCAAGAAAAGATCCTCAATATTCTGTGTGTGTTTTCCTTTCATGTTACTGTGTTGAAGGCGTATTTCGAAACTTCTTATTTTTGCAGACTTTATCTAATGCATTTTTCAATCAAATATGAGAGTGTTTGAAATAAAAACTGAAGGAATATGTAAAAAAAAAACAAACAAAAACAAAACAAAAACAAAAAAAAACATTGTAATTTACACTTTGTTTGAAAATAAGGAAGATATTTAACAGCCGGAAATTATGAGTAGTTGATTAATTGATTGATTTTATGTTATTTCCGTCCCATTTGAGAATTTTTCAATCATTTATTTAGAGACGTCACCGTATTCAGATGAAGAGCTTCTAATTTAGACCTATACTTGGCAATGAGGGCCATTGAACATATGAGCTCTATCATGCCAATGCCTACGATGAAATGGGACCCTGGTGTTTCAGGTCTCATCCGAAAGACACGTGACTTTCACTTCTAATGCCAGCGTTTAGCGAGGGAAAAGTCACTGCCTATGTTTACGTCGTTGGTTTGACGCAGCGCAGAAATCGAGAGAATCGAACCTGGTACCTCCCGATCACAAATGAACGCCCTAGCACTGGCTAGGCTACTGTGTCCGGTCTCGCATAACTTTCGGTCCGAGTAACTCTGACCGAAACGCAAAGTACCTATACTATTGGTGTCGGGTTAAAATAAAGGTTTCCATCCTGCGTAAGTTTGGTTTCTGCCATAATATAGGTTCCGGGGTTCCAATCACCTTTTTAAAAACTTGAAATATAATTAATATTTATAAATAATTTAGATTTTCTTCTTTCTCTTATCAGTTAATACGTACGGAAGCGTACTAGTGCCAATTGATATTATTTTAAGGTTGGTAAATCCAACATTAAAGTTGGCTTTTCTACTTTAAAGTTGGTAATTCCAAAATTAATTTTGGCTTTTCCAACTTTAAAGTTGACATTTCAAACCTTAATCTTAGCTTTTCCAACTTTAAAGTTGGCTTTTCCAACTTTAAAATTGGCTTTTCCAACTTTGAAGTTGAAAATTCCACTAAACTAATGTTGGCTTTGCCAACTAATCTTTGCTTTAATAACTTTAAAGTTGGTAATTCCAACTCTTATCTTGGCTTTTCCAACATTATCTTGTTTTTTTTTCATCTTACAATTCAAAATTTGTGTATAAGTAAAGAGCTATTATTCTCAATGATTTTGATAAGAGACAATAACAAATAAGACAGTGTACAAGTTATAACAAATCAAGTGTAGAGACTTTTACGCTTTCGTGAGCTGCGGGTCTCTGCATATGTATGTAAGTATACTGTAACTTACAGTGTAGTTTACAAACAAAACATCAATTCTGTTCTGAAAATGATACAAAAGCAACAAACATGTTTTCTTTTGAAATAGCGGAAATCTGCAGTGCGCCGGAGGTATTGCTATAGCAGTGATACTTTAGCTTTGGAGGTATTCAACTCTCAGAGGGTTGTTTATTTAATTTATCTATAGTATTCTATACTTCTGGTTGTCTTTCAAGACAAACAGAGTTCACAAACAGCAAGTTCTTGATGTAGTAAAGATTTTTTTTTTCGTGAAATCAAATTATCTTCATAGGCAGTCGTGAATGTGGTCATCCCTCGCCCCATAACTCCAAAAAGAGAAGAAAATAAACACACACATACACATCAAAGATAATTATTTAAATCGGGTTTTGACAACAAAACATTAGCTCCGAAGAACTATTTTCCGACGATTGACAACTTGATAAAAAGATACAAAATGCAAGTTAGCCCACGTTTTAAAGCGACAGTACGGCTGCAAAACGTATGTTTTTTTTTTTTCATTCAAATTTACCCAATATGTCATTAAGAAATAAGATATAAAGTTGATGTCAACAGTTTGAGAAACATGAATATTATCTCTTTATACAAAATTAATGTAATAAGAATCAACCGGAAATCCAAGATAAGTACAAACCGGGCCAATATTAGGTCTGTTTATTTGTACCACGTGAATTCTGAATGCTTAAAATGTAGCGTTTACAATTATAATGGAATATGAGGTAAGAACAATTCCCAGAAGCAAAATATAACTTTTCCGATAAATTATAAATATGAACTTTTCAATCTGCTTTTAGACGAATTATAAAGAATAACAAGTACGAATGTTGACGTTTTGTGTATTGGGGTCCGAAAAGGGAAAATCACCAAATCAAATAATCAAAATTATCGCGACACAACGTTAAATATATTTTCAGGACACTTCAATTAAACTTGAAACTTTAAATGGCAATAATATTTATATATCATAGATGTATTGTTATGTTGAGATAACACTGAATTTTTTAAAGGTGCTGAAGATATGAGAAATGATAACATGTATCAACAAACCTGTCCAGAAAGCACCTTCGCAAGCCCTGCATGAGTCTCGCCGAGCCCCCGTTTCTTCCTCATCCAACGATTATATTAATCCCCCAACCAAAATTTGGTCAGAAAAATCGCTTTTTAAAGCTCTATTTTCAGTTTCCCCCTTCTTGGTCGACTTTGTCAAAACAACAGGTCTACAGGTGTACTGGGCTCCTCTTTGTTTTGTTTATGATATTTAAGTACGCATGCGTGAATAGCATGTAATTTGGAGCCCCTCACACGTTGCAATGTATATATTTATGGTCCATAAATAATTTTTAATTTTAATGAAATAATCAAACTTATTTACTTATGAAACTTGTAATTTTCTGAGAGTTTATACATTCATGAGTAGTAAACAAAATTCCAAATCTTATCGAAAAATTATATGAAGTCTGTTTTATGATGAGATGCGCCGCACTTTGGGTCTTTCTAAGTATATTACATCTATTTATAACCAAAATGAATTTATTTTTTTATTAAGCATATAATGGTTATGGTCAGTTACCATCAAATAATACTTATTTATAAATACTTTTCGGGAAAATGCAAATGGCCCTTTTTCAAAACGAGCTACGCTAGATCTACCCATGTGTGAAATGTATTTATTATTAGGTATATTCTGAATAGATTCAAGAGCTTTGTACAGCGTGGATATCATTTCACATTTATTGCCCTATGACCTTGAGCTTTGATAAATGTCATTATGTATAGATCATGGCTCACCTTTAGATAATAGGAAACAATTTACGCAAATTCTTTTCCAGTAAAAGCTCGAAAACAACGGAAGGGGAACACAGATAGATAGACAGACGGTTAGACACAGACATACATGTTGAAATCATCTTTCCTCCCACACTTAAGAGAACACGTGTTGGTGTCTGATAGACAGACGGTCAGACAGAGACATGTTGTAATCTTCTCTCCCGGAAAAATAATTTTAACAATAATTACTAATTCTAATTCAGGGGCGTTGTCATACCTCACAAACGTACATGTCATTAATCTTAAACACGATATTTTATATAATTTTGAAATGTTAATACATGTCTACATGTATATAGACATGAATATGTCAAAATCTGGATATCCTTTTAGCAAGTTTATATTTAAAACTTAATATGTATATAAATGCACGTAAAGTATTTCAAATAATTCCGAAAATCGCGAAAATTAGTTGCGACGAGAGGTTCATGCATCTCCTTTATGTCTACGATTAATTTCGATACGAACAATGGTGCATGTAACCAGTAAATTATTTCTGTAAATAACTGTTATCTCTCAATTGTTATATACAAACTATTATACCAAATTGTTATTTTCAACTGTTATTATACCCTTTATATACCATTTTAACAGCAATCAGCTATATATATATATATATATATATATATATATATATATATATATATATATATATATATATATATATATATATATATATATATATATATATATATACATAATATATATATATATATATATATATATATATATATATATATATATATATATATATATATATATAGATATATATAGATATAGATATATATATATATATATATATATATATATATATATATATATATATATACTGTTAAATATTTTTACATTATTGTTTACGAAGTTTTAAATAGCTGTCCCAAAGCAGTAGGCACAAGCATAATAGCTTTAAAATGTAAAGATTATTGTAGTAATTTTAGAATGACAATATTTGATTGCATTGACAACAAAAATAGAATAAATCATATGCTCATAATAATTAACAATTTATTTGCAACAAGACATTAAAATGATTTAACAGAAAAACGTCTTCTGCGTAGAGATATTCGTTGCCAGGGTTTCACGTTTTCTTTTTTGGTTTCCTTGCAGACATCGTTTACATCTGGTTTATGTTGAATTACGATATTAAGTTCTTTACACACAGCTCTATAAACATCTGAAACACTTACATCACATTTTGCCGATGCTGTAAGGTAGGTACAACCCCAGTCAATGGAAACAATAGCATCAATAACTTTGTTATCTATAGTGTCTTCATGAATCAAGTCCAATTTGTTACCAACAACAATAATAGGGACGTGTTCTTCTCGCTTCTCTTCAATAATCAGTTGTCGTAATGCTTCAATTTCTCTGAAACTCTGCATGGCATTATTAAGGTCAAAGACCAGTGCAAAAGCATGGCTGGATTTAACTGCTTCTTTCAACAGCTCAGGGTACTCGAAGTCGCCCGCCGTGTCCAAGATCTCCAGTTTGGTGTATTTTTTTTCAGATGTATGAATATCATACCGGAACAACGTCTCAATGGTTGGGTTGTATTTTTCTCTGAAGCCTCGTTTCAGTATCTGAGTTATCAGGCATGTTTTGCCGACTTTTTTGGCCCCAAGGACTGCAATGCGATAACACTTTTCCATCGTAGCTGATGCCATTTTCTACCGTATTCTGAAAAAGGCAATTCCTATCTTCAGTTCAGCATGGAACTGTATTTTAAGGAAAATCTCTCTTTCTTTTATACAACTTTCCTGTCTCTTCCTGATTTCTTATTGGTTGAATTATTGAGGCCTTATTATCATCTTTTAGCACCTTTGGAGCATTATTCATGAGATTTCAGTAAAGGATGTACTATTTAATTAAACCTCTGATTGGTAAACAAAAAAATACATCTAAATTTCTGGGAGGTATAAAATTTTATTTTTCCAGAACCAACGAAAAGGCTCCGGTGCTGCACATTAATGTTTTTGTTTGTTTGTTTGTTTTTTTTTTTTTTTTTACATGCAGTTGAACCTGAAATGCAGTATTTTTCTGTCCATTGCAGAGCAGATTGACACTTGGGGATCACTTTACCCGGCGTTTGTCTGTCTTTCTGTCTGTCTGTCACACCCTATATCTTGAGAAGTGTAAAAGATAAGGATTTGATATTTTGCACTTATTTTGCTTGGCACTTTAAATTTTGAAAAATCCAATGGTTACCTACCTCATGACCTTTGAACTTGACCTTTGACGTACTTTTCAAAATATTCATTGTGCGGATAGACAGCGTATTTTTGGCATTTAAGAGCTAAATTTATGCTGTTTAGTATTTGCACTACTGGATATTAAAGATCATGAAAATTAATAGCGTTACAATCCACTTGACCTTGAATTTTGACCTACTTTGCATAAATACTCCGGACGGTTGATTTAACTTGTGTCTCTTTTGATTTTGTGAGGCAGATATTTGACATAAGCATTTATTTTTCATGTTTATGGGCTCATAACAATGTACTTTAAAACTGTATGCTATACCCATCTCCTATCCGTAACTCCTTCTATATCAATAAATAATAATTAATGAGACTTTCACAGAATCTTACTAGTAATTAGATAGTCTCACTTCCTATTTTATGTTCTGATCGGACAGAAAGTTGAGGTTATCAATAGCAAAATGTTGACTTTGCCATTATACATATTCATATGGGAGCGGAGGTATCATTTTTTGAACTTAGTGATTACAGTCTCTCTAGTTTGAATTAAATTATTATATTGTCAGACATAATGTTTGTCTGGTTTTCTTCCTCGAGATGCACAAGCATTTGATTTACAGTAATTTCCTGAGATCCTGTTTGTTGAACAGGTTTACATAATGTTACACGGATGTTGAAATCTCGCAATAAGCGATTGAAGGGTAATATGAAAACTATCTATTCCTCTGTCTTCAATAATTCAGAAGTGAAAAAAGAATTAGATAAATTACGCAATCAGTATGTACTGGTCCCAGCTGACAAAGCAGGTGTCAACATCGTCTTTGCTTGTGAGGCTCATTATTCAAATTGTATTTTAGAGGAACTGGGATTTAATTCTGCAAGTGTTTATCCAACTTAAAACTTATATGTCCCTTTCTAAGGAAGAAATTCTTCAAAATCATAAATACTTTTAAATATTTTAAGTATTCCCAGCAATCAAAATAAATTTGAATAACCATACCTATACTAGATTCCTAAACTTCATAAAAATCCTTACAAACAAAGATACATATCGGATTCCAGTAAATGTTCTACCAAGTCTCTTTCTTTACTCCTCACTAAAATATTAACAGCAGTGAAGGAGAAACTTCAGGAGTACTGTACAATAATATATTCGAAAAGTTGTGTAAATCAGATGTGGATACTCAAAAACTCCTAGGAACTTTAAAAAAAATAAAATTACAAAATTTAACCAAAATCAATAACATAAAAATGAACGACTTTTCAACACTTTATACAACCATTACCCGCGATTAATTAAATTCCAGGCTTTTTGACATCATGTACCGCTGCTTTTTCGATAAAAATGAAACTCATAAATTTACTTACCTTGTCATTGGTTATATGCAAACTTTTTGTTAAAAACAATCTGATTGTGCACACAAGTACTCTAAAGTAGATATTAAAACGATGCTTAAGTTACCGATTGAGAATATCTATGTAGTTTTTGGAGATCAGGTCTTCCAACAATCTGTCGGAATTCCAATGGGTTCCAATTGCTCCCCGTTATTAGCAGACTAATTTTTTGTATTCATATGAAGCAGAATTTATTCAAAATCTTATACATGAGAAGAAGAAAGCACTTGGTGTGGGCTTCAACTGTTTTAGATATATTGACGAAGTATTATCAATTAACAATAGTTACTTCAATTCATATGTCGACTCAACATCCCAGGGAACTTGAAATAAAAGATACCACAGAGTCTGACACATCTATTTCATATTTGGATATTTTACCAGAAAAAGACGTTATTTGTAATCTAACAATAAAACTTTATGATAAACGTGATGACTTCAACTTTGTTTTATTGTCAAATCCCCTCTAGTATAGCGGTATACCCTTATCACCTGCGTGTGGGGTTTCTGTCTCCCAGTTGGTTCGATACGCAAGAGTATGTTCCACGTACGAAACATTTCTAAAACAAGGCAGGCTTTTGGCAAACGGGATGATGAAACAAGGATATCAACAGTTTCGTTTAAGGTCATCATTTCGCAGGTTCTATAGTCGGTACGGTGACCTTGTCGGTAACTACAATCTATTATTAAGTGGAATGCTGACTGACGATTTTTGTGCTGATTGTTGGGCCCTCGTTTGAAAACTGAATTGTCTACGTTTTTTTCTGTTTGCCCGATCATGACAATGAGCATACTTATCCCATTTCTGATGATTTTTGGAAGTCCTATTTGCTTTGCTCCCGATTTGTATTGTTTCAATGGATTTTTGAGCTTCATTTCTGTTCGTTATCACCATATCTTTAGATAAAGATATCTTCAAGCATCTTAATGCAGTGAGTGTTTTTTTTAAATTTCAATTCGTGGCCACGGGTGAGAAATGAAAGAAAAAGTGAGCTAGTTCACATACCCAACACTGCTTGACAATGTTAGTCATAATGAATGGTAATGCTATGCATAAAAAATACAACAAATAATTAGTCCCCTGCCTTTTAACAGATGTTTGTCACATTAGAATCAGATCTGTATGTAATATCCAGATGTGCACTGATTAAAACATATACAAACGAGAAAACAGCTTCTCTTCATCGTTAAAATCATCATGTAAATGCTAAAACTTTGCACACAAGTTGTTAAATAATTTGGCCAAACTTCTGAGTTCAAAAGGGGCATAACTCCCATTAAAAATGAATAGCAATTCCCTGCAAATATGCAAATCTGCACATTATGTTCTCATATAATACAAAGTCTCACGAAATTCCGTTGAGCGGTTTTGGAGGAGTTGCCATGATAAAAACTGGACTGAAAGACAACAAACTCTCAAGTTCGAAAGGGGCATAACTCTCATTAAAAAGTAAAATAAGATGCACACCTACACATTATGTCCTTATATATTACAAAGTTTTGCGAAATTCTGTTGAGCATTTGATAAGGATCGATTTCTCATGACAAGAACAGACGGACGGACAGGTCAAAAGCGTTATACTCTCTGCAGGTCGTTGTGTAGGATACAAAAAAAAGATCGGCATCATTAGGACTGAATAGGATCCAGAATTCTGAATATTTGTATTTAGTTTCTTGAAAAAGAAAACAACTAATAAATACATATAAGCGACCATCGATTTATTTGTTGTTTACTGCTTAGGCCTCCGGGAGGATCAATTTGTTATGAAAATCATATTTGTACGATTTATATAACATATTCATGCAACACTATTCTAATTATTTGCTTTCCGAATGACATACAAAACAATATCGTGGAAAACAAATTTAAGTAACAACTTTTATAAAAGATATGATTAACTTCCCAGGGGTGTAAAAGCAGGAATCTGTTTTCTGTTTGCTTTCACGGTTTGTAAAATAATTTACTTTCCTCATTATCAATCAATGACAGCTACACGTACAAACAAAAATGTTGATTGATTAAAATATTTACATTTCAAGAAAAACATGGCAAGAACACAACTGAATGCTCAGTGGACATTAGTATCAGTTTATTCCAACACGTGATTAAAGGATTGTAAAATTTTATTAGTCTCAGAAGCTATTATATTCCCCAGGAACAAAATTGTTCAGTTTTGAATGCTTTGCCATAGTTAATCAGATTAGCATATTTTCGCCAAAGTAAATTAAAGTTTATTCCATCATGGGTTAAAGAAGTTTTATAAATTTGTTAATAAATTTGTTGTTTATAAAATTGTTATATTTCCTTTCTCATAATTCCTAGATCAGATTTTACTTTAGGTTTAAAGGTATTTAAATGCTGATAGCACTGAAAATTTAGTACCAGAGGTATCAATTTGAAAAAAAAATACCTTAGTCCATAAAAATCAAAGTATCAAAGAATCAAAGTAAATAAATTTTCACAATGTCAAAGTGAATAAGAGTAATAAGCTTGTTACTAAGGTATTTTTTTTTCTTAGGAGAACACAAAACAAAAACCAAAGAAGGAAAAGAAAACGACTGGAAATTGGTCAAGAAAGACCAACATGAACCTTGCAGACTGATTTTGAGGTTGAAGTCATACATTTCGCAATTTTGAAGTGGGCACTTCTGGTTATCAAAACCATGACTTAGTTTGTCTGCTATTTATACAATAGGGAGAAGGTTTTCAAAAAAATGTACATGTATTTCACTGCATAATCAATAGAGCCTCCCATCCCACCAGAAGCCCTGACCCTGGGTCCACAAATTTCACAATTTTGGCAAAGGCATCGTTGATCAGTATAACCATGTTCTTTTTTACCTGCTTAATACCCAGGAGCAGAGAAAAATATTTTCAAGGAATTCATGCATTTTCACTATATAGGAGAGGCCAATGGGTCACAATACTCACCTGATTATCTATGGACCTTATGTTCTTCATCAGCAAATTCTTTTTCCTACATATTCTTATGTAAAATTTTGATCACATATTATAGCCCCACCTTACCTCAGGGGGTCATGATTTGATTTCTATGTAAAACTTTGATTGTCCATTGTAGCCCCGCCCTACTCCCGGGGGTCATGGTTTGAACAAATTTGAATCTACATTCTCTGCAGATTCTTTATATAAGTATGACTTACAATGACAAATAAATAAGCTTTTTATAATTTCATCATTGTATTCTTTTTTTATTGTAAGCATTTATCAGTTTCATTATGAATCTGAATAATTGTGTGAATTGATTGAGAAAGTTGTGCTATGTTAATAAGAGCAACAAGCGTTTTAACACTGCACACCTGGTAAAATTTGTGCAATGAGATATTTTTATCCGGGGCACACAGGTTTAAGGACCCTCTATAACCTGTGCAAAATGTTTTTATACACTGAGAAAATCATATTTTATAAATATGTAAATATTGAGCATATCTATTTAAATTTCAATGTATGGTATGTGGCAATTACCCCAAGGTAAAATGTTCAAAGTCAACAAAGTATCAATGAATAGAAATCATAGTTGTTTACCTCAACGGAGAAAATGGATGCAAATAAAATGTTCAATTAATTTATCTTCGTCTTTTAAAATGTTTAGAATGCTTGAATTGATTACAAATTGAGTAAAACACTGTAGACCGTAATTTATTAGAATTTAGAACTAAGGGCAGATCACTCTAACTGCAGAAAAACGTCACAGAATCAGAACTCTTTAGTGTGCAGTGAAAAGAGGATTCTTAAATTAACATGCTTAATTAAACAGACGTGTAGAATAAGGAATATGCATAACTAGCAACTATATTGGTCAAGCATTTAACATGGGATTGTAGGAAACAGTTATGAAAACTTAGGCTGTAAAATAGAAAGACGAGAAAGAACAAGGTACGGTTTCAATACAAATCTTGCCCTATATTTTTCTTAAATATGAAAGTGATGTAAAACATTAAAACACATGCTTTCTGAATCATTGAAATTCCATGCAGAAAGATCATAAAAATCATTTTTCTCACATGACCTTCTAAATGCTAACTGTGACGTCATAAACTTCTGCATTTTCCCGTATTTTCCTAAAAAGTTGCAGAAGACATCAAATTCCAATGGAATTTTCTTTCAGATAATATTGTCCACAGGCATCGCCCACAAAGATTTTGAGATATGTGGTTTTTCAAAAAAATGTACACAACATATCCAAAAATTAAAGTGGGCGGCGGCTGTGGACACTACTTTTAAAAGGAAAATAACCCTTGAAATGGGTCATTTTGAGGCTTTTTCTGCTTATAACAGAGAAATACATCAAATTAATGACGTCTTATTTCCAGAATGGTCCTCCTTCATTCCATATTCTTTCCTGATTTATCACAGTCATATATTCAACTCATATTTAAACCAGTTTCCAAATTTTTTTGAAAACATTAAATTTTTAGGGCACAATAAAGCCAAAACCGTACATTCTTCTTTTTTTATGTAAATAAATGTCATAAAGCTAGATTTAATAAGGAAGCAACCGCATAAAACATGAATAATTTGAATAAAAATTGAGGAAGTCACTAAGAAACACTTTGAGATTTCGTTTGGTGTACGTTATGGTACGTACCAATTACAATATCTATATATGTATTTGTATGAAATGTACCAATTGACAGTAGTAATTACAGTTGAGAAACAAATATTGCTAATGTTTTATGTTCCTCATGTTTGTGCTTATTAGGATTTCTTTTTGAAGAAAAAAAACAAGAACAGCTATAAGAAAGGCGAGATGGAGTTCCACCTCGGAGCAAAGAAGACAGACATCTTTCTTTAAATTTAGTATGATTTTAAGTACATGTATATGGAAATCATGAAACAATCGATTCAATCAAAGTAAATCTAAATGATACAGAAAACATGCTGGATTATGTATATCATATATTGATATGCGATGTATCACGAACCTTTAGATTTGGTTATGACAGCATACAACTTTCTTTACTGGTAAAATTTGCATTCGATTGACATAGTACAAATAGGTTTTGTTATGTCAGGCAACACTTATCTGCTTTTATCCATAATTGATAATGTTCGAATTCCCCAGATTCTCAGTATAGCATAATTCGAGGCGTATTCGAATAGTATGATTTTCCTACAATCTTGTAACTTAAATGTCCTTAAACCACCTGAGCCCTCCGTCTTATACATATTAATACATAACACAGAAAGAAAAGGTTATGTTGCACTTTGCCACCACTGTGACTTTATTAATTATCCCAAATTCAGATTACATATAATTACGTAGATCACATTAAATGGTTATGTAATAATAACCTTAATAAAAATTGATATACATTTATAAATATTTGATTATCTACCCAATTAATATTTTTAATCAATATTAATCAATAATTCCCATTAATTATCTAATGTGATTACATAATTTCCAAAACATCTATTCCTTGTGGTCTGAAACCGCAATATGGAAACAAATTGAAATGGTTTATCCATAATAAAAGGAAGGTGGAAGGGTGGAGGTGGATTAAAATCGCTTAAAAATTTTCCGTGTATAAAATCGCCGGTGTCCTGTAAGAAAGTTAGAACCCACGCTACATCTAAAAAGACGCACCCACGGCTTCAAATTTTGACCTTTACTCGGCACTCAGGGCCATTGAGCAGTGAGGAATCTTTATCGTGCCAACGCCTGCCGTGACACGGGGCCTCGGTTTTTAAGGTCTCATCCGAAGGACCCGCAACTTTCACTTCAAAGTGCCGAGCGCATGGCGAAGGAACAGTTGCTACCTATTTTTTAGGCTTAGGTCTGTCGCGGCCGAGATTCGAACTCACGACCTCCCGATCACGGAGCGAGCGCTCTACCGACTGAGCTACCGTGAACGGTGACCATATAAGAAGATGCCTGCGTAAATTGCAAGCGCGATAACTCCAGCAAATGTGACAAAATAAATTATCAATATACATAAAGTATTTTAAGAAGCCAAAAATTCTTTTATCCATAACTGATAATGTTCGAATTCCCCAGATTCTCAGTATAGCATAATTCGAGGCGTATTCGAATAGTATGATTTTCCTCCACTCGTGTAATTTAATGTCCTTAAACCGATCGCTTAAAAATTTTCCGTGTGTAAAATCGCCGGTGTCCTGTAAGAAAGTGAGAACCCACGCTACATCTAAAAGACGCACCCACAGTTTTCCCGCGGAACGATTCCATTGGTTCTGCCTTGCGACACTGCCTTAACTGACCATATAAGAAGATGCCTGCGTAAATTGCAAGGGCGATAACTCCAGCAAATGTGACAAAATAAATTATCAATATACATAAAGTTTTTTAAGAAACCTAAAATTCTTTTAATGTTTTCATATAAAATTAAGCAAAATGAACTAGAGACTCTATCATCAATGATCAGATAGAGAGATGGTATAAACCAATGGAAAAACGAATTGTATAATTCATGCTTCTCTTATACTCTAATGCCAGCTCTGTAAATTAAATGTATTTTCTGTTATTCTTCTTCTATATAAATGCATACTTCGAAGGACAGTTGAACTTGCCTGTTTGCTGACACAAACAAATAGATTACGGTGGTTAACTATTAAGTTAATGTGTCAAAGTAAACATTCTGTTATATAAGGATGAAGAAATCCCTTATCTTTATACTAAATATAAAATATTTGCACAGAAATAATGCTTCAATAATCATTGAGATATAGAATAAATCAAAAACATATTAGACGTGAGAAAAACAAGACCGTGATTTGGGTGCGTTGTTTGTTAGTATGAGTTAAGCGTGACCAAATTAATTCGAAGATGTTTGCCTCTGATAAGGCATTGTTTGTTAGTGTGAGGTAAGTGTGAACAAATTAATCCCAAGCTATTTGCTTCTGATAATTTGTACTACACGTTATTCTTGTAAATATTTAACAGTATCATTCTAATGGCTGTCTAAGAAATTGAGTTGTTTAATTGTATGAAGAAAGTGTGACCAAATTAATTTTTAATTCTAAGTTGTTTGCTTCTGATAATTCGTACTTCACTTTCTTTTTAGGTCACCTGAGTCATACATTATATAACATCTATGGGTGAAGAGGAGTAAAATTGCGAAATTCATGGCCCCTCGCCCCCTGGGGCCTTATGGGTTGGGCTAAAACCATCAAATGAATGCAATCTTTAAAAATCTTCTTCTTTACTCCTAGACATCAAGCAGTCAAACTGTTAGCATGATTGTAAAAAGCATTGAGCTCTAAGTAAGTAAGTAAGTAAATTTTATTTAAAGTCGGCATTTTTTACAAAGTTTAACAATGAACATGAGCTCTGTAGAGCTCTTAAACCGACTATCACAGCTAAAAATATCACAGAGAAAACATTTACAACATCAATTAACATGCAAAAAACACATGTACATATATACACACGCATAGCAGATAAAACAAATTTAAGAATTAGAAAAAAAAAGAACAGAAAACTGAAGAGCAAAATGATTGCATTAAGAACAAAAATAAAAAAAAAATAAGCATTATCATAATAACAAATTAGATAAAGCACTATATTAAACACATGGGATCAGATTAAAAGCACTAATTGTATTAATAATAGAAAAATAAAATTGAAAGCTTAGAAACTTAAAAATTCAAGCAAATACAGCTTAACCAAAAATTTAAAAAAAAAAAAAAAAAAAATAATAATAATAATAATTAAAGTTCCTCACCAACACACATCCTGTCTAGTGATTGGGTCAGCCCCTACCTACAAAGACAGGATATGTATTGTTGTGAGGTTAGGAAAAAGCAGATATCAAAAACAAAAATAAAAGAAACTAGGATCCTGGAGAGCTTACACCTTTGCCATCATAGGATGTTACTCCAAAAGTTTCAGCCCCCAGGGTCCTTATTATTGAAAATTTAAGTAAATAACAAAGTTAAATATATAGATATAAAAGAAACTTAAAGGAAAACAATAAAATAAATTGAGGTGGTATCAGTAAAGCAAATGAAAGACTTCAAAAATAAATGAAAAACTGCAAAAATAGAAGACTGTGACTCTTTCAATTAATAAATAAATAAATAAATATTGTCTCATCAGCTATGCCGCCCCCACGCTGTGGTTTCTGCAGGAACTACACTTGCATTTTTCCCCCCTCCATGTGTCAATGAATGTTCTAAACTGGTTGAGGGTGGAAAGTTCCCTAGCATGATTTGGTAAAGAGTTCAACAACGTAGCAGCCGCATAGCTGAAAGACTGTTTTCCATACCTAGTAGTTCTTGGCCTCTTTACCAACATTGTGAAATTAATGGCCTCAGGGTCAGGGTTTCTGGCGCTAGGGCGGGGCTCTAATGCTTATATATAGTTAAAAACCATTAATTCTTTAAAAATCTTCTCCTCTGTGCCTGGGTATTAAGCCGATGAACTAAGTACATAGTTATGATGAGGAAGAGTGCCTCTTCCAAAATTGTGAATTTCATGGCCCCTGTGCCAGGGGTTCCGTGGGAGAGGGGCTTATTTATATTTATATTATATACTGAAGATGAATTAATTTTTTGAAAATTTTCTCCTCCGACCCTTAGTATTAAGCAAACTATATATATATATATATATATATATATATATATATATATATATATATATATATATATATATATATATATATATATATATATATATATATATATATATATATATATTGATGAAAGTACGTTGGATTTAACATACTAGTTTTTTTTTGCATGTAAACACTTGCATTACCTGGATTTTTTTAATAATAAACCAACTGAGCTTGCATGAAATCTATATTGTCCTCTACAAAAATTTAGAATTTTTCAATTTAAATTTGTAAGGATCTGTTATTTACAACATAAACAAAAAATAAGGAGACGGATTCCGAATCCTGTTTGATCTTTGTCCAGTGTATGCTTATTCCTTATGCTTGTAATTCTCAAATAAAATGGCTTAAACTAACATTTATTACCTCATGTTAAAAACAAAAATGAAATGATTTTTTCATTAAAAAAATGCCCTTTTCAAATGAAGACTTTAGAAAACACTAGAAATAGCTTTCTTGTTAGTTTATAGGATATTCCATATAACATGGTGAACATTACACTTCATCGTAAATGAACAATACAGGACATTAAGATATGGAAACGGGGCCTAAAATTAAATTAACATTCTATTTAGAACATGATTGCATTGGTTATTAAGTTTTGATTTCTACTCATTATCCTGTCCCTTCTCTCATAAAATAAAACATTGTATGTATTTTAACTTTACAGCATAATTTCCATACAAAATGCAAAAGGTGTAGAAATTGATGTCCCTGAGGTAAATTGTGTGTACAATAAGATTGGGGGGGGGGGTAAACTTGTCCGATAAATCGTTGGAATTATATGACCTAAATATCACAAAATATTGAATAAAATCCTAATTGATTTTCTTTTGAGAATTTTATTTATGTCAGAATAAGATGAAGAAAGAAAAATACTATTGTATAGATCTATATACTATATTTATTTTTTTAACTACATTATTTAACAAATATTGAAAAATTATTGATAATCTTTAAAATAATTCAATTGATTTGAAATCGCTTCAAATTTTTATGAATTCTTTCTCCATAATAGATTATCGGTATGTATTGAAAATATTTTTAAAAATCTTATAATGATTAAAATTGGGTCAAAATATAAAAATAAAGAATTTCTAAATACACATAGTTTTGTTGATGTGACAAATGAATACATTTCCATGTACGCTCACTGTATTTGACGCTCACTTAGCGTAAACCAGGAATACTGATAATGTCAAAGAAATTGTGACGTCGTTTTAATCTCGCAGTGACGTCATATTTTCTGTACACTGACTTTGCAGTCAGACAATGAAGGCAGATGTAAAGTAAATAAGATTTTTTGTTGTTGTTGTTGGCGAACGAGGCCAAGGCCTTAGGGCTGCTTAATAAGAAATCGGCTAAAATCAATAATACATTAATTAAACATTACATTATGCAATCCTTCATTATACATTATTCAGTATACATACATTATGCAATTCATCATTATATATTATGGCATCATAAATTATGACCATTATCATTATTGACTACATGATTGAGAAAGATAGACAAAAGTATACTGGTAGTGGGAAAAGATACTCAGTATGATAGTGCTATCAAATCTATAAAAGCTAAAAGCACAGCTGATTTGTGAAATATGATGTTAACAATGTAAATCATATACGGTACCAATTTTGATGCACCAGATGCACATTTCGACAAATTATGTCTCTTCAGTGATACTCATGCCGAAAGGTTGGAAATCAAAAATATCTAAATAAAAAAGATTTTGAAGAGTTGAAAAAGTGCCAAAGACTGAACCAAATACTTCGAAGGATCAGAGCTATGTATGAGGGAGATAATCTTTAATTTCTAAATTTTACCACATTCTACTATAGCTAGAGCATGACGTTATGTAAGTCAAAAATATGACGACACAATGCCTATGTACAGTATAAATTTCCTGCAATTTTATAGGGTACAAGTGAACTTATGTTTACATTGCTATAATAATTTGATTTATTTTGTAATGAAAATAAATTATAATAATTTTAAGTCAGTATTTTATTCGAACAAATAACATGTTTTAATAAACTTATTTACGTACCGTTAACAAAAACAATCAACTAGGAAGCGAATTATATCATACACATGTATATTTATTTAACAAGATCACAAATAATTATTTTGACAATTCTAACCAATGAAAAGGGTGAAGATAACAAACAGTGATCGATCTAAAGTCTCTCTCTCTCTCTCTCTCTCTCTCTCTCTCTCTCTCTCTCAGACTGTTCTAGTTAAAACAGCGAAAGCATATCTTCATTATCTGCAGCCACTCTTTGAAGGAAATAATTTTTCATCTGCAGTAAAAATTAAAGTTTTTGGAAGCTGGTCATTTTCTATTTTAAGCATAAGGTAGTCCAAACTTGAATGACATGCAATGCGTTTGTGAATTTCTTAAAAAAAATTTCAGTCTAATTTTGTGAATGTTTTCTTAAAATATATTGAAGCAACTCCATTCTATAGATAAATTAATAGAAGTCTTTGCCTCATAAATATATAATAATTTTACATTTTTTTTCTTTTCCTCTAAAGTTACTCATCGAAGTGCTTCAAAAAACTTACATTTATCATAAATTTGATTTGCTTCTTTTTATAAATATCTTTCTTTGGCGACAATCAAAATCTATACTCTTTATTACTTCATCATTACTATTGTTTTTTGATATTCAACAATTATCAGCTTCATAAAAATCTGAAATGTGTAAAATATGGTGTTAATATAGTACTTGTGAATTTATCAGGAAAGTCGTGCTATGTTCATGAGAGCAATTAGCGTTTTAACACTGCACACCTGTTGAAGTTTGTGATATAAGATAATTTTATCCAGGTTATCCAGTTCTTAAGTTTGTTAAATTAACATTCATACGTACCTATGTCATATAGACCCAAGGTCACACAAACCTGCCCGCTATATAGGTTGTAGAAAGAAATATGTCGGGAACAATTTGAAACTTTGGGCTTAATGATTTTGTAATTCATTTTTGTACAAAAATATGGATGATGTATCACTGCTAAGACACAACCACTAAAAAAATTAAAATACAAAAAAGTACTCTTGCGTTGTTACTTTCTTTCTATTTAAGGGAATCTTGAGTGTACAATGAACTATAGAGATTACGAACAGTATTCAAGCTCAAAGTCCATTTAGACAATACAAATCGGGAGCAGAGCAAACATGGACCTCCAAAAACATCAGAGGTAGGATCAGGTGTTATGGAGGAGTGAGCATCTCCTGCCGACCGGTTACCCGCCGTGTGCTCCTTGTCATGATTGGAAAAAATCTGTAGACAGTTCAGTGTATAAATAATGGCCAAACAATTAGTATGAAAAACGTCAGTCAGCATTTGACTTAATAATAGATTGTATTTGCCGAGAAGGTTATTGTATCGACCATAAAAGTTGAGAAATGATGACTTCAAACGAGACTGTTGATATCCTTGTTTCATCAACTTGTTTGTCAAAAGCTTGCCTCATTTTAGAAATTGTTCATGCGTAGAGCATGCTCTTGCGTATCGATTCATCTGGGAGACTAAATTTCCATATGCAAGTTATAAGGGTATATTGCTACATAAGTAAGGGAAGTTGACGATTGAAAAATTGAAGTCATCACGTTTATCATAAAGTTTTGTTGTTAGGTTACCATTAAAGCCTTTTTCTAGTAAAATATCCAAATATGAAACAGATGTGTCAGACTCTTTTGTATCTTTTATTTAAAGCTCACTGGGATACATCGAACCAACATATGAATTGAAGTAACTATTTTTAATTAACGTCGTTAATGTATTGATAATACGTTGTCGATATATATCTCAATGTCGAGTTGAAGGCCACAGCAAATGTAATTCAAAATCATTTTGTTTGTTGGGAATATTTAAAATATTTAAAACTGACATATATATGGTTTTGAAGAATTTTCTCCTTAGAAAGCTAGGGAGCTATTGGTATAAATTTGGATTACCACTTGCAGAATTAAACCCTACTTCCTCTAAAATACAATTCAAATAATGAGCCTTACAAAGAAAGACAAAGTTGATACCTGCTTTGTTCAGGACATTTTCCTTTTCACAAAAATGTTTGAAAATGTTTTATCAAACAATTGGTTATTTTTGCAATCTTACGTGATTTATATTGAACGCATAGTGCGTATTAGTAGAACGAAAAATTAGAAATATGTTTTCCGTTTTTATTTCACAATTCCAAAAACAATCGGAATACTGATTAATTAAGACACCCCCTCTTTGATATTTTGGTTGCTAATTTTGTATAAATTATTTGATAATTTGAACATCGAAAGTTGTTATCATATATAAAGGGTTAATTATTTAATAACAGGTAAGAAAAATCAAAGCACAAGCACTAAATGTTAGAAGTTTATACATAGTTCTTTCCAGCATAAAAATAATATTGACAGTCATCCCTAAGGAAATTATATATTTATATGTTAATTGAATGTAATGATCTATTTTCCAGTTTTATTTAGCGGTGTATGCAGATCATAAGAATTCTGAAAAATCTGTCCATGCGAACAAATTTGTTGCACTATGATTATGCGCTCATTTAAAGTTAATGCAGCAAAAAAAAAATATTGACACACCGTCTCTTTCTTTATTTTCAAGAACTACTAGCGAAAAAATTAACTTTACGTCTGCAATTAAGAAATATTTTTCAGACTCCAGAAAGGAATGAATAAATTTCATAGCAGTGTTTTGTAAGATAAAACGTTGTTTTATGCCTTCCATATGCTCAGAATGAAAATTTTTAAACATATTGTTTCCCGCAGCTTTGTTATTTTTCAGCCAGAATACAAAACTAAGAATGAATGTAGTTGTAAATATGTCATTTATTAATGACACAAAGGTAAGACCTGAAAATTGGGAGATCCTATGTTTTTCTACAATTTGTATATACATCAGGATTTGATCTTAGCAAAGATAAGTCTGCAACCAAGATTTTCATGCGGTACAATTTTGTACACACTAATCAAAAAACGAAAAGTCACATTGTTTCAATGCAAACAAGAATGCTAGATAAGAAATAAGATAAACATTCTAATTGTTTGAATCAGCTCTACAATGGGGACCTGATCTAGAGAGCATACCTGTAAAGTGTTCAGGTGTTCAAATATTCATGGAAAAATGGAGAATGTCTTGCAAATATTATACTTTAAGGATTACGCTATTAATGAACAGAAAATTAAGCGCAAAGATAAAATGTCCCACCAAACTCATTTCAATTGTATAGAATTACAAATCTAAGAATAACAAATTTAGCTTTTAATTTAGATGAGCATTTGAGAAGGTTGGGGGATAGATGGTCGATTTAAGAATTTTTGTACAGTAATTGTAAAAAGAAATTATGAATGAGTAATCATAAACTCTAAAGGTTACTAAAAAAACAATTATCAAAACATGTTTCAAATTGTTTTGCTTATTTGATCTACATTTTCTGTTAATTTTTTTTTACTAGGATCGATCGGATGACGGGAATACCCTGCGCCATCCGTTTCATGTCGCAGAGTATTTCCTTTTTATAAATTAAATGACAACTATGAACAAAAATGTTAATTGATTTATTCAATTTAATTTGAAGAAAAAACTGTAAAATATTTACAGTCTCAGTAAAAATCATATTCCCAGAAGCAAAATTGTTCAAATTGTTTGCCACAGTTAGTAACATTTTTGCCCTTGTAATAAAAGCACCAAAGTTTTCAATCGTAAGTTTTTTCTCTATGAAATTCAAATTGTATTTCCTTTTATTCAAAATCTAATTGTGTTTTTGTTTTAATATAAAAGTCATATTAGATTCAATTCAAATATTACTTCACAATTTATTATTATTATTATTATCATCATCATCATCATCATCATTATTATTACTATTATTGTTGTTGTTGTTGTGGAATTGGAGAAAAATCAGAATTCTTTATCCCCCCCCCTTTAAGTCCCATGGTCAAGTTTCATAGAAAATTAAGTCTCATTGGAATGTATCAGAGTATGAAAGTAAGTATCAAAGAGTCAAATTAAATAATAATAATAATAATGTGATCATTTAAGAATTTCCCTTCTTAATACATGCAGGTTTGACTGCCCTTAATTGCTGTATAATAACAAAAGTTCTATATGTAATTAAATGATAACTGTGATCAAAAGAATTTTTTGACTCGGAAAGATTTTACAACCCTTCCAAAGTCACTGATCCATAAGAATAAAATGCAAAGAGTTACTGCGGGTTAATGAACATTTTCAATTCAAAGTAACATGGATAAGAATGCTATAAAATAAATAATAACACGTATATGTATATAGATGAAGGTACAAAAATGCTTTCAAAAATGTAGTTTATTAATATAAATTTGCAATTTTAACTTAATCCTTTTTGGTTTCTTAAATATCTAGAAAGATATAGTAAAATATATAAGCAATAAAGAACATGGCATATTGTGGGGTCGGGTTGTTTGGGATAGGTCTGTCTGCGCTGAGAGAGAGCATTCGGTGGGTTAATTTTTTATTATACAGAAAAGCGTACAAGCTTTCTTAAAATAATGAAAATACGTTGAAACAGGTATTTGTAAACACAATTACCAATAAGAGACATCGGGTAAACAAGTGTTGTAATAACCTCCATCAATGGATTTGTTTTTATCTCATGTATAAGAGTACAGTGTATGCAAAACAATTAATGTTCCTTATTTAGTAAACAGTAAACAGGAATTATTAAATCAACAAAAAGTACAGGGTGAAAGTTATTAAGGACCAGCTGAACAAGTTCTTATTTCATATAAGATGATTTACCCTTTAATTCAATATCTCCATATGAGTGAAAAATTCTAGAGAGGGACGTTTAACATTCTTTGTGCCGTGGGCCTATTTTGGGCCTTTTTTCAAAAACTACGTTGAGTGTCAAGGGCCTTTTTTGGGCCTACCGTTAACTCATTACGTCACAAGTAAAACGGCACGACTATGACGTTCCGTCATCATTCTGAGTTTCGCGCCATTTTGGCCTCTATCAATTGTTTAACCAATTTATTACTGAAAATTCGAAGAAAATATTTTTTAAACAGATTTTTCATTTGTCTTGATTCTAGAAAATGTAAACTGATGCATTCTGATTTGAAATTATGCAATTTCATCAATATTTTCAATCCTTGTCTGAACGATAAAAGCAATACAATGCCGTAAAAGTTCCAGTGGAATTTTTTTTCCAGTGATATTTTTCCTAAAACACGGGAATAACTTTAATTTCTCTAGGTACTGGTGTTTCAAAATTTATCGGATACGATGTGCGGCATGGTTTCAACTTTTGCCGGACATGTATGAAATCTACCGGCAAATGTCGGTAATCCGGCACATTTTTCCAACTCTGCTAGTGATGCAATATCATTGTAATTTCTGTAAATAATTTTTTTTTAATCTAATATCGGCATTATATATACATGCAATACAGTTTAACAATATAACATTTAAGCCTTGTAGAGCTTTTTAACCGACTATAAAAAGTTTTATCCTCAGGAGCATCACAAGTTTATACAGTAAAATGCAGTTTACAACAGATTACATGTCGCATAATAAAAGAAATTCGGCAAATAGATAAAGAACTCTACATATACCTTTAATTCTGGAATTAAGTGCATGTAGTAAGTGCATGACACTTTCATTAAGAAAAATCGAAATGTCTTCATGTGACACATGTACATGTACTTGTGGGTCGTCCTGCCCTTTCCCCAAATCCACAATACCCAGGTTTGATGGTATTGACAATGTATGAATTATATTTACCATTGTAAAAGTGTAAAAATCTGGAGGGAAAGACATGATTAAAAAGTCTAAGAAATATGATTAGGGGGGACTTCCAACAAGCCCGGGGTGTATATCGGCGAAAGGGGGGGGGGCAGAATGGATTAAATGTTGAAAACAAAGAAATAATTAAGGAAAAGAAACATTGAATTTAATTTTTTTTCAATTTTTTTTAGCCTTTTTTGTCCCTTCGAGAATTTTTCACTCGAAATTGAACATTGCCAATTGCCGGAAAAGACTGCTTAAGTCGATTGAGCAATTATGGCTCTTCTTGCTGCAAGAAACGATAATTACATGTAATCTCTGCATGTTTATCATTTCTCATCCAATTCCATCCACTCTGTTTGTCCATATGACCATTACAGAGGCCTGTTCAACAGAGCGAACGTTTGCGAGCGCTCGCCTAAATTCCTTATCCTTTCAACAGAAATGTTGGCGAGCGCTCGCGAACGTTCGCGCTGTTGAACAGGCCTCAGGTTTCTTTTAGGTACGATTGATTTCAACTGCGGGGTGGGTGTTAATACGGGGTCAGATATTTTTGCATTCTTCTCGTGTCAGATTAATTTTTTGAATTTGTTGCTATTAAATTAATGCTAGAATTATGGGAGGTATTAACAATCCGAGGGCAGGCAAAATATCTTTTCAGTCGAAATCGGGACAAGACCCCCACCCTCACCCCCGCAAATATACCCCTAAGATCTTGATTTCCTCCAAACGTAACTTAACTAGTAGTAATAAATTATTTCACTTCCTAACAGGTAGGCGAGGCATTTCTAATTAGGTAGATAAATCTATAAACGGTTCTCTTTGCTCTATAGGTTCCACACATCTCCATTGTAATTTTGAAAAATCATAATATACTGATATACAGTAGCAACCATGTCCGTTATTTTTCTAGCCTGTTATTTTAGTTGTAGGGTCGTACATTAAGAGTTGCCGATCGCCAAAATGTTTGGTATGATTATGTACTCCTAAAATCGTACTTTGACGCTTTCTGTTTGAAAAACGTATTTGTAATGAAAACTTATATACTTTTAAGGTTAATTACTACTCACATGTAGATGCACATTGTAAGTTACATGTTGACGGAATATTTAGTTTCAACAAATGAAATGATTGTTAATTTTTAAGGACCTTGAAGGTGTTTATTTATCTAGGACCAAATACAAAGCACAGGCACTTGTTTTTGTGATATTTTTTAACCCATAGAATAAAAATAACATTATTTTACTATGGGTAAAAAATATTGTAGAAAAAAATTTGTAGTAAAATTTAAAAAAAAGGACAAAATAAGTTTTTATAAATTTAAGCTTTTTCATTTGATTGAATTCAACAATCCACGGATTGTATCCGAGTTGTCGATAAAGGGTGGTAAAGAAACCAAAGAGAACGAACTTTTGGAAGTAACGTACGTCTTAGTCGGTGTATTCCAGGTGAATAATAATTCACAATTACAAAATGTGACAGTAAAAGACAGAAAAAGTTCAACATATAAACATTTGAACAAATATAACCATAACAATTATATAATTTAAACAATACAAGTGTTTTCAGGGAAACGAGTGTATGTTCGTCATGTGGTAATATGTAAGGTCTATGTTCAAAAATATGTTAAGGTGTAGGAACAGAAATTAACCTTTCTCAAGTCCAGTTGATTTTTTTATGTTTAGAGCGCTTTGCCTGGTAAATCCCGAAAAGCTAAAAGTAGTACTTTATGTATCACTGTGTTTCAATTACACTGCACCTGTACATATTTCTAACTTTACTCATATTTCGTTCAATATATGTTGTACATGTATACACTTGATCCACAGGTACCCTAGCTGCCTAATAATTCACGTGAATTGGATATGGGGTAATATTTTTTAAATAAGAAAAATATGTAACGTCAAGTGCCTGTGACTAGATCTACTAAAATATTATTAGCATAAATTGTGAGTTCTATAAATGTATTTTTTTCCGAAGGGGGCTGTCGTAGAATCTGTTTAATATTATGCATATTTGAACGATATTCTGCAAAAACGAAAATGTATTTATACCTTTACCTACGTACATTGTTTGTGACGTCACAGTTACGTTACATCATAGATTCAACGTAATAGAAAACTGTCACGGCACAGGACGTAATTTGAACAGGAAATCCGTATGGCAGCAAAAGGAAAAATATCCTTTGTTGTGACCCATAACCCACGAAACAGAAATATCCTTATGGACGCTAAAAGATTCTACCCAATTTTAGAACAATCGGAAAATATGAAAAGTTTAATACAACCAAATGATATTATCAATAGTCGACGACAGGCACCCAATCTTAAAAAATTGTTAACCAAGGCCCGTTTTACTACACAGGAGGAAATTCCAACCATTAAAAAATGCGGAGATCCAAGATGCGGAACGTGTACATATTTAGAAGAGGGAAATAGAATCCAACTTAAATCAGGAATGGAAATTAGAACCAATTCACCAATGAACTGTAAATCCGAAAACGTTATCTACTGTGCAATCTGTCCGACATGCAAAGAATTCTATATTGGACAAACGGGGAAACTAAATGCCCGGGTTCGTGTACACAAGCAACAAATTAAAGACCTTAGTGTGCGTAATACACCATGTTGTGAACATTTTGCAAAATGCGGCAAAGGAATATTTAAGATTTTCCCTTTTTATAAACTTCCCAATGAAAATGAAAATCTACGTTTGGCAAAAGAGGACTACTTTATCAAACTCTTTAAACCAAAGCTTAATCGAAAATGATACATTATTATATAACATATCGTAACATTTTATGCATATTATGTGTTCAAGTTAATGCAATATTTGTACATTATCTAATACGGCAACTTTACGCTACCTTGATCTATTACGACGTCACAATAAACTTTTGCTTTTGGACGTTACCAGGTAACCTACCTGACATTTGTATAACTGCCTGAAGAGCCTAACATGGCGAAAGCGCTTGCAGAAAATATTTTGTGATTTTTTGGATTTTTATTTTTAATACACCCAGCAAAACTGTACCGGTTCTTCATTTTGTTTTTGAAATTATATATATATATATATATATATATATATATATATATATATATATATATATATATATATATATATTTACATTTGCAAATGTTTTCTTTTATATAACACTATTGAAAGCAATGCGTATCTATATCCGTATAAACACGGGTTCCTCGCGTCATAAACGTTCGACGTAATTTTTCAGTGACGTCATAAAGGGTCGACGCGCAATCAGAGGATCAAACACGTGCCGTTGGGTTTGAAAAATAAAACGTTTCACGCGTTAAAGATTATAATCAGGCAAATATAAAATATGAATAAGTCACAAATGTAAATATAAGTAATAAGGTATCATTTTTAAACATCTATCGGGCTATAAATACGGGTTGGTACGAGATCAAATTTACCATAAAGCCCTTCGGGCTTTATGGAATTTGATCTCGTGACCAACCCGTATTTATATCCCGATAGATGTTTAAAAATGATACCTTATTTCTTAAATATATATATATATATATATATATATATATATATATATATATATATATATATATATATATATATATATTTAAGAAATAAGGTATCATTTTAAAACATCTATCGGGCTATAAATACGGGTTGGTCACGAGATCAAATTCCATAAAGCCCGAAGGCTTATGACGTCACTGAGAAATTACGTCGAACGTTTATGACGCGAGGAACCTGTGTTTATACGGATATAGATACGCGTTGATTTCAATAGTGTTATATAAAAGAAAACATTTGCAAATGTAAATATATATATATATATATATATATATATATATATATATATATATATATATATATATATATATATATATATATATATATATATATATATATATATATATATATATATATATTTGTCTTTATTTATTCTACAGCAAATGCAGTTTTAGCTACACCTAAATTATCTGTCCTTTATCATGGCTCTTCATGTTTTATGGAAGAAAAACATTTATCACTTTGAATTGGGACAGGAAAAGCAGCAAAATAGTGTTAACGCACTGCGTAACTGTGTTGATTAGTTGCAAATGGTGTGCTTTTTTGTTGAGAGCAATAATAACAATTCTACAAACACACTAAATTCGACTAGGACTAAACAGTAACTTGACCGCTCGAATAAAATACCGTATTTTCGATACTTAATTACTACTGAATTTTTAAAATGATAGTTTTGACTTTCCGTTTCCTCAGCTTCACGGGGTCAAAGCTGACATTTTCTTCTGGTCATTAACAAACCATATTCCCCACCTTAAAAGTCAATAATTGTATTAAACTACATAATTATATATTCTAACAAAGTTATTAAAACCGTGGCTAGAGGTGATAAAATGAAAGTTAAGCTGACAAACTCTTGCTGATTTGAAAGGGGGGAGAAGATATAGTCCATTCGAAAATTACCAAACACTTATTCTAGATATGCATTTTTCTTAATAATTCTGATTGTGTTACCTTATTTTGGATCTGCATTTTTCTAGTTTTTAAAGTTCTATTTCATAAAAAGAACTTACTGTGAAAAAAATTGATTGCAATGGAAATAGTAAATAACAAATTACTAGATAATAACAAATAAATGTATTATATTAATAAACATCCCTATTGTTATGCAACTCTGTCAAGTTAAATTATATTTCTTTGACGTCATACATTATCTATTATCTCCAGTAAATACCTTCACATTGCTGGGTTGTTGTAGGTGTCTAATAAGATTCATCTTAATGGACAGCTACATGTAACAATGAAATAAAAAGAATTACAATGTGACAAGACAAATAAACAACACATAAAAGAATTTAATCAAATAAATCAAACAAGGCAAGGTAGCATTTTAACAGAGCAAGGTAAATATTTACAATTTAACAAAATCCGACAGTTGAAATTGGCATTAATACTTAATCCAATCTGAACTGAGTATATTTCATCAAATGTTCTAGGAGAATCCATGGTACGGGTTCAGAATTTCATAATTTTTTGCACTATAAATTCTAATAAACTTTCATATTTGACTGATACATTTGAAGCCTGAACAATCACTCTGTGGACACAAGGAGGAGCCAACTGTATGTGATTTGTTGCACTTATCCTTTTGGCGTTTTCATGGGACAACATCGACTTTCCAGCCTTGAATACTGTATAGGGGGAAAATAACTCGCGGTGTTAATATTCGCTATATTCACGGTGTTAATAAATCCGTGAATTCAAGAAACAGTGAATAAGTTTTAAATATTAAACCTCGATGTTTTATTTGGAAATTTGAGAATAGACTACGATAGGTATATATATGTACAATACATGATCATTAATGATTGTGAGATGCATTTTTTAGAAAACAATTGTCCTTATGTTGAACTGCAGTTAATTTCCATTTTTTTATTGATGTATGCAGATGATATGGTACTTATTGCAGACTCACCAATGTCACTTCAAACATTATTGAATGAATTAAGTACTTATAATAAGAAATGGGGTCTTGAAGTTAATACAGATAAAACCAAAATTTTAGTTTTTAGAAATGGTAAAAGTTTACGAAATGAAGAAAAATGGGTTTACAATGGAAAAGAACTTGAAATAGTAGATAGATTCAGTTATCTAGGAATGTGTTTCAATTATAATGGTAAATTTAATATAACTCAAAAGCACGTAGCTGAACAGGGAAGAAAAGCATTTTATGCGTTGAACAAAAAATTCTGCAACTTTGATTTTAATGTCGAAACTCAAATATCACTTTTTGAAATGTATGTATGTAGTATTCTTAATTATGGAGCAGAGGTGTGGGGATTTCATAAAGCTCCAGATGTAGAAAAAATACAAAGTCTCTTTTGTAAAAAGTTACTTCGTTTAAAAAAAAGTGCCTGTAACAATCTTGTGTATTTCGAACTTGGAAGAATGCCTATGAGGGAATCTAGAAAATTGAAAATTATAAAATATTTTTTGAAACTAAAGGGGACACAAAATATTCTACTAAAATCATGCTTGGAAGAAAGAGTAAGGAATAATGATAGTTGGATCAGAGATATTCAAAATGAACTTCATAAACTGGGACTTGGCTATATATTTGATGCAGATTTCAATGATAATACTTACATGTTAGTAAAACAAAGATTCCTTGAGGTGAATAATCATACTATGATTTCTAATATTTGTAGCAATGCCCGTAGCCCGCTATACCAACATTTGGTTGATAATTTTGGTATACAATATTACTTGCGTAAACCTATTAATTATATGTACAAAATACAAATTGCTAGAATTAGACTATCTGCACATAATCTAAATGTTGAAACTGGTAGATATGTTAATGAAATTAGAAAAAACAGATTATTTATAATGGTAAATTTAATATAACTCAAAAGCACGTAGCTGAACAGGGAAGAAAAGCATTTTATGCGTTGAACAAAAAATTCTGCAACTTTGATTTTAATGTCGAAACTCAAATATCACTTTTTGAAATGTATGTATGTAGTATTCTTAATTATGGAGCAGAGGTGTGGGGATTTCATAAAGCTCCAGATGTAGAAAAAATACAAAGTCTCTTTTGTAAAAAGTTACTTCGTTTAAAAAAAAGTGCCTGTAACAATCTTGTGTATTTCGAACTTGGAAGAATGCCTATGAGGGAATCTAGAAAATTGAAAATTATAAAATATTTTTTGAAACTAAAGGGGACACAAAATATTCTACTAAAATCATGCTTGGAAGAAAGAGTAAGGAATAATGATAGTTGGATCAGAGATATTCAAAATGAACTTCATAAACTGGGACTTGGCTATATATTTGATGCAGATTTCAATGATAATACTTACATGTTAGTAAAACAAAGATTCCTTGAGGTGAATAATCATACTATGATTTCTAATATTTGTAGCAATGCCCGTAGCCCGCTATACCAACATTTGGTTGATAATTTTGGTATACAATATTACTTGCGTAAACCTATTAATTATATGTACAAAATACAAATTGCTAGAATTAGACTATCTGCACATAATCTAAATGTTGAAACTGGTAGATATGTTAATGAAATTAGAAAAAACAGATTATGTAAAATGTGCTCTTTGAATGTTATCGAAGACGAATTTCATTTTATTTTACAATGTCCTTTTTATCATGACCTTAGATCTAAGTATTTGAAAAAGTATTATTATAAGAAATCCAGTGTTTGGAAATTAATTCAACTTCTAAGTGTACAAAATATAAAGGAACTTTGTAACCTTGGAAAATATTTATATCAAGCTTCCACTAGAAGAATGAAACATTTGTAAATTTTTAAGTATTTCATAATTACAGTTGCCTGTTAGAAAACACGTCCTACATAGTTTACTTGCTATTTATTGATTACGCTCACTCTCATATTGTTATATTTTACAATATTGTATATATGTTTATATATGTAATCTGATGTGTCGTATGACGCAAAGAAATAAAGAACTTGAACATTCAGTAATTACGAGTATAGTACTTGTCATTCAATTATCTTAATTATCACGCTTTACTTTAATTCAAATAAGCAGCTAATTACCAAAAGTTGTTTTAATAGACACATGTTTCATCAGTCAAAACGCATGGGTCATCGGTTTTGATTACCCGTGCGTAACGTTACCACGTGTATTTGTTTGCTGCATTAGCATTATGCGTATTAGTTTTTATGGAAATTTTGGTTTGAAAAATATTATTCGAATAACTATCGAACTTGCTGAAGATATGGAAGGATATCATTAAGTCTACATACATTGATACATTGATTAGCGTCCAGTGTTTGTTTTTTTTTTTCGCTGCGATATGTTATACCTTCGGAAAGATGTACGTACACATGCACTTATAGGAAAGTCATTTGACGTTTATTGTCAAAAAAAATTGTTTTGATTAATCATCAATTAACTACTAAATCTAATAATTTTATATAAATCTACCCTGTTCGTGAAGTGAATACATAACGCTGATAAATGTCGATCTAGCTATACTATGGATTACACGGATAAAGACAAAGGAGGTAACTTTTATCATATACCGATTCCGCGAATTCAACAAACCGCGATCGTGTCCGAGGAGAGAAAAACGTGAAAATTACAACCCGTGAAATTAATCCCCTATACAGTATTCCGCTCATGACAGGGAGTACAAGGCGGGTGTGATCGGTCGACAGGGGAATGCTTACTTCTCCATAGCACCTGATCCCATTTCTAATGATTTTAGATGTCCATGTTTGCTCTACTCACAATTTCTTTTGTTCCATGAACTTTTGAGCTTGATTATTGATTGTTATCTTCATTTATCATCAATCAACCGTGTAACCATTGAATAAAATATAAGCGTTGATTTGTAAATTTTTGACTTTCATCGTGTCATAACACTGTCGGCTGTCAGCAGACGAATTGAAAAACGCACGTTAGCACTGTCATCACAGTTATGATATAATGAACGTCCAAAATTTACAATTCAATGTTTAATTGAAGAGGTGATGGGAAAATTCTGTTTTTCAAACTCCCAACAAAACAAAAACGCAGAATTATTGGATATAAAAGTTAAGTACAAATCTACAACAGACAGCTATATGGAACGCAATAAGATGAGAATATGAGAGTGGATAATCGAACTTTAATGTAGGTTGTTCATAAACATTGTTTTGATATTAGAAAACAAAACTTTGCTTTGAATTCTGAACGTTTAATTACATATTGGCTTTTTAAAAAATAAATAAATAAAGCATTTTGGGAATGAAAGACAGCGCTGATTTCGACTGGGTCTTTACTTCCCTAAAAATCATGTCAATATTTTGAATTTGTGACTGAATATATAAATATTTTTTTTATAAATCTATCATAGTTTTTTTTTTCGAAAATAAAGAAGGAAAGAAACCAGATTGAGGTGTTCAGTCGAGAAGCGATAGGGATGTTTGACTGAAGTCTTTATTATGCAAGATAACCTCTTAAGCAACAAATAATTCGAACATGATTTTGTGTAATCTTCAACAAATACAATAATTTTATGTTCTGCTAAAATTATTGCATCTAAAGCAAAAGGCAATAAAATGTGATAAATCAGTATGAAAGTTTAGATGACAAGTTCGGGGTGAAAGGGGATCGAGGAGCTTCCATTTCAACGTCCAACGTGAGTTCCTTGTCATGACCTGGTAAAGGAAACAATTCATAGACAATTTAGTATGAAAAATAAAGTCTTTTTTTAGGGGAAAAACGTCAGCAAACATTCGATTTAACAACAAACAAGGTCATTTTATTGACCATAGACTTTGTGAAATATTTACTTTAAACGAATTTGTAGATACCCTTGTTTCCTCGACTTATACATGTGTACAGTTGCCCATCTAGGTTAAGAAATTGTTTGTAGGTAGAACATACCCCTGTGTTTCGAATCAACTGAGAGACATAAACACCATATGTTGCTGATAATAGTTTTTGCTACATAGGTAAGTAAAGTTGACGATAATTGCTTTTTTTTTCATACGTTTTTATTACAATGCAATTGTTTTGGCCGCAAATATAATTTAAGTGGATTGAAAAATTGTTCTAGGTGAATTCGCACTCTATAACTATTAAACAGAGTAGGATTTCCCCCGGATAATTGAATCCAGTGTGGGATTTCCTTTGAGGAAATCCTACTTCGAAGTATTTTTTTCATGAGGAAAATCCTTCTCTGGAGCCAGTTTTCGGGGGAGGTTAGAGGGGAAAGTGAAGTCTGCAAGACCAGTTATTCATTCCAAATATACAAGGCTATATTTTTATAGAAATAAAATTCCCAAGCGGCAGAAATGAAGAAGGTATGATTATGATTTTATTATTTTTTTCTCCACTATTTTTTTTTTTTTGGCGCATTTTACGTCATATTGAATAAGGGAAGAAAACAAACATAAAATGTTACACTCAGAAGGTCAAAAAAATATTTATGGAAAAAAGGAAAAAACATGTTGATCTAAATTCAGAATAAAATCATATACATGTAAACTCATATTGGGGCATCTGGTGCTAGTTTTTTTATTGCATGTTTGATTAAAACCCTACGTAGATTGTCTGTATGTCTCCGAGGAACAAGACAAACCTATATACCGCATGACATTTTAGAAAGGTTATTTAAATACGGTTTATTTAGTATTTAATTCCAAATGTTTTAGGAAGACCATGGGAGGACATAACTGATTTTCATCCAGGCAGATTGTTTTGAATCGTATTTTACTTACAAGTTATTTTTAAGGGGGAAAAAAAAAGAGGCAACCAGTTTTGTTTTAAGTTTATCTGATGTATTTCCGGTTCCATTTCTGTTATTCATTTTGTCTGTTCACTGTTCACACGATACTTTTTTGGGTCGTTGCAAACTAAATCTGACCAAATTAATTCCTCCTTAATTTGGATTTAACGACTCTTTAAAGAAGTCTCCCACCTAACAAACAGTGATGATTAAGATTTTGTTTATTCTGTAAAACATCTAGTTAAGGGATTGGTTGATTGTGTGTTGTTTTTTATAAGTCCCATTCGAGAATTTTTCACTCATATAGAAATGCCACCATACTTAGTATACCGGTGAAAGGCTTCAAATTTAGACAGCGCCATTGAGCAGCAAGGGAAGTTTATAACGCCAACGCCTGCCTTAACATGGGGCCTCGGTTTTAAAGGTCTTATCCGAAAGACCTGCAACTTTCACTTCAAAGGAGCGCTTGGCAAAGGAACAGTTGTTACCTATTTTTTATCGACTTATGTCAGTCGCCGCCGGGGTTTAATTTGAACCCACGACCTTCCCATTACGGAGCGAGCCCTCTACCGCCTGTGCTCTACCGACTGAACTACTGTGACTGTCAATATAGAAAGAAAGTTCTCTATATTTAAACAACATAGATTGTTAGTTTGTTGAGACCTCATGGTTGCCATTTTTAGCTCTACTGGTCAGAGTCCAGAAGAGCTTATGCGATAGTCCGTCGTCCGTCCGTCTTTCCTGTGGTCCGTACACAATTTTCAAAATGCTACTCCTCCTAGTTTTGGTCCGATTCCAATAAGAAGTAATAGACAAGTACACTATACATGCATATACACTATAGATACAAAATTCTGTATATCTGTTTTTTTTTTTTATTTCAACAAAAGGTGGTGCCATATTTTCTAATAATAGAACTGAAGTCATACCTGGACACTTAATAACACTGCAGTGTATAAATAAGTGAGGATTTTATTTCAATATATTTCAAAGACATAATATCTGCAAAATTTGTTCTAAACAATTAGAAATTTATTTTAATTTATTCGAAAGCCAATTGAACTGCCTTTTACTTAACACAAAAGACGGACGATTTGTAAAAGTATGGAAGTTAAATCTTTGAGCTGATTTCATTCCCTATATGAAAAAATACTTAAAAATTGTTTAAAATCAAGTTTAAAATGTTTGGAACCAAAAGAAAGTGAAATTAATCAGGGCTTCTTTATCATAAATCACCAAATTTTTGCTACGCTTCATTTTCGTCTTCTTTTCACCACACACGTTTTTGGTATTTATTAAGAAAACAGAATGCTCATGAATCTTCTTTACATTGTTTCAAAATGGATAGTGAGAAGAAACACCTGACCCTGTCATCATTAGGCACGATATATATATATATATATATATATATATATATATATATATATATATATATATATATATATATATATATATATATATATACGAGGATAGAATTTTTGCTAGCAAATAACTATAATAAATTACGCGAATAAAAAGTTATTTAGATTATTTACAACTTCAACTCAAAAATTTACGATTTATTTTTGAATTTAAAAAATGTTCCATCCCGTACGATTATGGATACAATACTAGGACATTTTGTGAAGACTGAAAAACTTTATTCCCGTTTTAATTTGTTCTTTTAAAGAAGAACAGCAGTTTAACGCGACGTCATATTAAACAATTACCGTTGGAAGGGAAAAGGTTGCTTTTTCTGTGTTGTTCGTCACAAAATAATGGTGATTTGCCACATTTAAACTCAAGCTAAAGGTTGTTATTCTGTATCATAAATGCACTCGAAGTCTCAAAGTGCGGTGTCTTTCAATTTGTTTTCATGTTTGGAAAAGACAAATTCCTTGGGCCTAAATATTTTGAAATTATATTACTGCAGACATGATCATGTTTAAACTCGCATCCTTGGCACTTGAGGATTAGAAAAAAGCTGTCCTTCATTCTGTATAAACAGATAAAGATATTTTACATATATCACGTAATGCGTAAGAAATGCAATATCTTGTATACTTTTTAAATGTCAGAATTTTTCATTATAAATTCGATATTAAAAACAGTCTCAGAATTCAATAATTGATATAATACGTTTAGTGGTAAACATGTTTCCATGATCTGGGTAATACATGCATAAAATGCGAGGTTTTCCCGCCTGTAGATTGTTTTCTGCGAAAACTTCTTTTATCGGAATAAATTACTCCCATGTTTAAAGTTTTTTTACATGCAATTACAAGTACAAAATTGAAAAAAAAAAGTCACATCCTCAAATTTTAGCTCAATTTCTCACTCTCCACCCAAATCCACATCTGAATCAAAGATTGCCTCTTTTAAAGATTCGACTTTACTTTATAAAAGATGATTTAGTTCACTTACCGGTGTTGTAGAGTAGGATTTTCCCCATAGGCAGCTTTCCCCCGGAATCTGTACTATAGAGTAGGATTTCCCCCTGAGAGGAAATCTTACAATAGAACCAAATTTCCCCCTCGTTCTTTCTCAGTGTAGGAGTCCCCCCCCCCCCCCCCTCATATCAATGCTTTAATCATATCGACAATATTTTGGCTAAAAGTTTATATAGAAAAACAACTGATTTTTGAATGTTTTAGATTCAAGAATTCTCAAATTTAGCAAAAAATCTACAATATAAAGTTCAAATCATTGAGTCACCTAAAATTTTAACTCAAAGAAAATTGTAAAAATTATCTTCCACATACCATTTTGTGAGTATTTAAATCGAGTAGTTCTACAAAGGAAAAAAAGCCAAAACCAAGCAACAAATGAATACAAGAAACACTGCTTCTGCAAACCGAAGCATAAGTATGTCCCCTCAACCCCAGCGGTGTAATACTGGATTTGAAAGCAGAGAGCAAGTGCTCCCTCAAAGTTTTGCCATATTTAGCTCTACTGGTCAGAGACCGTCTGTCTGTAAACAATTTTTCAAAATGCTACTCCTCCTAAAGTATGGTCTGATTTCAGTATAACTTGGCACACAAGTAAAGTACACTAAAATACATAATTTAATGCATCGATTTTTGATTTCGATGAAAGGTGTTGCCATGGTTACTAAAAATAGAAATTTCTGTGAAATTCCTTTAAAACGCTACTCCTCCTACAGTTTTGGTCTGATTTCAATATAACTTGGCACACAAATAGACTACACTATGATACATAATTTAGTGCTTCGATTTTTGATTTCGATGAACGGTGTTGCCATGGTAACTAAAAATAGAAATTTCTGTGAAATTCCTTTAAAAAGCTACTCCTCCTACACTTTTGGTCTGATTTCAATATAACTTGGCACACAAGTAGACTACACTAAGATACATAATTTAATGCATCGATTTTTGATTTCGATGAACGGTGTTGCCATGGTTACTAAAAATAGAAATTTCTGTGAAATTCCTTTTAAACGCTACTCCTCCTACAGTTTTGGTCTGATTTCAATATGACTTGGCACACAAATAGACTACACTAAGATACATAATTTAGTGAATCGATTTTTGATTTCGATGAACGGTGTTGCCATGGTTACTAAAAATAGAAATTTCTGTGAAATTCCTTTAAAACGCCACTCCTCCTACAGTTTTGGTCTGATTTCAATATAACTTGGCACACAAATAGACTACACTAAGATACATAATTTAGTTCTTCGATTTTTGATTTCAATGAACGATGTTGCCATGGTTACTAAAAATAGAAATTTCTGTGAATTTCCTTTAAAATGCTACTCCTCCTACAGATTTTGTCTGATTTCAATATAACTCGGCACACAAGTAGACTACACTAAGATACATAAATTAGTGCATCGGTTTTCGATTTCAATGAACGGTGTTACCATGGTTACTAAAAATAGAAACTTCTGTGAAATTCCTTTAAAATGCTACTCCTCCTACAGTTTTGGTCTGATTTCAGTATAACTTGGCACACAAGTAGACTGTACTATCATACATAATTTAGTGCATCGATTTTTGATTTCGATGAACGGTGTTGCCATGGTTACTAAAAATAGAAATTTCTGTGAAATTCCTTTAAAACGCTACTCCTGCTACAGTTTTAGTCTGCTTTTAATATAATTTGGCATACAAGAAGACTATACTAAGATACATAATTAAATGCATCGGTTTTTATTTCGATGAACAGTGTTGCCATGGTAACTAAAAATAGAAATTTCTGTGAAATCACTTTAAAACATTACTCCTCCTACAGTTTTGGTCTGATTTCAATCTAATTTGGCACACAATTAGAATACACTACTATACATAATATGTATTTCGATTTTTGATTTCAGTGAATGGTGTTGTCATGGTTACTTAAAATAGAAATTTCTGTGAAATACATTCAAAACGCTACTCCTCCTACAGTTTTCGCTTGATTTCAATATAACTTGGCACAGAAGTAGACTACATTAAGATACATAATTCTATTTATTAATGCATGTTGCAACGTTTCATATCCAAGTGCTACTTTATTATACGTACAGACAGTAGAGCTACAGTCTCATCAGAGACTTCTGGTTTAAAGAAGGAAATGACCCATTTAAACGACCCATTCATGGCAATGGCAGCTATTTTGGATAGTTAAACCCTCAGAAACTTAGAGAGACACTCACACATCAATATTATGTACATCTAGCTTGAAATACAATTGGAGAAAAAAAATACATTTCAAATAAAATTCCATGGATACAGTAAAATATTTGTCTAACCGAATACATTGTACCATTTTTTTCAGAAATCAGTTTGACCAGTAAAAAGAATAAGATTTTAATGCTTAATGCAAGAGAATTGGTTGATCAGTTACTGAGAAAAAAAGATTCAAATTTTTCAATTTGTATTTTCAATGGAACTGGTCGCCATTTTGAAGATGGGCACTTGTAACAATGTGTCGCCCCCTCTCCCCTCATACTTAAGTATAGCTATGATATTTTATTGGAATGAAAATTGGCTCTGGGGGAAATCGCACTCTTTAACTATTACAGAGAGTAGGATTTCCCCCCGAAAAATGGGGAAATTCGACTCTAGAGTCATTTTTCCGTTGAGGGAGGGGGGAATCCTGCTCTAGTGCAGAAAAGTACTTTTTCATCCCAAATCAAATTTTCGACAAAGTGTTATATAAAGTCAACATTTCATATTTTTAAGACTGAGAGAAACGTTTTTAAGTTTACATTTAAAAATTGAAAGTCACATGGTATTAGTCAAATTCTATGAATATGTATAATTGATACGAGATTTGATCCAAAAGTAATACTACTACTACTATAAAGAAGATAGCAAAATACCTATGGTGCGACAAATATGAAGTTGAAAAATTAAATCTCAATTATCACAATTTTTTCATTTGATATTTCATTTAACATTAAAGTATACTTTATGTAAAATCTCCACAATTCGCAAAAATCTCACAAAGATTGAATTATTTGTCTATGAAATAACAAACACACACAAAGAGGACAAAAAGGATCATTTTCTTATATTATAACACATTTTTTCCATATGAGTGGGTTTCTCTTCATTTTTTGAAAGTTTATCCTTAAAGTATGCGTAAAAATCTACATTTTTGGTTAACAAAACATGGATCAAAGCAAAGACCCACCATACCTTAAAAAGAAATATATGGAGATAATAAACAGTATTCAAGCTCAAAAGTTCATTAAACAGTACATTTTTTTGAGCAGAGAGAACACGAACCTCTAAAACATCAGAGGTGGGATCAGGTGCCATAAAGGAGTGAGCATTTTTGATGCAACATTCGTATATTTCCCAGAAAGTCCATTTAGTCAGGGGTTTTATCACAAACGTGATTTAAATACCATGATTTGTCAGGAGCTGTGTAGCGTAGTGGTTAGCTTGTTAGTCTCAAAGGAAAATGAAACTCTGGGTTTTTATTGCAGCGAAGAACCGAAGAATACCACTTTATTTTTTATTTTTGCCGAGAAAATTTCCTGCGGAAAAGTTTTGTTTGTCATAATTTCATAAATTTTAATAATAAAAACTTTAAATACATGGACTAAATTCACAAGTTGGATATGATTTATATATATCTGAAGCTAAAGGCATTCTGTACGCCATCTTCTTTCAAAATGGAAAATCATAAATAAAATTCGATATCCTTATACCTCCATCCATTTTAATTATTGCCTAAAACTTCATTCAGATATATACTTCTTTAAAATAAAATAAAAGTTAAAAACAAAGTTATAGGTTACGTCTTTCGCCGCAGGACAGCAACGCTGCCAATGTCTTTATGATGTTACTTTCGGAACTCATTTTCAGTTCTTCTAAAACTCAGCTAAGTTTTAGTTAAATGTAAATCATATACGGTACCAATTTTGATGCACCAGATGCACATTTCGACAAATTATGTCTCTTCAGTGATGCTCAAGCCGAAAGGTTGGGAATCCTATATATTTGTATACTATATGTACTGTCAATGTGTGTTAAAAAATACTTGCTTTAAGTTTTTTCTTGCAATTTTTCAAATTTTTCCACAAATTATTTCCATATTCATTTCCCTGTGGATAGATCTCAGGTATTGTCAGATTCAAGAGTGACTTTAAAGGTTGACCGATTCTCCACACACTTTTCCCTCGTATCTACCTATCTTTTGACTTCAATAAATTTAAATGGAAAATATCTATCTTTTTTTTTTAATTTCTATTAAGTTTATTTTTCCTTATTTTTAGTGAAAGTGTATGGCGTCATATCTTGGCGTTTAATTGGGTGTTAACCTTTTATTCATTTCAATAATAAAAACGAAAAATAAAAGAGAAGTTTGAGGAAGAAGACAGTGTGACTGACAGATGGACGGACCAGGATAACAATATATATCCGAAAGTTCTTTAGATAGTACGGGTATAAATCAATTAAAATTTCGTGATTTTCTCAATTTGTAATCAATTCTAGCATTCCTAACGTTTTGAAAGGTCAAGATAAATCCACTGAACATTTTATTTGCATGTATTTTAACCACTTAAATTAACAACATTGATTTCTGTTCATCAATAACCCATCGTATCCGAATATATTTCGTTTAGAAAATGCCACGTGCCCTATGTTGAAAATTACCCAGTGTAAACCTATAGGGTTTGAGAAAGACTATTGGTCTCATTGGCTTACACTCAAATAAACTCTGTATTTAACAATGTAATTTTCCCTAGGCCAAAAATATTTTCCTTTACTGTGTAGAGTATCCTTAACAAAATTATCAAAGCTATAAAAAGTTTTATTTCTCTTTACAAATGGGTAAATATTACATAATATATATCACCAGTATATATTGCAAAATATGAATGTCTTTAACGGTTATCCTTTTAACACATTGATTTTAAATCAATTAGGATAACATCAATACACTATTATTGCATGCAATATTTTGCGGAATAAAAAAAATTACCTTTATGTAACTCGGCATATTTTTTCTTATCACAAGAAAGGAAATGGCCCTACCAATTGGTGAAGGTATTTTTGCACTAAGAAAAAAAAACCCATGACGTCAACTGTCTGCGATTTTTTTTAAAATGATAACTTTTTCTTTAACATTTCCTGTGAAAATATACCATAACATTAGACATGTCAGTGTTATTGTGGGAAATTTCCTTAATTGAGAGTCTCCGGAGTGTGGTCTCTCTCAAATATCTTAGATGTGTTCATCTTTCTGAGAAGATTTTGCTTGCAAAGATTGACGAACAAAGATGATGTTGACTGATTTCATGTCATACACTCTACATTCATCAATTCATTAATATTCATTAATTCAGTTTTGCAAAATGTGCTGATAAATAACAAAAATAAAAATGCTTTCAAAATATGGTTAAAATATTGTTACTATTAAAATACTAGTTATATTTGCCTATTGAAGTTTATTATTTTCTCTTCAATTTGCAAATCTGTATTTACTGTCACCTAATTTTAAGCACTAAAATTTGTTATTTAAAAGTACCAAAAATGGAACTACAATAATTAATTGTAGTTCTTTAATGGCCAATTTATACCACTTTAAAGCTCGTGCTAATAGCAATGTTGCTATCATTCCAGGGCTCAATTTTATAGATTTCAAAAATTACTCCGGTGTGTGTTAATTCACAATTCTGCTTAGAATGCATTCATTCAAACTTGATTGATGATAATTATTCTTTATTAAGATAACGGGAACTTTTAATATAAGCTGTAGAAGCAAATGATATCTTCAGCTTATATGGTAATACTATGTGCTTTACTAATGTGCTCAGAACTTATTATAACAAGAAACATGTTCAATAATACACTCAATTTACTCATGGCATTTGAAAACATTACCATATAGAGATCCGTCTTAATTTTACTTTTTCATGAAAAGTAAGGGTGCCTAATGATGGGGGCGTACGTCCATATGTCCTTCCGATGCAACTCCTCCGATACCAGTGAATAATTAAAATTTAATCACGCACTAACAAAATCTTTATTACATAGTGCAGTTGTGAAACTCCTTTTTTATTATTTGATCGGGCAGCTATATAGGGTTTCCCATAGCAAAACATGAACACTGCCATTTTTACTATAATATTGACCCACTAAATATCTAATGAGACTTCACAGAATCTTTCTTACATATCACAATTGTGTACCTCCTATTTTATATTCTGATCGGATAGATATTTAAGATTTCCAATAGCCTAAAACTAGACTTTGCAATTATACGCATATTTGAGTGGGGTGTCGTTTTGTGAGCTCAGTACTCCCAGTCCCTCTAGTTTCATCTTTCTTCATCACAATTTCTGCCATCATCAATTTATAGCTTCTTAAACTTCAATATGCCAACAGTCGCCCGCGTGGCGCAGTGGTAGAGCGTCCGCTCTAGAGTCGCGGAGTAAGGAGTTGATCCTTACGTCGCGGGTTCGAATCCCACTGTGGGACGTGGAGACCGGTCCTTCGGATGAAACCGTATAAACCGAGGTCCCGTGTCGCAGTAGATGCTGACACGAAAAAGATCCCTCACTGCTCAATGACCCTGAGTGCCGAGTATAGGTCAAAATTTGCAGCTCTCCACCGGCAAGTGGTGGCGTCTCCATATGAGTAAAAAAAATTTCGAGAGGGAAGTTAAACAATACACAAACATACAAAAAACAATATGCCAACAAAGGAATTGACGCAGTTAATATAAGCAATGTTCTTAATCTCAACACTGTCCAGTCTAGTATTCCACCATATTTCAAGTTGAAGTCGAGCTACGTCCACACCTTGTATTTCTTATAAATATACATCAACAATTTCTTCCAAACTTTTTAATGATAAAAAAAACTCTTCAGTGGCTAGATATCGAACATCTGAAACATAATCCTCCAGCGTGTTCATGTTATTCTTCACCATACAACTATAGTCCTGCTGGACACGTTAATAATGAGGACCTTAAATCACTTACATGTAATATAAAAGGGCCAAAAGTTAGGGAACCCCTATATTTCCACTGGCGTCATAATTTCATAAATAATATGAATTTTCTGGAAGATTACTCCAGATTGGCAAAATATGAAAAAAAGGAGATATTGGCACTTTGTTAGAATGGATTAAATGTATTAAAATTTGAAATCACGCATTAAACCATTGAGGGGCAATATCCTTTTCTGTCTTCCACATTGCAGAAGTGAAACAATAATTAGATAGATTACACGAATCAGTATGTACAGGTCCAGCTGACAAAGCAGGTAACAATAACGTGTTTGTTTGTTAGTCTCATTATTTCAATTAAGTGGCACTAGGATTATATTCTGCAAGTGTTAATCCAACTTATAACCATAGCACCCTTTCTAAGGAGGAAATTTTTCAAAACCACATATCAGTTTTAAATATTTTTAATATTTCCAACAATCAAAATGATATTAAATTACCATACATATACTGGATTCCAAAACTCCATAAAAATCCTTACAAACAAAGATACATACCGGGTTCCAGTTTCTACAATGCCTCTTTCTTTACTCCTCACTAAAATGTATTAATAGCAGTGAAGGAGAAACTTCAGGAGCACTGTTCAACAGTATATTCTAGAAATAGTATAAATCAACTGTGGATACTTAAAAATTCAAAGGAACTTTTAGAAAATTTGAAATCACAAAATTTTACCAAAATCAATAACATTAAAACATACGATTTTTCAACACTTTATACAACTTTTCCCCACGAAAAGTATAATGTCTTGGCTTTTTGACATCATAGATAACCGCTTTTTTCAATAAAAAAAAAGGAACTTGTCATTATACTTACCTTGCCATTGGTCATTTGCTGAATTATTTTGTTAAAAAACATTCTAATTGTACACACAAGTACTCTGAAGTTTATTTAAAAAAGATGTTTGAGTTTCTGTTGGACAATATATATGTAGTTTTTGGAGATCAGGTCTTCCAACAATCTGTTGGAATTCCCATGGGTACCAATTGCGCCCCCTTGTTAGCAGACCTATTTTTGTATTCATATGAAGTAGAATTTATTCAAAAACTTCTACATGAGAAGAAGAAGACACTTTCTGCGGCCTTCAACTCGACATTTAGATACATCGACGACGTATTATCAATTAATAATAGTTATTTCCATTCATATGTCGATTCGATATCTACCAGTAAACTTGAAATAAAGGACATCACAGAGTCTGACACATCTGTTTCATATTTATATATCGTACTAGAAAAAGACGTTAATGGTAACCTAACAAAAAACTTTTTGATAAACGTGATGACTTCAACTTTTCTATCATGAACTTCCCTGACTTATGCAGCAAAGTATTCTTATCACCTGCATATGGGGTTTATGTCTCTCAGTTATTTCGATAAGAAAGAGCATGCTCTACGTATGAACAATTCAGGCTTTTTTTAATACATAAAAAATTACTGATACATGTATCAGTTCAAAAACTCTGTGTATAATATATTGCAATTAAATTTGTTCAAAAGCAAATTTGATTCGCCTTTCCTTGGCCACAAATTTAAACTTTGTAGATTGCGTCAGATAGATATTAGTGCAGCTAGATTATTCGTTTGCTGTTTTAAGGTCAGACGACACGTTCCTCCAATATCTGTTTTGTATCTCTTCATAATATATAGAAATATATTCATAATTATCATTATCTTGTGATACTTAAACTGTTTTCAAAATGTCTTTAAAAAAAATACATTAAAAATTGAGATATTGACAATTCTTTGGGTTACCAAAAGAGTTACATATAATACACCATCCTCTGGTACCTTGTTCAAATGCTTGGTAAGGTACCGCAATTATTTGAAAGAAAAATTGTTAATATAGCAATACTTCAATGACAAATTCTTAGGAAAAATTATACGAGGGGTGATCAAAAAGTTCGCAAACTATATCTATATTTACAAAAACACAATTCAGATCAAAATGAAATTTGGCAACATATAGTCATACATTTGTTCTATACAAAGCAGATGTTATTTAATGTTTTACTCCATGTTTGTGACGTTATAATGTGAAAATGACGTCAATAGGTATGTTACTTGTGACAAAAAATGATTGACTCAGTCGTACTCGAGCAACGAACGGCTGTAAAGTTTTATGTGTATCTTGGAAATTCCTTTGCAGTAGCATATAATAATTTGTACAAAGTTTATAAAGACAAAAGACTTGCCAGGAGTTTAATCATTTATTTGATTGATTGTTTTAGTGAAGGAAGGAAGATGGTTAAAAACAATGTTTGTTCTGTTGCCCTGTGAGTGCAAGTTGGGGAAGAGATGCGTCCTTAGTTGAGCAATTCATCATGAAAGACCGCCAAGTTTCAGTTAGAAAAATAGTTGAATATCTGAACAATAATATAATTATTAAATCCCTAAAATGTCGTTTAATTTAGACTTAAAACATATCAGATATGATAAAAAGAAGGTGCCCATACTTTATCTACACTGGATAAACGCCGCTCCAAAGACAGGACTCGGGTTGTAATGGTCACCATGCTCATTTTGGGAAAGGATATCTTATCGACCTTTCCTATTGCTGGGATAATTTCATATCTGACAAATGGACTGTTCTTGTTATAAAAAATAACTTGCATGGTTAGAAATAAAAGACTCGGGAAAATCTTCCAGCTTCCGTGAACGGAACGCTTCGGAGCATGTCACGTGACCGCCTGCATCACGTGATTCGCGCATGGGCAGGACGGTAACAGATGTGCTTTTAAATCAGAGAGGACTACTTTAAAAAATGAGCACTGAAACATAATTTAATTTCTTTTATGGAAGTAATTCAATTAGTTCGCGAACTTTTTGATCACCCCTCGTATATTATTGAGAAACGTGTCGTCTGACCTTAATTGCCCCCCCCCCCAAAAAAAAAACAAACAAACAAACACAAACCAAAGAAAAGCGTAACTGTCCTTAACAAATATTTTAATTTTTAAAATATTTCTTTATGGAAAATTTGTACATGATAATTACAAATTATGAGACATTACCATGACTCGACTGACTACGTCAAGGCAATAATTTTTAACTTAAATCCATATGTCATAGAGGCATATTCAATATAGTTATCTTGCAAGCACTTGCTGCGACACGAATGGCATATCTGTGGTCTCATTTTCGAAAAAAAAAGTTAATTTCACTATACACTATACTTTGTTCGAGTGTGTGGTGAAGGAACTGCCCTAAGTCTAAGGGCTTATGCGATCTTATTTGAATTCACAACCTCCGCACTGGAAATTTTACCGAATGACAACAATAATCCGTGATTTCTTACATATACACGTATGTATTCCAACACGTACCCCTAAGTAAGCTAATTTAGCGTACACGTTTCAAATGTCATAAAGTAATCAAAACAACTCTGGATGCAGTGATTCCACTAGATTAATGTCTCTTATAAAAATAAGCATCAGACAATTGTAATGATATTTCTAAATGTAATCAGGATTTCCTTTATTTACGAAAAATAAGCTTTCTAGCATTTTCTAGGTCAATTCAAGCTTTATTTCTTGGAAAAATTCCTTTCTTAGAATAAATTATTTTCATCTTTTTACATCTTTTACAATGAACCACCTTTTCCTCATATTTTCAACTGGAATAAATAAGAAGGGAACTTTTAATCTCTAATTCTTACATCATACATGTATATATAAATTAATAAGTTGCACTTAAAACTGACAAACTATAGTGTAGCTGCACATATTTAAAAAGAAGAAGAAAACAAACCAAAAATAATAAGATTGTAACAATCAGTTCAACAGATGTATGGATGCTATAGTCGGGACAGTTTTATTGACAGTGCAGTAATATCTGTTCTGGTGTAAATTGAATCGAGAATTCTGTATGATACTGTGTCTTACAAACAACCTTTTGTTTAAAATTTGTTTTGATGGAGTTGTGAGTGTGTTGCTATAAGCCTTTTAGAAATGTACTCTTTTTCGAGGGGATGCTCTACTTTGTTGTGCTCTTGTTGATTTTTATTACAGTCTATCATTGGTAATACACATGGACCAATGGAAATTATAAAGTATGACATAGAAATCCTGTACAATAATTGCCAAACTGAGGATAGGTTTTGACATATGTCAACGTATGATTAGCTGATCATTTCCTAATAAAAGTTAATGACATACCAAGGAGAAAATAAAACGTCATTTTACATAAAACATGACCACGATTGAGATTCACTATTAACTTTCAAAAGGGTAAACTGTCATAATGACGGTTTTAAGCTGCAACTGGGATGTTGATTTTATAGATGCTGTAAGCTCTCTGATTAATGGTTGATATTTAACCTTTTCACCATAAGTTATTTCTAATGTCACATATTGTTAAATGAAATTTATGAAATAAAAATCAAATTTTCATAGCAAGTTAAAATGAGATGCAAATTATATTGCCATTTTGTCAGAGTACATATTTATATTCCGTAAACGTAAGAAACAATGGGTGTAGATAAGTTCAAGGGAGAATCTCACAACAATATCTCAAAACGAAATGTATGATTGCTTTAAAATGCCACTGACAGCTTGAAACAATGACAAAATTATTTGTTTGAACATATCAAAAAGTACATTATGTCGATAATAAGCTGACTACTTACTTATTAATTAAGTTCTCTTCGAACTTCGACCCATCACTGGTGTTTCATCTCCTTTTCTATAGATCTTGCCATGTTTCCTTTGGTCACCCTCTGTTTCTCTTTCCCCTGCCCACCCAACCCTAAGTATTTCTCATCTTTTTATTTCCATCTAGTCGCCTGTTTGGTGCAGCGGTTAGAGCGTTTGATCTATAGACGCGGAGTAAGGAGTTGATCATTACATCGAGAGTTCGAATCCTACTGCGGGACCTGGAGACCGGTCCTTCGGATGAGACTGTATAAACCAACGTCCCATGTCGCAGTAGGTGTTGGCACGTAAAAAAAATCACTCACTGTTCAAGGCCCTAAGTGCCGAGTATAGATCTAAATTTGCAGCCCCTCAACCGGCAAGTAGTAGCGTCTCAATATGAGTGAAAAATTCTCAAAGGGACGTTAAACCAACAAACAAACAAAGCTGTTTCCATCTACTTCCTTTAATCTGGTCAAATATGGCTGCTGTTAATTTTCTCTCTTACTGCTCCTCAATGATTATGATTGGCCAGGATATTCTGAGGGACAGTTTGTCTAGAACGTTTTAATTTCTGATTTTTATGTGATCTTGTTTGCCAACCTTTCATAACTCAAAAGAATAAAGGAGGGCTCCAATAACGTTTTGTCTTGAAAACCCTTATTCTGTTTTTGGTTTTTACTACTGACGGTTTCCTAAAGGTTTGCAAAGACAGCACAGGCTTTTCTTATTCTATTTCCGACATCCACGATGGAATCTTTATAGGCTATGATCTTCTTGCTCAGAGAGATTGTCGATTTCTTCTTTTGTTGTTTACTGTGATTTCTTTTTCTATATGTATTCATTTTCATTAGTTTTGTTGTCTGCCATTTTGAATGAGCTATAGGTCATCAGTTTTGCCTTGGATAGCCTTTAGTTGCTCTGCGATGACATCTGCAAAGTCAAGGTCTTTTTGTGACAGCTAGAATGTGCAGGATATCCTTCTACTGGCCTGCCTTGTGGTAATTTTCATAAACCAGCCAATACAAATGATAAAGAGTCATGGTAAAACAGACATTACTGTCTTACTTCTGTTGGATTAGGAATCTATCTGTGAATTCCATTCCGCATATCACCTTTGCTTTGAAGTCTTTGTAAGATCTGAAATTATGTTGTTTTGGCTGCAATAGTGTGCAAGTATATTTTCCAGAAAACAAATGCTTTGGTTGGCATACATAGCTGTGTTCCATTCATTACTCTGCTCTAAAATTTGCCTCATGGAAAATGTCTTGTCTATACATCACTTTTTTCTTCTGAATCCAGCTTATTTTTTACGAAGGTATGGACCTAATACTAATGTGTCATTCTGTTTTAACTGGCTCTGCTGAGGATTTTGCTGGTAACATGACAAAAATTTTATTTGTTTGTCAAGTCACCTTTTTGGGTAGCTTCACTGTGAGATCAACCTTTCATCTTATGTTTTTTCTTTGCAGGATTTTCAAAGGAAGTTTAGATCTCCTCGGCTTTCAATATTTCCGATACTTAAGACGTTTGCAATTGCTGACCTGTTTAACTCTGTTTATCTCTTTTTCTGTTAGTATGTCAGTAAAGATATTTAAAGTATTCACGCGTATATGTATATATCACTTATCCTAGCTTCTGTTGATGGACATTCCTGATTCAGTACTCTTTAGAATGAAAGAGTAATCAAAAGCCTCTAAAACAATACAAAGTGCAAGCAGAGCATAAATGGGCCTCTAAAAACATCAGAAGTTGGATCAGGTGCCACGGAGGAGTAAGCATTCCCTGTCGACCGGTGACACCCGCTGTATGTGTACTTCAGTGTGATAATAATGGCCTAACAACTTGCAGTTGTATGAAAGACGTCAGTCAACATTCGACCTAACAAGGTCATTGAATCGACCATGGAATGTGCAAAATGTTGACTTCAAACTAGACTGCAAATATCCTTGTATCATCAACTTTTATTTGTCAATAGATATTGTTCGTACGTAGAATATGCTCTTGTGTATTGAATCAACTGGGAGACATAAACTCCTTATGCAGGTCTTAATGGCATTTTGGTAAATAAATAAGGGAAGTTGCCCATAGAAAATTTGATCATCACTTTTATCAAAAAGTTTAATTGTTAGTTTGCCATCAATACCTTTTTGGGTAAAATATCCAAATATGAAACAGATGTGTCAGACTCTATCATGTCAGTTTAAAGGGATATATCAAATCAACGTAAAAATGAAAGTCATATTGTTTGTTGCTAAAACGTCGTCATTATACGCAATAGTCGATTCAAAGTCGACAGCAAGAGACTTCTATTTACAAAGAAGTTTATGAATAAATTCTGATTCATTTGAATACAAAAAGAGGTCTGCTGATAATGGGGCACAATTAGTACCATGGGAATTCCAACAGATTGTTGTAAGACCTGTTTAAAAAAAAACAGAGATATTGTAAATCAGAAAACTCGAGCATCTTTTTGATATCAGCGTCAGAGTATTTGTTTGTAGAAGTAGAATATTTTTACAAAGTAATTTTGCTGATGACCAATGACAAGGTATGTAAATTAACGAGTTCCATTTTTACTGAAAAAGCAGTTGTCTATGATGTCGAAAAGCCTGGTTTTAATTAATCATGGGAAATAGTTGTCTAAAGTCTTGAAAAGTCGCACGCTTTTGTGCTATTGATTATTGTCAAAAAAATTGTGATTTCAACTTTTCTAAAAAATCTAATAAGATTGTAGACATAAGCACCATATACAGGTGATAATACTAGTGAAATATTACTACATAAATAAGGAAACTTGACGAAGGAAAAGCTGAGTTCATCATCTTTGCCATACAGTTTAGTTGTTAGTTAGCCCTTGTCATCTATAGTCAGTAAAACATCCAAATATGAAACAGATGTGGCAGATTCTGTGGTGTCTTTTATTTCGAGTTCACTGGGATATATCGAGACAACAGAAGAATGGAAGTAACCATTGATAATTGATAAAACGTCGTCGATATATGTAGAGTCGAGTTGCAGGCACAGCAAGTGTTTTCTTCTTCTCATGTAGAAAACTGAATAAATTGTACTTCATAGGAATATAAATAAAGATCAGGCTTCGGGGCCACCAACGCTGAGATTTTCTCAAATCTGAGATTTCTCAGAAAATTTGAGTTTTTCTCACCAAACTGTGCCACCAATGAAATATTTTCTCAAACTCAGACTTATCTTTTGAGTTTTTTCTTAAATCTGAGATTTTTCTCAAATCTGAGATTTCTCTGAAACGTGCGTGCCACCAACATTTTTTCTGACTCAGCTGAGAAAAAAATCTGAGATTTCTCAGAAAATCTTGAGATTGGTACATAGTAGTCTCAAATAAAATCTCACAGAATTATTTTATGGTAAAATGGTTGCAAATATTATGACAGTGCACACGTTAATCAATGAATACATGAAATTAACGTGCAAACACAGAGAGCATGTTTATTTCTCCCAAACCAAGATCATACGTTTTTAAGAAAGGGGGGGGGGGGTCTTACGCACATGTAAAAAATCTCATAATCTCATAATATTGTCCACGCAATGAAACAATGCACTTGAAACTATATCAAAAGAAAAAAAAATAAGGAATAAAATCAATATTCTTGTGACATGTTTTACATAACATGTATATCTTCATTCATGCAAGAATTATTTTCATTTATTAATTAAATTCATATTTTAGTGTGCTACTCATGGTTAGGCAAATTTATTAATTCACATTGTATATACATGTATATCAGAAAAGAAAATATGATTAGGTAATATTAATCTCCACGGCCTCTTCTTTGTTCTTTCTCCGGTAGTTATTTTTTACTTGTACAATATACGTACCTAATCTGTAAATTATACGCAAATATTAAAAAAAAAATTGTCTAAATTTCTGTGTAAAAATAATCTATTTATTCATAAATCACCATTTATTAATCACTGATGAAAGCAATCTGTCTAATTTGGATCTTCACTAAATCTATAAAATTCTTAATTGAGAGTAGGGATCCAGTAATTCTTTCCAGTGGGGGGGGGGGGGGGGGGGGTCATCCAAGTCAAAAAAAAATCCAACCCAGAAATTTCTTGACAAGTAAAACTGATTTCCCAAAAGTATCAAACCGCGAAAATTTCTTGAAAAGAAAAAAAAAATCCGTTTCACAAACGTGAAAAACCTATTTCGTTATGGTAGTGGTGGGGTCCACGTTTTCAATGGGGGGGAGGGGTGGTGTCCAAAATCAATTTTTATTTGATTCAATATATACTTTTAATAACTTTGCAAATTCCAGGGGGGGGGGAGGGGGCGACAACCTCCTCCCTCTAGATCCGCGTATGGGCATCTGCTTTATACTCGCTATGCATCGCACACAAATATCCCTGACCGTTTATATTATTTGTAAGAATAAGCCTGACTTTTTTTTAATACGACCAGTTACATTTTGAGATTAAAAAAAAACAAGTATGGTCCTAAGTTTCAAATAGTACATGATTACGCCGTGAGACTTTTCATAGGAATTAATAAGTTAATCGTCACTTGATAAGTGATTGTTAGATTGATTTAGGTTTCCAGTGTAACAACGAATATTGCTCACTATATTCGTTCTTATTATATCTGAAATTTATAATTATTATATATTTTATACCTGAAAAGAAGAATATTTTTCCTGTGACATTTTCTCACAGGGGATCGTGGAAAATGTGATGTGTTATTTAGCCTCGTCACTACATACATGTCCGTAGTTCAATTCAGGTTTTTTTTTTTCGGGGGAAGGGGTGTGTATACCTGAAATAACCTGACATTAAATAATTTATATCGAAATTTTCTTGATAAATTGGGTTCACTTAAAACCAAGCATACATGTATATTGCAGGGGCGTAGCTTGACTTTAAATTCTAGTGAGGCAAAACCATACATGTAGCAGCAAGAGGGCTGGGGCCGCCTTAAGCCCCCAGCAGGTTCCGGGTGGTATCATGGGGGGGGGGGGGCACTCCGACAGAAAATGGAGTTGGGGGTTTTAAAATGCAATGAAATTTCATTTGTTGTACTGGCTTCTTTTTTTTAAGACTTCAGCATGATACTACATATTGTAAAAGAATGTAAAAGAGTTAATAAATATGTTTACTAAAACTTTTGAAACAGTTAAACGTGAAAGCGCATCTTATTAAACTTTGCTTTTATTTCTTTAAAACTTCAATTTAACATTATAGAACTGCTTAAAATGTTAAAAGAAATACCATTAATTTTACGTATCATCTGCAATGTATTGTTGATTATGGGAAGGGGTGGTGGTGGTGAAAAATCTAGTGAGGCAGTTGCCTCATTGCCACAATGGAAGCTACGCCCCTGTATTGAATTGAATTGTAATTATGTTACTCGCCCTTGACTGACATTTTTTCTGTCGCAACTTATGCACGAATTTTACGGAACACTCAAGAAAATTATCATGTGAGAAAATTAGCATTTAATCAGCTAGAAAAAAAAAAAATACTCGGTGTTTTCTTAATTACTGTTTTTGCCGAGTTTGCAGTATTAAAATCATCATTTTGGCGGTAAAATTTATTTTCTTTGATCGCTTAAAATGATTTTTTAAAATTATTCTAAATAGGGACAAAAACTCCCTATATTTAAAACATTTTTGCTATGGAGAGTAAAATGTAATAGATATATCTGACAGTGTACAAAACAAAATAAAAGAAAAAAATGTGTAATCGGCCTGTATATATTATGGTCTTGATCCGCCTATCTACTCTTTGTAATCTTTCGACACGTAACGTCACAATGGCGGAAGTGACGCCTCGGTGTATATTTTTGTGTGTTTATGTAGACAGACGAACCAAGACTATAAAGTTTGGATATGTTTTGTGTTATTCTTCTGTAGGGATTATATTTTACGGGGACTCGGTGAATATTTATTGTCGCAAAGATCGTAACGGAATCCTTTCCGTTGAGTGACTCAAAACAGCAAATAAAAGACGAAGGAAGTGTAGAATGTGTATTTTCGCGATTATACACCAAAATATTGCATAAACAACTAACTGAAAGGTAAATTCAATCATTGATTCAACAGCTTCGTGCATTATAAGAAAAAGGGTCGCATATAACAACAAGAATAAGTCTAAGATTTTTCTCAAATCTCAGCTTACGTGAGACGAATCTCAGAAATGTTGGTGGCACGGTGTTTTAGGAAAATCTCAGGTGAGGCAGAAATCTAAGATTTGAGGCTGAGATTTTTATATGTTGGTGGCCCCGAAGCCATGTGATAAAGGAGAACAATTAGAGGCCATCGGAATCCCAACAGATTGTTGGAAGACCTGGCTTCGGGGCCACCAACATCTAAAAATCTCAGCTCAAATCTCAGCCTCAAATCTTAGATTTCTGTCTCAGCTGAGATTTTCCTAAAACGCCGTGCCACCAACATTTCTGAGATTCGTCTCACGTAAGAAAAGTTTTTTATTTGAAAGTTTGGACCATAGCCTACTTGTTTTTTTAATCTCAAAATGTAACTGGTCGTATTAAAAAAAAAGTCAGGTTTACTCTTACAAATGATATAAACGGTCAAGGATTTTTGTGTGCGATGCATTGTGAGTATAAAGCAGATCCTCATACGCGGATCAAGAAGGGGGAGGTGGTCCCCCCCCCCTGGAATTTGCAGAGTTCTTAAAAGTATATACTGAATCAATAAAAATTGATTTTGGATACGTTTGTGAAACGGATTTTTTTTCTTTGCAAGAAAATTTCAGGGTTGATACTTTTGGGAGAGCAGTTTTGCTTGTCAAGAAATTTCTTTTTTTTTCTTTTTTTCTTTTTTGACTTGGATGGACCCCCCCCCCCTCCCCCCACTGGAAAGAATTCCTGGATCCCTATTCTCAATTAAGAATTTTATAGATTTAGTAATATTTTTACACAGAATTTTAGACAATGTTCTTTTAATATTTGCGTATAATTTACACGAATAGGTACGTATATTGCATAAGTAAAACATATGGAGAAATGGTGTTCATTCTTCTCATTTACATATCGGCCATATTGGAGCTATAATGGCGACAGATTCCATAAAGGTATATATAGAGAACGAACAAAAATCCGCAGATTTTTATATTCTAAGTATTTCGGATAAAGTTCTTCCGCCGATGTTTAGATTTTTCTTAATATCTTCTACCGGGAATGACAATATTCTTGATTCCAAAGTGAAAGTTGCGACCGCCTTTTTGATTTGAAATTCCGAAGCGAGAGTATAATGTTTTAATGAGGGAAAGAGCACAAAATTGGTGTCTTTATCATTTTTGGTGATTAAATGTAAGTGTTTATTGCAAGTTGACAGAGTTCTTCCGCCGATTTATAGGTGCAGACGAATGCCTATTTTTATAAATTACAGATGATTTATCATTTCATGAAGAGTTACGACCGCCTTTTTAATTTGAAAACGGTAATTTCTTGCATCAGTGTGACCTACTTATTACCCCAGCAGGCACACAACGTTGTTTAAAGGGAAGGTATAATGCCCTGATAGTATAATGACCTGATTGACCTGATCACATTTAATTCTAAAATATGAAAAAGTAAAGTGCCAAACAAGTTTCTTTTAACTGATTATATTTAGGATACTAATTGTCTATAATATTCATGAAAGAAAAAATTAAAAATATATTTTTTTATTTTGTTTATTTGACAGATAAAATTGACAGGGGTATAATGCCCTGATTTTGGGGTATAATGACCTGATGACATGATAATATGAAAACCTATAATAAAAGCAAGTTTTCATTATATTTGTTTCACTTTTCAATCTGATTTATTTTCAGTAGGATAAATAAAGGTTTTACAAAAAAAAAATTGGGAAAATATCTATTTTCTATTGCTGAAAATCCGCTCTGGAAGTTAGCAGGGGTATAATGTCCTGATTTTTGAATGCCCTGATTTTCAATAATGACCTGATTTAAATACTTATGTCTATACTCCTTCATTGCAACTAATGAAAGTGTGAATAATTCCTTTATAATTTGATTTTTGTTTTAATTTATGTCTTTTATTATTTTAAATTCTATTAAGATTTGTTTAAGTTGATACAATATGCATAATACACATGCATTTTATTGTAGAACTCTTAGCCATTCATTTTATTATATTGTGCTAATGATTTATATCTAAACAATCCAAAATCTTAGTAGTAAACTGTGATAGTTTTAGAGAAATTGAATAGAAATGTTTTTAAATGAACAAAATATTGATATACAGGCTGTGGTAGCCAAAACATTATTAAAAAAAATAAGTATAAAAATAATGCAGATATTTTAAATATGGCCTGAGGTAACTTAATATTTTAAACTGTGGAAAAAGATAGATATAATTTATAATTTTTTTGTTTATTTTCATTTATTGTTTTAAAAGTTACGAGCACTTATGTGCTGATGGAAAATTTACTAAGTAAAAATATATTTGAATAACAAATTCAGTTTTGTTGGTCAGATGTGTTTCTTGTAAAATGTAAAATGAATGAAGTCTCTTGTGGAAATAATTTTAAGTAAGGATAAACAAAAAATGAACATGAATGTATGCTAATATTTATCTTTAATTCTTAATGCAAGGTACAGACAGTACAACAAAATAAATGGATCAATTGAAAAAAAAAAACCAAACCAACAAACAATACACTGTTTGGATAATCATACACTGCTTGTTTATTATGTCTGATAGTGTCAAAGGGACATAGATCATACATATCCTGTGTACTATATCCCGTATATGGCTTCTGTAATTATCACCTGTGTAATCCCAGTCAACCTTGCTCTGCTGACCGCATATTTCATAAACAAACCTGATAGAATCTAATTTTTCTGATTTAATTTTTACACATTATATAAAAGACAAAATTATTTATTAATTAATTATATACATTTGAATTTATATACTTTATATAATGAAGTTTTTGAATCTGTCTTAAAACTATTAGGTGCTAAACAACCTAATAAACTTTTTAAAAATGTTTCTCTAATTTAAGGCATATTTAAATATTGTTTTAACTTGTTTGTGAAAAAAAATATTTTTGAAGATAATTCCTACGTGATTTTTCCAGGACGCATGATCTGTATAAAATGGCCAGGGCTTCGGACCGGGGGTGGTTTCCCGACAGCTAGCTATTACCCGGTGAGACGGGAATGGAATCACCTGCATTGTACTTTTTTTCCCTTCGGGATTCATAATTTCAAATATTATATGCAAAGCAAGACGTTATAATCCGAATAATTTCTCTTCTAAAACTGGTTATTATACCGTAACTTCGTCACCTTGTCTCGAAGAAAAGCGACACGTAACACAATTGTCTTATATAAAATTTCACTTGAGCAATATTGCAATGTTGTCATACTTGTTTAAAAAAAAAAAATTTACTTCCATGATCCTTCAAACGCGGGTCGGTATATTTTTTTTTAAGGTAGAATAAATGTACGTCAGTTAAACTATGTTTTGACAAATTATAGTTATCGATTGTAATCGTGAAATGAAATCCCCCCTTTTAAATTACAATTTTAATATATAAGCATAATTTTTATTATCATTTTTTTTTTAAATTATTTAACAGAATTATTATATTTATGGCATATTCTTATGAATTAAATAAAAAAATGTTTTCCTTGCTTCTTTATCACGTTATTATTTGCGGTAAGCATCAAAAGCCTGAATGTAAATTCGATGGTCGGTACGATCTCCAGACAAGGTACACAAGATATACACAATGGCAGAAAACTAAATGTCAATCAAATCCAAGTATCCAATCCCAGGATTAATTTCAGATGATTGACAGGGGTTCACAGACCAGGTAAATTAGTAGGAGGTGCTTACTTCTTCCCCCTTTAAGATTTTCATTGAAGCGAGTAATTCAATCATGCATTCACACACATTTACACGTAAATCAGGGCATTCAGAAATCAGGACATTATACCCTTTGTATACTTCAAAAGTGATTTTGAACAAAATATAGTAGATATTTTCTCCCACACTTAATTAAACTACTTTCATATATAATCCTTAAAAGATATTTAATCAAATTGTAATATGAAAATTATGCTGAATTGGGTTTAATAGCAGTTTTTATACAATCAGGTCATCAGGTCATTATACCCCAAAATCAGGACATTATACCCCTGTCAATTTTGTGTATCAAATAAAACATAATAAAAGTATTTTTATTTTTCATTTTCTTCATGATTCTTATAGAAAATTATAATATTCATCATTTCCAATAAAAATAATATTGTTTATGCACATAAAAACTCTTAATTTCATTATATATATGTAATCAGGTCAATCAGGTCATTATACTATCAGGGCATTATACCTTCCCTTGTTTAAACGTTGAATATTAGTTGAAAATGGGTTTAGACGTTGATAAATCTAGATTCAATATTGATTCAACGTTGACTTTTCAACGTTGAAGATGTAACGTTGATTCAACACTGAATTCAAATTGAGTTGAATTGCCAACATTGATTCAACGTTGGATCTTCGTTGAGCGGGAATTCTATTTTTCTCTGATAAATAATTCGGACTATAATAATGTCGGACTATAACATTGTCGGACCATAACGAGGTCGGACTTGACAAAGTCGCACTACTGTATATCATTAATAACTATTACAACTAACAAGAATGGTAAATATATGAATTTTACAAATTCAGTGATTAATGTGAATTCAGTACGAATTTGCCAAAGTACGAATTAAGAGCATGCGCAATAGGACATCCGGAAAATATTCAAAAAGACCGGATAACAGTTACTGGTAAGTTTTGATTAATTTTAAGATTTTATATATACAGCTGTTTTAAGATTTTAAAAATATAACTCGACTTGTCATCTGTCTTAATTGCTCGTGATTATGGATGTTTTCGAATTCCAACTGACGCCAATTTCAGTTCAATATTTTTTTAAAGAATGCATGAAGACCACATTGAAGACTATTCCATTGTAAAGTTTAGTTAATTGATCTTCATAGTTTGAGAGTATTACATTTTGTGTATGTTAAGTGTTAGGATATTTAGCATAAACGGATCAAAGATTCTGTAAAAAAAAAAAAAAAGGGGGGGGGTGGCCACTTGAACATGTTGAAAGGGGAAGGGTAACGGGTGGGTTCGCCCCGATTACATGTTCGCTCTGAGTGGTTTCGCGGCGAGTGGTTTCGCCCCGATTATATCTGTTACCTGTACATGTACTTCCACGTGTGTATTTTGGCAGCTAGCTATGACAAATCTTCAATGTTTTTGTTTGTGTTTTTTGCGTATGTGCTATGGAAAAGGTTTTTACAATCTCCCTTGCAGAGTTGTCGTTCGTTTCTCTCTCAGACACCTCTGCGATGGGCTCAGGTCAAGATTTTTGACATAACGTAAAAAACATGACATTTAAAAGATTATTTCAAATTTAACTAATAGTTCTAGATATACTTAGTAAATATCTACCTTAAAAGAGGAACATTAGTGCAGGCATTTAATTATAATGAATTTAAACAAACGCACTATTTCTCGTGCTTATCACTGTGATATACGCGAGCCAACGACAGAGGTGAATGTATGAGCCGATGGTAGAGAGTGAGGTTTTTATTGTATAGATAACAAAGCTATCTACACGGCAAACCTATTTGATTACGTTTTAATGAAGTAAATCTACATATATCAAACTTCGAAAAAAAGATGGAGATTGTTGGAATAAAATTGAAACGCTTAAACGAAACATAAATTTTACATATTTTAACACAGATGAATTATGTTTTTTTTTTCCCGTGTTCGTGATTTTTTAAAGAAAAGTTCTTTTCTTATATCTGTCGTGAAAATCAGACTGGCAACTCATAACTGAATTTAATTAAAGTGCTCAATAATTATATTAATCTAAACACTCATTAATCAAACGACTTTTGCTTAAATAAACACCAAGCACACTGTAAGTTTCAAGAAAACCAATGGGGGCGAATCCATTCAGGGCGAACAGGGAAATGGCGCTAAACCACTCAGAGCGAACAGGTAATCGGGGCGAAACCACCAGCATTCAGGGGAAGTCTACCATTTCCATCGAAGGCTTTTGGGCAGTTTTCATGGCACACCGAGTCCCGTTTACATCCCATTCTCACATTTGTAACATCTTAAGGAACCCTGAATTTTATTTTCAGATTCTTATGGATCTGTCTTTGTATAGCTTTACTTGGGGGGGGGGGGGGGTGCAGTCAGGAATTCCCCGTCTGTTTTCCAGTATATCCCTTTCCCCCCCTTTTTTTTGATGAGTAAATCATTATTTTAAAAGTAATTTCCTCTTTTAATGATTTTTTTTCATGTCTTGGATTTGAGTTTTACTTGTAAATAATTGTTTTATGAGATATTGAACTGCTGCACAAGTTTGGGTTGAGAAATTCAAGTGTAAATCTTTTGCTTTGATGGAACACAAACTTTTAACAATTTTTTTCTTTACTTTCCTGTTACACTTTCAATATACTTCATTTTATTTTGTGTTTTGTGAACAGCAGGCATGGCTTATATAGAGATGGAAGAAATATCATGCAGAAATAGATTTAATCTCACGGCCAAACAATGATATAGATGTACCTTGTTAATGAAGTACATTCCAGCACCTCACGGCTTCCAGCAAATTAAGCAACTGATGAATGTTAGCACATGGAAATCAAATGGTATACAGTGCATTAACCATTCTCATTACACTTTAAAAATTTGCATTTTAAAGTTTTATTAATAAATATCATTTGCAATGCTAAGAAATTAACTAATTTTTGCATATATGTATTTATTTAATAATTCGTTTTTAATAATTAAATTTGTCTTTGGATTGATTATTCATAATTTGGAAAAAGCGCAAGATATTAATTGTTTATTAAAGTCTTCGTTAATTTTCACTGAAAGATAATTTTGGAATAAAAAGATTATGAGATTGAACACAATTTTAACATATTTCATTATACGAATATTTGTTATTTTAAATTGTACATTGTAGGGGTAATCAACTAAAACGCTGCACCAATCTGTCCACTCAGAAGACCAACATAATCCAGGAGAAAACACTAATCAGGAGATCAACAGCACCCCAGGAGTCAAAGATCACCCACAAAGACCAACACCACCCTCAGGACTCCAACACCAGGACTCTAACACCAAGATTTAATGCCAACAGTGAAGAGACATAATTTGTCGCAATGCGCATCTGATGCATCAAAATGGTTACCGTATAAGATTTACATCTTATCTTGGAATGTTTTCGTGTATTGGACTATTTCTTGACCACGCGTGAAGATAGAAGACATTTGTAAAATGTTTGGGTTTTGTACTGATTACATGTAATTTATAAAATGTATTTTTGTGAAATTTATTGCAACTGATCTATTGATATGAAGTTAATTAAATGTTAACAATATAGGTTTATATATGTTTTTCTTTATATAATTATGAAGGCATCTTAGTTAATAAAAAATAAAATTTTAAATAAGTTATCCCCCCTCCCCCCCCCCCCCCCCCCCCCCGAAAAAAACAACAACGTTGAATTAACTTTTATTCAATGTCTAATCAACATTGATTTTCAACATTGAATCAACGTTAAGATTTCAACGTTGAACTCAATTTTCAAAATCTTACATAAACTAAACGTTGAATCAACATATATAATCAACGTTGATTCAAAGTTTTTTTCAATGTTGTGTGCCTGCTGGGACCAAAACAGGTGGTTTCATGAGTTGTCAACAATTAATAACCCAAAATTCTGCCCAAATAACTATGACGGAGGCTTAAAAAAACAAAACAAACTGTGCTTGCAGGTTTTATAATAAAAATTTAAAGAAATGGAATATTTCGAGTCTATGCAGAATCTTATGAATATTAATGAGAAGTAAATCACGTGGGAGCAACCTCATGAATAAACTGTACATCCTTTCTCCATATGAAATAACTACCGGAGAAAGAACAAAGAAGAGGCCGTGGAGATTTAATATTATCTAATCATATTTTCTTTTCTGATATACATGTATATATAATGTGAATTAATAAATTTGCCTAACCATAAATAGCACACTAAAATATGAATTTAATAAATAAATGAAAATAATTCTTGCATGAATGAAGATATACATGTATGTTATGTAAAACGTGTCACAAGAATATTGCTTTTATTCCTTATTTTTTTTTTCTTTTGATATAGTTTCAAGTGCATTGTTTCAATGCGTGGACAATATTATGACATTTTTTACATGTACATAAGACCCCCCCCTTTTCTTAAAAACGTATGATCTTGTTTTGGGAGAATAAGCATGTTCTCTGTGTTTGCGCGTTAATTTCATGTATTCATGGATTAACGTGTGCACTGTCATAATATTTGCGACATTTTACCATAAAATAATTCTGTGAGATTTTATTTGAGACTACTATGTACCAATCTCAAGATTGTCTGAGAAATCTCAGATTTTTTTCTCAGCTGAGTCAGAAAAAACGTTGGTGGCACGCATGTTTCAGAGAAATCTCAGATTTGAGAAAAATCTCAGAATTAAGAAAAAACTCAAAAGATAAGTCTGAGTTTGAGAAAATATTTCATTGGTGGCACAGTTTGGTGAGAAAAACTCAAATTTTCTGAGAAATCTCAGATTTGAGAAAATCTTAGCGTTGGTGGTCTCCTAAGCCTAAGACTATATAAATGTTGTCAATGAGGAACTTCGGCATCCTTATAAGAATATTTGTGTAGATTAGGAATCCGGTATGGTTTGGTTATTTAAATTCAATTTGATTGTCGGGAATATTAAAAATATTCAAAACTGACATATATTTAATTTGAACAATTTCCTCCTTAGAAAGGAAATGCGAGTTGGATTACCTCTTGTAGAATTAAATCCAAGTTCCTCTAAAATGCCATTATAATAATTAGCCTTAAAAATAAAGACAATGAGGATCACGTGATTCGATCAGTATGGCGGTGTTTTGAATCTGCTGTGAAATTTTGTGTAAAATCTGTGTGTAAATGTGTTTTTAGAGCTCCATGAAGCTGAAGAACTAGTTCTCAAGAAATATAAAACAGGTAAACAGCAATGTGGGGACTTTCTAGGTGAGTTTTCGATGGGCTATATACTTCGCTATCTACTTCGCAAACAATCGAACATGCATTGAATAGTGTTCAGTGGTCATTCTTGATCGTACATGTCTGCTACCGGCTACAGTGTATACAGTGAATGTAATGTAATTCATCGGACTAATACAATTGATATATGAAATCATGTCTGAAACATCGATTGCAGATACAGCGAATATACTATCTCAGAGCCATTCTGTTATGTACCCAGTCTATTGTAATGATGAGTCTCAAACAGCCCAGAAAGAGATTTCTCTTGGGACACTACACGATCTTCTCTTGCAAATAAATTCAAGACTTGCAGTCATTGAAAACAATAACACATCACTCGACAAAAGGTTGTGTGAAATTGAAAATAAAATGACACATTTTCAGTCTATAACTGACTCCATAACAACACTGAATGAAAGGGTAAACAAATTTGAGAGTGAGGTTAAGGATGTGAAGCAGACCGCGTCGTCCATTGAAGCAAGTGCCCAGTCCATGAGTGATATGTTTGAGAACGTAAAATCTCATGCAGACCAAGACCTGAGAGCAATTCGGATTGATACAGCCAATTTAGACAAGAAATTAACTAGTGATATTACGGAGCTGAGCAACGGTCAACGAGAATTAGAAAAATCAGTGATCGATTTAAAAAGTAGGTCCATGAGAGACAACTTAGTGTTTACCGGAATACCAGAAAACAGAGAGGAAAACTGTGAAGATGTTTTGCGAGACTTCCTAAAAACCAAGTTAAAAATCCATGACGAAATCCCTCTTGAGAGAGTTCATCGTTTAGGAAAACCAGATGAGTTCAGAACCAAACCAAGGAACATTGTGGCAAAGTTTAGTTTTTATAAAGACCGGGAATTTGTTCGCAAACGTGCCCCACTCAAACTCAAGGGATCCAACATTTGGGTGAATGAACAGTTTCCACCGGAGGTAGAGGAGAAACGGCGTAAGTTGTACCCAGTTATGCGCAAGGCGATGAAAGAAAATAGACGCGTGAAACTTGTTGTGGACAAATTGTACATAGATGGTAAGATGTATGAACCCAACGCTACACAGGAACATGTCAACGCCCCGAGTTATCCAACCCGCAGGATGTCCGAGAGTTCCAGGAACACACCGTGGACGTCCGGAGCGCGCGGCGGACCTGCCCTTGATGACAACCCTACTCCACCCCCGCGTGGAAACAAACGTGCAAGGAAATCATCTACACCGACGAAATAGGAGAGCGCGGAGGGTCAGAAATCAGCAAACAACTCTATCAAATTTCTAAGTTTAAATGTTTGTGGAATTAAAAATAAACTCAATTATACTGAATTTTTAGATTACATTTCCAAATTTGATATTATCGGCTTTACCGAAACAAAAACAGATGATGCTGATATAATTCAAATGCCAGGTTTTACATTATTTATGAAAAATAGACAAAAATTGTCAAAAGTTCGATCAGGAGGTATTATATTAGCTGTAAGAGATACTTTGGTTAAACATGTGAAAATATTAAATACTACTTGTAAATATATTCTATGGTTTAAGATAAGTAAATGTATCCTTAATACTGATGAAGATGCTATATTTGGTGTTGTGTACTTGCCCCCCGAGGGCAGTAAATACGCATCTACAGATTGTTTTTTAGATATTGAGAGCGAACTTATTTCTATATCTAAAGACAGTAAATATTTGTGTTTAATGGGTGATTTTAACTCCAGAGTGGGTAATTTACACGACTGGTTTGATGCTGATGATTTTCAGTTACAATTACACAAATGTGAAGAATTTTTTAAGACGGCCATTGAGACCAGAACTATTATTTTTGATAACTTTAAGATTCCTCTCAATAGGGTAGTACAAGATGTCCATGTTAATAACTTTGGTTACAAAATGATTGATTTTTGCAAAAACAACGATATTTATATTGTAAATGGCCGTGTTGGCAGTGACAAATATGTAGGAGGTTTAACTTGTAAAGGTAGTAGCACAGTGGATTATGTGGTTGCCACAGCACCTATGTTTGAAATTATTCAAGATTTTGATATCACTGACTTCTGTAACTTGTATTCGGACGTACATAATCCTGTTTCATTTTCTATCTTACCAGCCTTTTTTACAGAACACAGGTGTGAAGGTATTGTTGAAAATCAGTCACGTGTAAAACTGTGGTCACCAGATCAAGCAAAACATTTTTCAGAGAATGTGGATATACCTAAGGTCAAGGACATAGAAAATGAGTTAGATATTTTGACCAGTAGTGCGGAAACAAACAACATTAGTAAAGACACTATAAATGATGTTACTAATAAGCTATGTGGTATATTTTTAAACACAGCTAAATCAACATTTGGGTTCAGTCGAAATTTTAAGATAAATAATTGTAAAAACAAATGCGATAAACCCTGGTTCAATAAAGAGTGCAAAACGGCTAGAAAGAAATATCATTTAGCAAAGCGATTAAATAGTAAAAATTCTTGTTTAGAAAATAAAGCTAATCTTCAATTAGAAAGCAAAAGCTATAAAAAGATACTGGATTCATGTATAAAAGATTATAGAAAAGGCATGACAAAAAACTTGAAATCACTACGCTCTACAAATACTCGAGATTACTGGAAAATTTTAAATGGTCCAAATATGTCAAATAAATGTGCTGTAGATATTAATGCTATGTATGATTTTCTTAAGGGCATCAATGAAGGTTATGATAATGACGTAGAAGATGGTGATACTTTAAGGTTCTCAACAGACAGCCATGAATGTGATGATTTTTTGAACTTTGAGATTAGTGAGGAAGAAATTTTATTTGCAGTAAAAAAATTGAAAAATAATAAGGCCGCAGGCTACGATCAATTGTTAAACGAACATATTTCATCAACAGTATCTATTTTTTTGCCTGTATACAAAAAAATGTTTAATTTGATTTTTGATAGTGGAGTCATTCCAGACGAATGGCTCACAGGTATTGTCAAACCGATTTTCAAAAATAAAGGCGACCCAACAAATCCAGAAAATTATCGTCCAATAACACTTTTAAGTTGTCTTGGTAAGCTTTTTACCTCCATTTTATGTAAACGTTTGGAATGCTATGTAGAGAATTTAAACCTTATAAGTGAAAGTCAAACCGGCTTCAGGAAAGGATATTCGACCTTAGATAATATACTGACTTTACATTTTCTTACAAATATGGTTATGTCTTTCAAAAAGAAACTTTTCTGTGCTTTTGTTGACTTTAAACAGGCATTCGACACGGTGTGGAGAAATGGGCTTTGGTACAAATTGTTAAATAATGGCATTAGTGGTAAATGTTTTACATTTATAAAAAATATGTATAATGGAGTTAAGTCCCTTGTGACTATGAATGGTTTTTCATCTGAGTTTTACAACTGTAACATTGGTGTACGCCAAGGAGAAAATTTATCGCCTCTCTTGTTTTCTATGTATATTAATGATTTAGAAGAATTTCTCATTAGTAAAAATGTGCATGGGCTATCCTTTAATGCAAGCAGTTCAAATACTGTAGAAAACCAATTTTGGCTGTATTTTAAATTATTTATTTTGTTCTATGCTGACGATACAGTTATGATGTCTGAGTCTGCTGAGGGTTTGCAACACGCTCTTAATGAGTTTCATTCGTATTGTTTACAATGGAAACTGAATGTCAATGTAGACAAAACAAAAATTATGATTTTTTCGAAAGGTCCATCTGTAAAAAATGTATTCTACTACAATAATTCTGTTATTGAAATTGTGAATGAATTTAAATACCTAGGTATACTATTTTCCCGATCCGGTTCATTTTGTAAGGCTAAAAAACATTTATGTGAGCAAGCTCAAAAAGCCATGTATGGTGCTATACGAAAAATTAGACAATTTAATTTACCAGTAGATTGCCAGCTTGATTTGTTCGATAAAGTTGTCACACCAGTACTTTTGTATGGATGTGAGATATGGGGTTTTGAGAACATTGAAATAATTGAACGCGTCCATCTCAAGTTTTTGAAATATATTTTTAATCTGAAAAGTAGTACTCCTAGTTATATAGTTTATGGCGAAACGGGTCGATTCCCTTTGTATATAACGGTGTATATAAGAATGATATCACATTGGGCAAAATTACTGGGAAGCCCTGAAAATAAGATTGTTTATGTTACATATAAGAATTTATTTGAACAGTTTTGTTCAGGAAGTCATAAGAACCCTTGGATTTTATGTATTAAGAATATACTTGATACTTGTGGCTTCTCAAATATATGGAATGAACAGGCCTTTTTAAATATAAAATGGCTAAAAATTATAGTTGAACAACGTCTTAAAGATCAGTACATACAGAAATGGCAAAGTGATATGCGCGATTCGTCTAAAGGTCATATGTATAGTATCTTCAAAACAGAATTTGGATTTGAAAAATATTTAGACTTTCTACCTAAAAAATTTAGAACAATTTTAATTAAATTAAGAACAGCAAATCATCATCTCCCAGTTGAGACTGGGAGATGGTTTGGAATTCCCAAAAATGATAGACTCTGTAATATCTGTAATAATGGACAAATAGCTGATGAGTATCACTATATTTTAGAATGTCAATTTTTCTCAGAATGCAGAAAAAAGTATTTATTACATTTTCAACAGTGAAATACTGTGATTTATTTATTGAATAAAAGTGATATTCTCTCACAGTGTGAAAGGATATCAAAATGATATTCTCTCACAGTGTGAAAGGATATCAAAGTAAGTTAAAAATAATTCCTGGCCTGTCATAAGATAGAGATAGTAACCAACCATCTTGATAGAGCTAAACCTGCAAATTTCTTCCCAAAAATGTTGCTAAAATCCATGCTATGTAATGTCTTGAATCGCACAACTGGTAAACTATAACGTCTCAACCGCTCAACTATGACGTCAAGCCTATGACACTGTGTTAAGAAAAGACAGAGGCAAAGGGAAAATAAAAAAAAAAATGTAATAAACAGAAAATTCAACGTTTTGTAGATGAATATGGAATTTATTTCACTCGTGAGACAGGATTTTTTGATATTTTCACTCGTGCTTCGCACTCGTGAAAATATCAAAAAATCCTGTCCCACTCGTGAAATAAATTCCATATTCATCTACAAAACATTGAATATCCTCTATTTACCTGGTAAATATTGTAATAGACCAAATTTCTACAAATTCTCAGAATTGTTGTCAACTGCTGACTCCAAGGTATTAATCAAACTATGCAGCTACATAGATAGGGTATATGAACAAGTCTGTCCTCCATAATTATTATTATTTTTTTTTTGGTTACTTTATAATTTGAATGTATTTCCGCCATTTCACGTGTATCTTGTATATTGTTTTTGTATATATTGTACATAGAACCTCATGTACCATTAATTGGTTTGAGTGAATAAATTGAACTTGAACTTGAACTTGTTACCTGTTTTGTCACCTGGGACCGGTAAATATTAATTGTGCATTTAATTTTTTTTTTCACTTCTTAATTACAGAAGACAGAATGGTAGATGGTTTTAATATTGCCCCTTAACCCTTTAACACGAGATTTCAAAAGATTGCCAAAAGGGTTATATCGGAAACACCACCTTCTGGTATCTTGCACTAATGCCTGGTAAAGTACCTATTTTTTGTGAGGAAACTTGTTAAAGTAGCAATACTTCAAAGACAAATTCTTGGGAAAATTATATATTATTGAGGAGCGTGTCGTCTGACCTTAATTGCCAATTTTATAATAAGTGATTTTAAGTCTTCATTATGAACTACTAGTATATATTCATGTCACAAGTAATGATGTGTTCAACAGGACTATAGTTAAAGGGAGAAGAAGAAAATGAACATGTATGAGGAGGATTTTTCAGATGTTCGATATTTAGGTACTGTCGAGTCGAAGTGATTTCCCCAATAGGTAAGCCTTTTTCTATTTAATTGGCAAAATGTCAATCTTGTTTACGCATCTGTTGTATCTGTGCTTCTGAATCCTCCATTCAGTGTTTCTGAGATGCGGTATAAGGTCACCGTGTCTTGTTTGTTGCGGTCTCCTCTGCATCGTGTGCTTGTGTGTTAACATAGTCCTTTTTGTCCATCGATGCACTTTTCTTTCTTTATTGTTCTTACTATGTTACTTTTAGTTGAAATTTCAATCTGGCTGACTTTGATGCTAATATTTCCTCATTGTTTTACGTCTTTTGTCCACCAATTCTCAGGTCTTGGACGATGTCAAGACCTCCTCTTTTTCTCCTTTTTAATCCCATTGTGTTTTCTTCCTTGATCCTTCAAGTTAGTGTTGAATAACTTCAATTGTTCAATACTTAATACCCTATATAAATTAATCAATAAATTAAATCAAACTGACAAAATCTTAGCTTAAAAAATATTGATAGTAAATCTTCCAGAAAAAAATTATATTCCTCACTGTTAGAGACGGATAACATACCGCTATGCTATAGGCGCAACATACTTTAACTAAGTTTTAAAACAATAAATACAATATGAATTTTTGAAAAAGTTAATATTTATGGTCTGGATCTTCTCCATTTTTTTTTCCTTTTTTACAAATGTTTGCTCGTTTTGTTGAGTTAAAACTCACAGACATAACCTTTAATATTAAGAAAATATTTTTCTTTTCTAAGGAACCTTCAAAGGAACCTTGTTTATAATGTTCATTTGAAGGATCGAAGGAAATTTTACTTTTCAGGGACGTTAACACTCCTGCCGAATCCATGTCACATGCGCCCATATTCTTTTGCCTTGTCTAACTTTTTTTTTCAATTCGGGCTCGGGATTCTGTATGGCTCAACAGTCATAAACAAACTTGAAACTGTAAATCACCGAAGATAAATGCCTGTTTAGTTGTTAATGTTTGCTGAAAACCAATAACTTTGCCCAGTACGATAGTAGTATTATGATGAGGTATGCTGTTGCTAAGTGTGAGCTTGTATATGATTGATACGCAGAAAATATTCAGTCAGCTACATTGCCTAAATTATAGTAAATATTTTATAACACAGGGACTTGCCCCCCGAGTGTAAAAAAAAAAAAAATTTTTTTTTTTTTTTTGAAAATCAAATACCAATTTTTTGTGTTTCAGTTGTTTGTATATGATTTTTTTAAATAAACATTTTTACAGTCCGGAAGAAAGCCACTCTGTTGAACGTAATGTATATCGTGCGTTCTTATAGAATTTTTTATTGTATTTGTAATGATGCTATTTTAGTAAGGGCCTTCTCTGAGACATAGTTACAGACTGTGGACAAAAGAATCGGAACGACTTACTTTGCGATATGCAAGAATGCCAAGTTTTGCTTAATTTACAAGTTTTGTTGTGTAGGTACGATTTGAGAGTTTACATTTAAGTTATTTTTATTATGATGACTACTAATTCCCTTGTTACACTGACAATTAACATAATTATCTAAAGTAAGTAGAAACATCTCCAAACAATAATGAAAACTTCTACCAAAGTTAGATTGTACCTGTGTACTTTGGAAAGTCTCAGAGATTGTGACGGAAGAAAAATTTTACGAGAAGTGAAGGCTAGAAAGAAAACCTCACTTGTGGATATTACAAATAGTTATTTTTTTTTAAACTAAAAACATAAATGTGTCTAAAAAGACAGTGTGATGATTTCTAAAGAATCAGAAATATAGTCAGTGTGTGTACCAGTGAACTGTGAGGCAGTGAAGATTAACATGGAAAAGAATAATATTTTCAGATGAGAGTCAAATTGTTATTTGTATTGATATCTGGAGAAATGTGATGAGACCAGAACTTATATCACCTGTAAAAAACAAGAAACTTACTGTGATGGGTTGGGGTTGCATCTCCTATCGTGGGGCTAGGACATTAACACATATGGAGGGGAACATAAATTCAATAAAATATATTCAAATTATAGGCAATGATCTTTGGCTGGTAATAGCAAAACACTTTCCTGACAATAATTTAATATTTCAGGATGATAACACACCAGTTCGTCATTCTAGGACTAATAAAACATTCATGGAAGACAACCAAATAACAGACGCAAAATCGTCTCCTCTAATGGTAGCAATTTATTTTAGGAGTTGTTTTAGGAGTCTTTACCAAATATCGATACTTTTAGCATCCAATTAAATACAATTTTTTTTCTGCAAACAGAAGATGTCGTAAATCATTCTAATACTTTTGTCCACCGTCTGTAGATCACAATTTTGTTCCTGGAATGTCAACAATATTAATAAAATATATACATGTAGGCCAAGTACCGTATTGTTTATAATTAATATTTATTTTATATTCCAGTAGCAAGCCCCTGTGTTTAGATTATTAAAAATACACAGATTCTACGATCTTAATGATAATAGCAGAACTTTTCTTTGTTTAGATCTTTTGATACCTTTCAGATTTAAATGAAAAAAAGAACAAAGCTGATGATTTTCCCTTCTTGAACACAATCAGAATGACAGAGAATTCATATGCCAGGAGTATTAACCTTCCAAATGAACAGATCTTTAGAAACCTGAACAATGCTAGAAGTCTGGCAGTAGATATTGGTAAGTTATTTAATTTAAAACACATGGACTCAAAATACTACCCAAAAATCTGTACATATAGTATAATATTTATATATATTTCCATTTCTATTTGTTTCTCTGTGATAATTCTTTGAAAGTTAGGAGAGTTGATTTCTTGATCATTCCACCGGAATGCAAATTTCGCCAAGCGAAAGGTCAGGAGCTAAGCAGGCCTAATATGCATGTAATTCTCGTGCGGCTGTCTTTGTGTTTGATGTCAGTGGGCGAGGACTATTGAAATTGACATGTGAGGCCTCATGTAATTTAAATCTATTAGTCTACATTTTTAAAATCTAATTTACAATTTTATTTCACAATGAAATGGAAATATAAGGAATCACCGTCTAGTTAGTAGAGTATGCCAGGGACATCAACGATAGTTGGAAACGTGGGATAAATTATCCCACGTTTCCAACTATCGTTGATGCCCTGGGATACTCTACTAACTAGACAGTGATTCCTTAATTGACACATTATTATTAACCAGTACTTTCACTGATCCACATAAATGCCATGAAAAATTGATTACAGTGACAGAATAATCAATTGGTTTGAATTGAATTGTACTAAGAATTCATAAAATATATCCAGGTTATAGTGTTTTTGGGCAAACAATTCTTGTTGACATTGTATAATTTTTCTACATTACTATAAAATGAATGGTCACAGTCAACTTTATTTGTCAGTTTCCCATGGCTATGAGTGTTATGGGAAGAAATTATCTCTGTATGATTTGTAACATGCAGTTAAAATTGATATCTTTAGCAGTGGAATAATTCAAATATTTTCCAACAGTTTCATCATGTTTGAGATTTGACTGCATGTTGATATGTTGCATGATCATGATAATACTCTCTGGCATTGGTTCCATACTTTCAAAAAGAGTTCAAAATATTTTGACTTTTTATCTTGAGAAATTGAATTGTTAGAGAATGTTTTTGAATCACATGCCTTCTTTGAGTCTAAGTACATGTAATATTTGAAGAAGAAAAAATGTATCAGTATGTAACTTTTACTAAATGACTAATCTGTATATCAGATGTGCATTCTTATATTTTTATAAGGAGGTTCCCTGGCAAAGTTAGCTTACTGCTCCAGAATCCACAGGCGAATGTCACAAGTTCTGGATAGAAATGAAGTATGTTCTTTTGTTAATTAGTAATGCATTGTAATTCAAACTGATTTTCATAATTCAGTTTAAGTATATTAATTTCTTTTGATAAGTACTTTCTTCTATATTTTGTTTATGTGGACATTTTTCCTCATTGTACATGTTGTATAAATTAGGTAAATTTAGAGAAAATTAGATAAATTTAGTATCTGATCTAAAAATACATCTTAGTGCACTCTTTACGTAGTAAGTTGGGGGTGTCAAGCAAAACAATTCACTCCTAATTTCCTTTCTGCACTGTATTCTAGACTTTAGATGGCAGTCCTGGTCAGCATATTTATGAAGTGTGTGAAGAGGATGAGTATATTGATAGACTCCATTTTGTGAAGTTTGAGACAAAATTTATTGAGTCCTGTCTGGATTTTATCCAAGAGAAGCTTGGAGACTCCCTCAAACAGAACAAAACTATTCATGTCACAGGAGGTGGTGCTCACAAATACAGGGACCTCTTGGCCTCTAAGCTAGGAGTGGTGTAAGTTTAAAATTAAAATTCAAAATAAGTAGATTCAGTGGTAGAAACTGATTGCCTTGTTTTATAAATGGTTAATCTCATCTAAGCTTAAGGCTCAGGTGAGGTTTCTAATCACACAGTTTATCTATTATGTCTATATTGTTTGTTTAAGTTCAGAACCACAGGGTAAATTTAAACCAACTTGACACAAAGCAATATGGATTATTATAAACTAGCTAAAAACATTTCCCTTAGATGTGTATTAATTATTCAAATGAAATATCTCAAAATTGATGAGAATTATTTGATACCAGTACATGTATTAACATTAAAAGTGTGTAAGGCCAAATAAAAAAATATGTGTGGTTCTGGTTACCCGACCGTCCCTATTTTATACCCCCGACCCTAAACTTTTTTTTGGCAATTTTCATATTTTTTCTGGAATTTTCCCCAATTTCCATCAATGGCTCTGGTTTAAGTTTTAGTTTCAGCAATGACGGCCCCCTTGCACAACATAGTGCAAGTGTTTATTAGTGTTAAATCCAAAGCAAGCTAGCATGTAGGTGTCCCCTACCAATATTGACTAGTATATTATCACACCACATCTAAATGTCATTTGCAAAGTAGTGATAAGTATTATTTAGAAAAATTAAGAAAATCACTTTGTTAAAAAAAAAAAAAAAAAAAAAAAAAAAATCCCTACCTACCTACCCTAATTCTTTTGGAGGTGTAACCGGAACCACACATATTTTTTTGTTTGGCCTAATATCAGCATCTGTCCTGAGAGTGTTCAATATAACATCTTTAATTTATACATATTTAAAAATCTACTAACAGTCTAGAAAATTTTAGCGTTCAATATATATCTTGGCATTTTATTGAATGTCTATGAATATGGTATGACATCCTGTGGAAGGGTTGGCCCGCAATGGGCAATCAAAATTTTACATAGGAATATATAAGAACAAGATGTGTTTGTGAGAGTGTGATGGCCCCATTGGACAACTTGCCGAGGTTAAAGTTTCTCAAATGCAAGTCAAACTGTAAGGTCAAGGTCAAGAGGTAAAAAATGTAGCTATCTAAAGAAAGGTCCTGTATGGGTCCAAGTTGTCAAGCACTCGTTAATGTGGATTCAGTTTGATAAACAAATTCAGAGGCTATATGAAATTAAATTAAAACTAAATTAAGTGGGCTCTAAAATTCTATGATTTAAAGAACTGATTAGAACATATCATTGTAGGATAGAGAAGGAGGATGAAATGTCCTGTTTGATAGAAGGCTGTAATTTCTTGCTAAAGAATATCCCCGATGAGGCCTTCCTATACCAAAGACATGCTGAGTCAATGTACAAGTTTCAGGGAGTTAGCAGAGATATATTTCCATATCTTTTAGTGAATATAGGGTCAGGAGTTAGTCTAATCAAAGTGAGTACTTGTATTAATGTAAATTGTAGTATGCATTTTTTGTGTGAACAAAGTGATGTTTACATTATTGACATTGACCAGGTGGAATCAGAAGATACATACCAGAGAATTGGGGGAACCTCCACTGGTGGAGGTACATTCTGGGGCCTGGGCTCACTTCTTACCAAAGCCAAGGTAAACAATCCAGAGAAATATCTGATGTTTGAATTAGATTCTCAAAACTTAAACAAACATTACACGAGATTAAATCATCGTGCATTCATCAATGAGTTTTGATATCTACACTGAATCTGGCAATTTTATTACATATATCTAGACATTTGATGAACTTCTGGAGCTGGCTGAACAAGGTGACCACAGGGAAGTGGACATGCTGGTTAAGGACATTTATGGGGGTGCTTATTCCTCTATAGGTCTGACTGGGGACATTATAGCCAGCAGTTTTGGAAAGGCAGCTAGGTCACCCAAAAAGTCAGGTGTGTTGACATTTGCAAGGTTTGTCTTTGTAGTGAATTTGCAAGTTGATATCAAGAGTTATAGAAAATAATGTATAACATATAATTAAACAAAACAGTCATTCATTTCATTTACAAAATAAAAACAAAAGTTGGATTTCATTCCCTCTAGTCATATCACATGCCAAACCAAATTAAGGCCTAAGAATTGTTATTGATAATTAAATTACTATCAAAGTAATCTATTATTATTAATTTTACAACTGCAAAACTTTAATTTTAAATTGCAGTGGACACAGAGACCCATTTTAAGGAGGCAGACATAGCTCGGAGTCTTCTTCTATCCATCAGTAATGATGTAGGACAGATAGCCTACCTCCAGGCTAAACTACACGGTCTCAACAAAATCTACTTTGGCGGCTACTTCATAAGGGGTCATCCACTGACCATGCATACAATCTCCTATGCCATTAACTATTGGTCAAAGGTCAGCACTATTCAGATTACCATCAACAATATAGAGTAGCCAAGAATGTGAATACATATATTATACCATCCCATCACTAATAGTTATACTAGTATTTGCAAACAAGGACCAGGAAAAAAGCAGAGAATGTACCCATGCATGTTTTAGCATTTTCAAAATATATACAGAAAAGTTGATTAGCACAATCAGGAATTAATGTGATATATTCTATCCTTATTTATGATTAATTTCAAGTACATTTATAATAAATGTTTAGGTTCATGTTAAGGATACACCAAAGGTTTCCAAATGCCAGAATTTAATTTGCATGTAATTCTTTCATTATCAAAGATAACATAATAAAAGTATATATCATTTGAAAGCTTGTTAAATTCACTATTTAATTATCCTAATTAAAACTTTAATTAATAAATTATTTAAAAATTATTTAAATATTAATGTAAATTTTAGTGCATAAATATTTTATAAATCAACTTTTTTGTATTTAACCCCTCAAAGTGGTCATTTTGCCTCAAGATAGATTAAAGATTGAACTTAAAAACCGTATCTCAGATTTTTAGCTCTACTGGTCAGAGACCAGAAGAGCTTATGCGATAGTAATGTGTCCGTCGTCCGTCCGTCCGTCTGTCTGTCTGTCTGTCTGTCTGTCTGTCCGTCCGTCTGTAAACAATTTTTCAAAATGCTACTCCTCCTACAGTTTTGATCTGATTTCAATATAACTTGGCACACAAGTAGACTATACTAAGATACATAATTCTGTGTATCGGTTTTTGATTTCGATGAACGGTGTTGCCATGGTTACTAAAAATAGAAATTTCTGTGAAAAACATTCAAAATGCTACTCCTCCTACAGTTTTGATCTGATTTCAGTATAACTTGGCACACAAGTAGACTATACTAAGATGCATAATTCTGTGTATCGGTTTTTGATTTCGATGAACGATGTTGCCATGGTTACTAAAAATAGAAATTTCTGTGAAAAACATTCAAAATGCTACTCCTCCTACAGTTTTGATCTGATTTCAATATAACTTGGCACACAAGTAGGCTATACAAAGATGCATAATTCTGTGTATCGGTTTTTGATTTCGATGAACAGTGTTGCCATGGTTACTAAAAATAGAAATTTCTGTGAAAAACATTCAAAATGCTACTCCTCCTACAGTTTTGGTCTGATTTCAATATAACTTGGCACACAAGTAGACTACACTAAGATACATAATTCTGTGTATCGGTTTTTGATTTCGATGAACGGTGTTGCCATGGTTACTAAAAATAGAAATTTCTGTGAAAAACATTCAAAATGCTACTCCTCCTACAGTTTTGATCTGATTTCAATATAACTTGGCACACAAGTAGACTATACTAAGATGCATAATTCTGTGTATCGGTTTTTGATTTCAATGAACGGTGTTGCCATGGTTACTAAAAATAGAAATTTCTGTGAAATACTTTCAAAATGCTACTCCTCTTACAGTTTTGATCTGATTTCAATATAACTTGGCACACAAGTAGACTATAATAAGATACATAATTCTGTTTATCGGTTTTTGATTTCGATGAACGATGTTGCCATGGTTACTAAAAATAGAAATTTCCTTGAAATACCTTCAAAATGCTACCCCTACAGTTTTGGTCTGATTTTAGTATTACTTAGCATACAAGTAAACTACACTAAGATACATAATTCTCTGTACCAGTTTCGGATTTTGATGAATGGTGTTGCCATGGTTACTAAAAATAGACATTTTCTTGAAATACTTTCAAAACGCTACTCCTCCTACACTTTTTGTCTGATTTCAGAATAATGTGGCATACAAGTAGACTACAGAGATACATAATTGGTGTTATTGTTTTTTGATTTTGTTGAATGATGTTTCCATGGTTACTTTAAATCAAAATTTCAGTAAAATTGTTTTAAAAGGCTACTCCTCCTACAGTTTTAGTCTGATATAATAATAAATCTTGCCAAAAAGAGACTAAACCAAGGATCATTATTCTATTTATTGCTGTTGCAAAGTTTCAAGTCCAAGTGCTACTTTTATCTTCCTTTATAAATACAACCAGTAGAGCTACAGTCTCATCAGAGACTTCTGGTTGATAGATCTTCTAATTCAAAAGTTACAGCCATTTGCACTTCAATGTTACCAATTTATTGGCCTAATTTAACATTTCCCTCAATAATTCCAAAACTAAGCTAGATATAAAAAATCTGAGATACGGTTTTGTGAACACACATTTGAGAAGCAACCCATCCAATTTTCAGAGAAATTGGTCAATAAATAAGGGAGCTGAATCCTTTGAAATAATACCACAAACTGTCTGATCTTACTTTACAGTAGAGGGCAAAAACCCATTACACAACAAAATCTGCCAAAGCTAGGAATATATGACACCTTGGAGATTCAGCTTTGGATACCTGTCACTTAGCCATATTTCCTATGCATATTCACAAGAATGGGAGATTCTTTTCTGTATTTTGATGCTTTTAATTAAGTAAAATAGGTTAAATTCTGAATCTGAAAGATTTCCCGGCAAAATGGCAAGAGCTAAGCTCCACCTCCTATTTTATGGTCATCAGTGATCTGTTAGATCTCTTTCTCTAAATCTAGAGTCCCTGTAGTTTAATTACTGATAACCTCTGTGTGGCTAGTGAAGAATTCCCCAAGTGGCCACAGTGATTTATTGCGTCTCTCATGAGCAGGCAGTCACAGATCAAATCAGAAGCTTCAATAACGGAATATTCACATGTGGTAGTGTTTATGTTTCATTATTGTTAAATAATTAGAAAACCATTTCATAATTACCAAGAATTTTACATGCATTATAAAGCAGTGATTAACTTCTTTTTCTTAGCCAAAAATCTCAAAATTGTTGAAAATCTTGAAAAAAGCCTTTGGTGTATCCTTAAAAGGGATGTAAACATAATACACGGTATCTGAGTAATTGTTACTCAACTTTTCTCTGAAAAGAATATCCCCCAACTGTGCCCAACCCTATACTTAAGGACCATGAATTGAATAAAGTTAATTCTACATAATTTTTGCCTGTTTATAATAAATTCCACCCAAGTATGTACAAGCTTGAATTGACTCAGCCTCCAGATGTTTACTTATTCATCTGACATATACACCATTTGTTCTTCATTTTTCTTTAGGTTTTTTAGGAAGGTTTTCCTGTAGTTTGTTTTTATTTTTAAGCTCAGAAGTTCTTCAGTAGATTGTTATGTTTTTCCACCACGTTTCTGTCACTAATATTAATTACATGTATGTTCTTGTGGAAGGGGAAATGGACTTTCATGTGAACAGTCTTGAATCCCCTTTACCTACAGACACTTTGTGCCAAGTTTGGTTAAATTTGGCTGAATCTGGAGAAGTTAAGAATGTGAAAAAAGTTAATTAAAGAGACAGAAAAAAGATGGACAATGGATAAAGTTCAATCAGAAAGGTTCACTTAAGCCTATCATTTTATGAAAGCAATGAGTAAAAATTATGTGCATTATGCAAAAAATTTATTAAGGAACTGTACATTGTATTAATTTTATTGATGTATTTCTTTTTCAATTATTATAACCAGGGTGAAATACAAGCCTTGTTTCTTCGACATGAAGGATACTTGGGTGCCATTGGGGCATTTCTCAAAGGAGCAAAAGAAGAAGGTAAGGATTTCTGTTTCTGAATTATTTGTCTTTTGTCTTTTTACTATTGATGTAAGACACATGAAAGACCTCTGAGACAACAGGTGAGAATTCTTTTGTATCTTGTGAAGACATCAGAAACATTATCTTTAAATTCTTTCTTCATCTGTGATATCATAGGCCTGTTAATGTTGCAGTGTAATAACTAATATGTTTTTCAGCACAACAATTTTTTTTTCACGATTTTCTAAAAACAGCTTTTGTGTATCTTTTTCTGAAATTCAAATGTTCACAGTACATGTATTATCTATATTGTGATGTTTTTCATACTATAGATATATTACATAGATAAATTGTGTACTAAATATGTAGTGTAGATATGTACTATGCCTGCTAAGTTTACATGTACATACTGTAGATACACACTGTAGATACACAGTGTAGGTACATAGTGTAGATACATATTGCATTAAGTTCAGACCTGTATGAATGATTGTAGTTGGAGTTTTAAGATAACGATATTTCTCTTCCAGAAAAAAAACCCATGTTTTTTAGGACTCATTAATAAATCAGACATCGAGTTTTGTCCAAAATTCCAACTTATAGGCGGGTATACAGTTGTATACAGTCCTAAAGATGCAGAGTTTAGAAACATACTGTAGATATACATTGTATTTATGTATTTAAGCTATTTATAAGACACATGGTAGTGCTGATATACAATGTAGAAAAAAAATCTGAAAATTGAGAGAAGAAAGATAATCATTGATTATGTTTATAAATCCCACTTGAGGGAATCTTGTAATTTAGAAATAAGGCAAAACTCTCAGATGACAAAAGTTGTTGTTTTAGGTAGGAAATATCTATTCCACACACACACATATTGATTGTTTTGTAAGTTTAGCTGTGAAATTTGTAATGTTGTATTTCTACATGCTATATTTTATCTCTCTTATTTAAACAGACACTAGAGGCTTCACGTGGGGGGAAAATTTAGCAGGGAGTTCTGGACTTGGCAGCTACCATAAAAATCATCCGTGGAGAGACAAAAGAAACAGAAGTTCAACAGTACGTAGAGGAAAAATAGACTTCATAATCCCTGTAGTGGCTTTATTGTCTAATCATGGGCTTTTATACTTGAGAAAAATATATACACATAGTACCATGTGTTATATTTTTATCATCATTGATCAAAAATTTCCACATTTATAATAACATTTTTTTTCATAGTACATTCCAAAATTTAATTTTAAAGTTATTAATCAAGAATATATCTTTTGAACTGATGCTAGATATGATTGAGTGATACTTAAAAAAATAGGGTAATTGTTCAAAAATTGAAATGTTATGGTAATAAAAGAATTTATAATTTTGAAAAAAAAATTAATTGTGAATTATGAGAACAGTCTGAATTATGTATGATATATGATTAATATATTGATATCGTTTTAAACCTGGAATTAGGTGTAGATTTAGAAATTGCCAAGTGCCTGCAGATTTAGAATATTCTGTGTAAAAATCTATAGCAATATTTTTTCCCCTCCAGTTTGAGATGCTAGAATTAAATCAGTTGGACCGTGCTCTCTTACCCTGTCCTCTGTTGCTGGATCAACAGAGTTATCTCCCCGACACTGTGGAATTGACAGAAGATGGCGCTGCAAGAGAATATTGGCTTGAATGTTTTATGAAAGGTGTTGATAAGGTATATTGTTTTAAGCTTCTTTTGATGTAGATATTTGTAAAATATTGGGCAATAATTATGATTTTTTTTTATATATAAGCCTGTGCCCTTAAGGTATGTCACTCCTGACAGAAGTTGTATCAAGGATTTTTTGAGAAGTAATATTATATTTACTCCATTTTATCTACTTGTATAGCATAGCTCAAAATCACAAAGAAAACTGGGTGTTAGTGTGCATCTTACTGAGCAATGTTACAAATAAATTGATCTTTTTTTGCACTTAAATTGTAATGTTTAGGTTAATCACAAATAAAAAAAAAATGTTTAGGTTAATCACAAATAAATAAAATTGTTATTGATAATTTTGATATATGAGGTTCTGACCAAACTTTTTTTTCAAAAGCTGACAAATGACATACCTTAAAGATGAAATGTAGCAGTGTACTTGATGTTATGTATTTGATTGTAAATATAAATTAAAATTTTACCATAAGCAGTGACTAATTTATACAACAGACAAAAGAACAAGCCATCAAAAGTCAGCATAACCTTCCAGATGCCAAAGAAAGAGCTGAAAAATTTAAAAGCAAATATGTTGAGAGACTGACCGATCTAAAGGAAAATCCTTGGTAAAGAAACAAATCAATGTGATGCTAATTAAGTGTCAAGTTAAATTCTTATTAAAATTACCATTTGGAACACTCGTTTTTACAGCTTTTGTCAACCTCTGATTTATTTTATTCACATAAACTCAGTAATACATTTAGTTTCACTAAGTAACCTGATACTACGAATGAAATAGTTTAAGAGCTCATGCTTTTGTATAGGTCTGTGTTGGATGTGTTAAATATGTACATTTGATTCTAAATTGAGTTGGGACTGAGTCATGGTGCATTTTATATTTTCAGTGCCTATGGTTCCCTCACTGTTAGAAGCCTCCTTGACACTAGCAGTCACTACCTCCAAGAATTCATGTTCAATGATCCTTATCTGCAGGTAAACCTATTTATTAGCTCACCTGAGCCAAAGGCTTAAGTGAACTTTTCTACTCAAAATTTGTCCGTTGTCTTTCGTAGTTAACTTTTTACAATTTCATCTTCTTCTCCAGAACCACTGGGCCAATTTCAACCAAACTTGCCACAAAGTATCTTTGGGTAAAGGGGATTGATATTTGTTCAAATAAAGAGCCACATTTTCTTCCAAGGGGAGATAATTATGAATTAGTAAAAAATTAATGGCATCTTTAAAAAATCTTCTCAAAAATCACTGGCCCAGAAAATTCGAAACTTAGTTGGAAGCAACCTCAGATAGTGTAGATTCAAGTTTGTTCAAATCATGACCCAGGGGGGTAGGATGGGGCAACAATTGGCAATCAAAGTTTTACATAGGAATGCACAGGAAAAACCTTTCAAAATCCTCTTTTCAAGAAAAGCAAAGCCACGAGTGGTCATATTTATATTGAAGCATCCTCAGGGAGTGTAGATTCAAGTTTGTTGAAATCATGATCCCTGAGGTAGGATGGGGCTACAATAGAAGATCAAAGTTTTACATTGGAATATGTAGAAAAAAATCTGATGATGAAGAACAGCAGGGCCATTGTGACTCAGGTGAATATTGTGGCCCATGAGCCTTTTGTTCATGGTCGACCTATTACATTAAAATTTTGTATGTTAGTTAAAAATTTTGATACTAATATATCTGGTTTGGAATGGGGTCAGAATGAATGGGTAAAGAGAGATAACTGCTGAAAACATTCCTTTTGTAAACTATGAAAGTTGCTATAAGTTTCCTGTGATTAATTATCTTACCTGCTGGAGATAGTCCAGAGGCTTATCTTTATCTGTCACATTAAGATTAACACCTCTTTTTACAAGTATGTTTGATATAATTAAACTAAATTATTTTAAGGTATGATGTTATTTTACTTCCTTTTGCACATATGGCCCTTGCTCTAAGTTCATTTTATACTTACTCTGTGTGCACATTGTATACAAAACTCTTCATTTTTACAGTTGAAACAAATGGAAAATGAGCAGTGTTTGAGAAGTTTGGCCCAGTATTTGCAGGAGCTTGACAGGATGGACTTTGATGAGAGACAATTAGCTTTAGCAAAGGGAGTCCTAGCTGGCAATGTCTTTGACTGGGGAGCAAGGGAGGTCACTCAGATAATGGAACATCAGAACTTTGGTTTCAAAGAAGCTACCAATAAACTTCAAGGTTCACCAAGTTCTGTTCATTTTCCAACACCTGGATTTTTTTTCACAGAATTTCCTTTGAAGACAAAGAACTTTTCAAATGATTTAAGGCCAAGAATTAACCTCTAGTTTCTGAGACCAATAATTTCAAAACTCAATGTGGCAGTCAATTTTTTTTTTTTTGGAAAATGTTTTCTCTTTTTTTCACATCAGTCGTTCAACAAAATGATGATATCAACTGATTCTAGCTTTTTTTATTCTCTTACATTAATTGTAATATGTACTCAACTTTAAATATTGTTATTCCAAACATTTGTTTAAAAGTTAATTCATAAAATATGGCATTAACATGAAATGTATTGTTTAATTTATCAAATAAAAACGTTTATCTATTAGCATGTTTGAAAAGGGGAAAAACTCTGTTTTCTTTTTCAACTTGGAAAAATAGAAAATTGAGTTATTTCCTTATTCAAAATGTCAATAAACTTGATCAATGTGGCAGTTTTTGACTTGATGCGGCGATGCCCGAAAAACTATTAATTTTTTTTTTTGGCCGTAGAGTAGACTCAGTTATCTGTGATGTTTATACTAAATTTACCATGTTCAGTTTATAATATTCTACTGTATGGGTGCATGTTGGCTTTTTCTTTCAGAGCGCCCTTGGTTGTTTGATGATTTTGATTCTTGGCTGGATCGAGTAAAAGGAAAACCCCACAAATGTGCAGCCATTTTTGTTGATAATAGTGGAGCAGATATAATTCTCGGGATTTTCCCATTTGTTAGAGACTTACTCTCTAGAGGAACTAAAGTAATCATGATATTAAATTAAAATTAATTGCTCTTTAACCATGCAAGGATGATCTCAAATTTTAGATAGTTTTGAAACTTAACAATAATTTTGAAATTGTATAGTTTATAGTTTATTAGCAGGTAATTAATTTCTGAATCTCAGACTTTAGGTTCATTTAATATTTTTGTCAGTGAAATTTTATTTTTTTGCGTCTGGAAGTTTTATTACATGACATGTTTAACTGTAGGTGATACTCTGTGCTAATAGTCGACCTGCCTTAAATGATGTCATATACAATGAACTTTCTGTACTCATCAAACATGTAGCAGAGATTGATGAACAAATTGATAAAAGTCTCTCAGAAAATCAGTTGATGGTGATGGAAACAGGACAAGGCTCACCATGTTTAGATTTGAGGTAAGATGAATAATAATAAAAACTTCCCACAATGAATAGCATCACCTTGAAGATTTTTTCGTACATGCACAAAAGAGATTTATTTTTCTTCTTGTCTTAATTGTAAAAAAAAAAAAATTCTGAGAAAATCAAAAATAACCTGATTTCCATAATTTTTCCACAAGGTTAATTGACTGTCAGTTGGTGGACCTAATGAATAAAGAGGACACAGATTTAATTATCATTGAAGGCATGGGACGAGCAATCCACACAAACTTTGATGCATGCTTTTCTTGTGAAGCCTTGAAGATTGCTGTGATAAAAAATCGATGGCTTGCAAATAGACTCGGTGGTGATATGTTTTCTGTGATGTTTAAGTATGAAACATCAAGAAAAGTTTATGCAGGAACTTCCTGATAATTTCTGAAGTTAAATTAGTCAATATTTTGAAAATTTATTTCAATATTTTTTTCCTGGCACATTCATATGGTTTGATAATTGAATCTTGAATTTGCAATAATTAGCCTTTGATAGGAATCAAGTATTGAGATTCAGCCTCATGCTGTAATTTATCTTCACTGAGAACAAATTTTAATGTGATTCCTTTATTGTCCTGTACAAATTATATATATGTTTATATAAGCATCTACAGCCTAGCTTTCTTCACCTTTAGGGAGCTAACATACAATGTTGTGAAATAGTACAACTGCATGCAAGTGTATTGAAAAACTGAGAATGTGGAGAGAGGTTGTTTCATTTAGTCATTATTAAGATTTACAAGATATCAAATTCGCATGACATGAGTGCTGATTTCAAATGTATTTATTTTCACACTTTAAGGTTTTGTAAACATGTAATACCATCATACTTAAATGTGTCAGTTTTTGATAATATATTGTATGTAGTGATTTCCTATCCCTGCTCTAGGGGGCACAAAGAATTAAAATTTTTGTTGGATTTTTTATGAAATAGTTTAAATTCAGATTAAAGTATAGTACAGTATAGTACTGTGCAGGTGTCTACATAAGGTTTGTGTTAATACACATTGTAACATAGTGAACACTGGAGCAAGTCAAAAACCACAAAATGATATTTATAACATTCATTATTGTTAGTACTAATTTATTTTATAAAAAATGGAATATTTAATGAGATGAGTTATTTAAGATATTTTATGTTAAAAGAAATGTTTGATGAATTATTTCCCTTAACTTGATTTATAAGGTCAGAAAAGTATTGTAATTATGTACAATGGAGCACTTGGTGTTTTATAAATAGATGCCATATTTATCCATAGAGTTATGGCTGATAATTACATTTTAAACAATGAATTGTATTTTTTTTTTAATTATATGTACTGTTCAGATTTGATTGAAAAGCCACTAATATGCAATAAAATAATTACCTAGGTACATAGTACATACGTATGACAAGTTACATGTACATATGTACGTCATGTAAATCAGATCTTATATACATAAAGATCTTCATGAATTTACCAGTTATGTAAAAATGTATTATTAGTAATTTATTCTTAAAACATTTAATGCGACTGAGATCATAGATTTTATAACTTGTATAAATAAATGTGATTAATTTTAAACTCATCAATTCTTTAATGCTAGCTACAGAGTTTGTTCCAATGTAATTTAACATCCACGTTTACCTTGCTACATCACAATTTTTTAAGCTTTGCTTAAAAATAATCCACATGGATTAAAGATATTTTATGGTTATTATAAGTTGCATTTTTCTTTATAATTTAGTTGTATTAATTTTTCTTTTGAGACTGGATTTTTATCAACTTGTACTCAAACAACTGGTAATTTTATACGACATATCTAGAGAATGCTCAAGTTTCTGTGATACATAAAATATTGAGGTATGTGTTCATTATTTCTTGTCTTGTCTCCAGTACAAAAGTAAATTATTACAAATCTATTCCAACTTATCATTTTCCATGTAGAAATTTGTGGGTTAAAGAATCTAAATTGCCAGAAATTATTTAACCCAATGCAGCAGGGGGTCTGCAGACGTTTCACACTTTCCATTGGCTCAAACTTTCAAATGTGCCTGGATATGGACATAATAATTGTTGAAACAGGTTATCTTGAATGCATGCTTTCAATTCAACTTAGTGTAAAAAAAAATGCATGCAATACTGTAAATAAATCTCTTGTTTTAGTAGGGTAAAATTTTTGTGTTCAGAGGAAAAAATACTGGTTTGGGGAGATTTGAATTTGTGGTTGAATAGTACGTTTTGTATTTGAAAGTTAACATTTCATGAAGGTCATGAATTTTAAATGGCTGGGTCTCTTCATACCAGGAAATGATGAAAATAAAACCCCCACAAATGTTAGCGATTTCACAGTAGTATAATAGCTTTGAGAAATCCATGAATGAATTGTTGACATCAAATCTAGGATTTGGTTTGTGAACTAGGGATGGGTTAATCGCCAAAAATTTGGCATCATGATATATCATGATTTTTTCTCCATAACGTCATGTGATTTTAACACACAATTTTTACTATGATTTTAAATAAACACTTTATGTAATTGTAAATTTTAAGTTTGAACAAATAAATGAATAATTTCTGGATATATATATTCCAGTAATTATAAATGTTCATAAATGTATTCTAGTCTCAGAATCACAATACAATTCATGCAATAAAAAATCATGAAATACAGGTATACCAGTAAAATCCTGCATCCCTATTGTAAGCTCACTTTGACATCCCTGCAGATATTTTACATACATTTCATATACCTGGTACATTAAACATATCCTCTGCATTGGTGTTTGAGATACTTATGGCCAACTTAAGTAATGATGTAATGAAAAGTCTACGGTTGTGAAAGTAAACTTTGTCTGGTAGAGAGGGCAGGCCAAACCTGATAATTTTAAACAAGAGGCCCAAGGGCCTTAACAGTCACCTGAGTATGATACAATAATTTAAAGGATGCATAGAGTATAAAATGAACTGAAAGGTGAAACTTTGTTGCCCAAAAGAAAAAAAAATAGGGTGATCATGATCAACAAAATAATTGGTCTTAATATTCATTAACAGTTCATAAATTAGGTTCTAATCTGTTCCCCATTTATCACTATCACCATACAGTATATTAACAAATTATCAATGCTTCTGTACTATTTTAATCCCTTGTTGAAATCTCTTACATTGGCCTCTCTTGGTCTTTGATGAACATTTAATAAGACAAGTTATTTTTGTCTCATTTTTTCTATCTACTACTTACAAGTCTATCTGATCATTAAAACAATGAAAGTACTTTTTAGCTCACCTGAGCCGAAGGCTCAAGTGAGCTTTTCTGATCACATTTTGTCTGTAGTCCGTCTGTCCGTCTGTCTGGCTGTCTGTCTGTCTGTCTGTAAACTTTTCACATTTTCGACTTCTTCTCAAGAACCACTGGGCCAATTTCAACCAAACTTGCCACAAAGTATCCTTGGATGAAGGGGATTCAAGTTTGTTCAAATGAAGGGCCACGCCCTCTTTCAAGGGGAGATAATGAAGAATTAGTGAAAAATTAGTAGCATCTTTTAAAAATCTTCTTCTCAAGAACCACAAAGCCAGGGAAGATGAAACTCATGTGGAAGCATCCTCAGGTAGTGTAGATTCAAGTTTGTTCATATCATGACCCCCGGGGGTAGGGCGGGGCCACAGTGGAGGATCAAATTTTTATATAGAAATATATAGGAAAAACCTTTAAAAATCTTCTTCTCAAGAACAGCAAAGCCATGATAAGTCATATTTATATGGAAGCATCCTCAGGTAGTGTAGATTCAAGTTTGTTCAAATCATGACCCCCGGGGGTAGGGCGAGGCCACAATGGAGGATCAAAGTTTTACATAGAAATATATAGGAAAAACCTTTAAAAATCTTCTTCTGAATAACAGTAAAGCCCTAATTGGTCATATTTATATTGCAGCATCCTCAGGTAGTGTAGATTCAAATTTGTCCAAATCATGACCCCTGGGGGTAGGGCGGGGCCACAATGGAGGATCAAAGTTTTACATAGAAATATATAGGAAAAATCTTTAAAAATCTTCTTCTCAATAACAGCAAAGCCCTAATTGGTCATATTTATATGAAAGCATCCTCAGGTAGTGTAGATTCAAGTTTGTTCAAATTATGACCCCCCGGGGGTAGGGCGGGGCCACAATGGAGGATCAAAGTCTTAAATAAAAATATATAGGAAAAACCTTTAAAAATCTTCTTCTCAGGAACAGCAAAGCCCTGATTGATCATATTTATGTGGAAGTATCCTCAGGTAGTGCAGATTCAAATTTCTTCAAATCATGACCCCCGGGGGTAGGGCGGGGCCACAGTGGAGGATCAAAGTTTTACATAGAAATATATAGGAAAAACCTTTAAAAATCTTCTTCTCAAGAACAGCAAAGCCATGATGAGTTATATTTATGTGGAAGTATCCTCAGGTAGTGTAGATTCAAGTTTGTTCAAATCATGACCCCCGGGGGTAGGGCGGGGCCACAATGGAGGATCAAAGTTTTACATAGAAATATATAGGAAAAATCTTTAAATATCTTCTTCTCAGGAACAGCAAAGCCCTGATTGATCATATTTATGTGGAAGTATCCTCAGGTAGTGTAGATTCAAGTTTGTTCAAATCATGACCCACTGGGGTAGGGTGGGGCCACAATGGAGGATAAAAGTCTGAAATAGAAATATATAGGAAGATATGTTCTGATGAAGAACTGCAAAGCCATGATTAGTCATTTTGATATGGAAGCATCCTCAGGTAGTGTAGATTCAAGTTTGTTAAAATGATGACCCCCGGGGATAGGGATGGGCCATAATGGGGGATCGAAAATTTTACATAGGAACATATAGGAAAATATCTTCTTCTCAAGAACTGAAAATCATGTTTAGTCATTTTGATATGGAAGCATCCTCAGGTAGTGTAAATTCAATTTTGTTGAAATGATGACCCCCGATGGTAGGGTGGGGCCCAATAAGGGGATCGAAAGTTTTACATAGGAACATATAGAAAAAATTTCTTCTCAAGAACAGAAAAGCTTTGTTTAGTCATATTGATATGGAAGCATCCTCAGGTAGTGTAGGTTCAAGTTTGTTCAAATGATGACCCCAGGGATAGGGAGGAGCCACAATGGGGGATCAAATTTTTACAGAGGAATATATGGGAATTTTTTTTAAAAATCTTCTCAAGTACAACAAAGCCATTTGTTAAAACAAATCTTTCAATACTGAACTGATTTGTACTTTTGCCTTGCCAATGTGCTCAGGTGAGCGATGTGGCCCATGGGCCTCTTGTTGTAATATACAATAAAAGTTTTTGCATAATTCTCTTATTCTATTTACCTTTCAAGTACATTGTTTACAGTGATAAATTATCAAAAGTAAATGGCAAAGGGGAATAACTCCTCTCAGTAGAATATACACTATTACTTTTACTCTATTTGCCTCAGATATGCGCAGGTGCGGAGAAGATTTTTAAAGAAATAATGCATTTTTACTACAGATTCACTATATTATCAATAGAGCCCCCCCCCCCCCCCCAAAAAAAAAAAAACACCAGAGCTTCTGACCCTGGAACCATAAGTTTGCTCATCATAACTAATCACTTTGTTTATCTGCTTAACACTAAGGAGCAAACAGGATTATTTAATAGAATTAATGCATTTCACTATATTATCAAGAGCCCCATCCTCACACCAGCACATCTGACCCAGGGGTCATGAAATTCACTACTCTGAAAGAAGCATTCTTGCTCATCATAACTATACACTTAGCTTCTTTGCTTTTTTAACCAGAAGCAGAAAAGAATATTTTCAAAGAAATTTTGCTTTTTCACTTTATAATCAATAGAAGCCCCCCCCCCCCCCCCCTTCACCAGAACCCTTAAACCTTGGGTCATAAAATTTAAAAATCACAATTTTGGAAGAGGCATCCTTGCGTATCAAAACAATGTACTTAGTCTGTTTAAACAATACCCAGGGGCAGAGAAGTAGATTTTCAAAGAAATAATTCACCTTCACTATAGGATCTATATAGCCCCGCCCTAGCACCAGAACTCGTCCTCGGGGCCATGAATTTCATAATTTTGGAAGAGGCATCCTTGCTTATCATAACAAAGGTACTTAGTTTGTTTAAATAATACCCAGGTTCAGAGAAAAAGATTTTTAAAGAATTAAAACATTTTCACTTTATAATCAATAGAGCCCCGCCCTAACACCAGAACCCCGATCCAGGGGCCACGAATTTCACAATTTTGGAAGAGGCATCCTTGATTATCATAACTATGTATTTAATGTGTTTCAATAATACCCAGGAGTAGAGAAGAAGACTTTCGAAGAATTAATGCATTTTCACTATATAATCAATAGAGCCCCACCCTAACACCAGAACACCTGACCCTGGGGCCATGAAATTCACAATATTGGAAGAGGCACTATTGCTCATCATAACTATGTACTTAGTTAGTTTATGTAATACCCAGGAGCAGAGAAGAAGATTTTCAATGAATTAATGCATTTTCACTATATAATCAATAGAGCCCAGCCCTAACACCAGAACCCCTGCCACTGGGGCCATGAAATTCACAATTTTGGAAGAGGCGCTCTTGCTCATCATAACTATGTACTTAGTTACTGAATTTAATACCCAGGAGCAGAGAAGAAGATTTTCAATGAATTAATGCACTTTCACTATATAATCAATAGAGCCCCGCCCTAACACCAGAACCCCTGCCCCTGGGGCCATGAATTTCACAATTTTGGAAGAAGCACTCTTACTCATCATAACTATATACTTAGTTAGTTTATTTAATACCCAGGAGCAGAGAAGAAGATTTTCAAAGAATTAATGCATTTTCACTATATAATCAATAGAGCCCCACCCTAACACCAGAATCCCAGACCCTGGGGCCATGAATTTCACAATTTTCGTAGAGGACTCAATGTTTATTACAATGATGCCAACAGTTTGACTTCTTGATGTCCAGGAGTAAAGAAGAAGATTTTAAAGATTGCATTAATTTTGGTGGTTTTAGCCCCACCCCTCAGGCCCCAGGGGGGCAGGGACCATGAAATTCACAATTTTTGTTCCCCTTCACCCATAGATGCTATATGCCAAATTCGGTTGAAATTGGTTGAGCGGTTTCAGAGAAGGAGCTAAAAATGTTCAAATGTTAACGCACATCGCACGATGACGGACAAAAAAGGATAGCAATAGGTCACCTGAGTGACTCAGGTGACCTAAAAAGCCACATGCTAACATCAAATTAAGCAAAGTGCACCCCGTAATAGAGGTCAAAGTACTTTTTGTGCACTGTTAGTTCAATCCTATCCCTTGCACCACCACCACCACCACTCACCCACCTATAGAATTCAGAGGATGTTTAATGAACTAACCACATCACAATTAGCACTGGTTTTTGAAATTATAGGCCTTGAGAGCCACTATTTAACATAAAATGAACTATGATTGCTAAAAAAAAGTGAACAAATATTAATGTCTTCTTTTAAAAATTTATGTAATATATGTTAACATTTAAAAAGTCAATCACATAATAATCAAGTTACATACAGTTACAATCACTCTAAGATAAGTCAAGTTTTAAATATATGAACATTTAAAATGTCAATCACATTATAATCAAGTTACATACAGTTACAATCACTCTAAGATAAGTCAAGTTTTAAATGTATGAACATTTAAAATGTCAATCACATTATAATCAAGTTACATAGTTATAATCACTTTCAAATTCAACAATTTTTAAAGTTCATGTCATATCCATTAAGTTTCTTGTCATGATACCCACTTTTTCATTGCAGACTGACACTGACTGGTCAGTATGGAGGATATACATGTACATCTAAATCTGGAATATATACAATAATAATCTATACTTGGACAATTGTTATAATTTTTCTAGATTGCAATTAATTCAAAGTTGTTTCCTGTTGATCATGTAGACGGATGTTTTGAGACGTAATGCTGAAGGTAAGAGCATGTCAACTCCATTTCCATTCCATTCTCTTTGAAATATTTAATGGCTGTCTGGAAAAAAAAAACTTGTATAAACACCTTCTGCAAAACAATAGTTGTGTTTTAAGCTTTAGTTATAGTTGTGTGTATGATGTCATTCTAAGTTGATCTTCCAATGACAGATTAATTACTCTTTCTGGTGGTATATTGTATATGTATAATTCTTACCTCTGCTAAAATGCCAGCAATTCCATGACCTCTGTAAGAAGTAGGCACCCCAGTATGGTAAAGTTCTACCTTACTCTTAGTGATGTAGTCATACTGCAAGAGGGCTTTATCACTGCCTAAAACAAAGCAATGTCAGTTACATTGACCAAATATATATTGTCTTATGAATGAAAAATTTAAACAAGAGGCCCATGGGCCACATCGCTCACCTGAGCACATTGGCTTGGCAAAAGCACAAATCAGTTGAAAAGATTACTTGGGGGGGGGGATTGAATTTTAAACTACCTGATGATGCTTCCATGTCAATATAACAAATGGCTTTGTTGTACTTGAGAAGATTTTAAAAAAAAATTCTGTTATATTCCTTTGTAAAAATTTGATCCCCCATTGTGGCTCCTTCCTATCCCAGGTGTCATCATTTGAACAAACTTGAATCTACACTACCTGAGGATGCTTCCATATCAATATGACTAAACATAGCTTTTCTGTTTTTGAGAAGAAATATTTTTCCTATATGTTCTTATGTAAAATTTTTGATCCTGCATTGTGGCCCGACCTTATCCCCGGGGGTCATCATTTTAACAAACTTGAATCTACACTACCTGAGGATGCTTCCATATCAAAACGACTAATCATGGCTTTGCAGTTCTTCATCAGAAGAAATTTTCCTATATATTTCTATTTAAGACTTTGATCCTCCATTGTGGCCCCACCCTACCCCCGGGGTCATGATTTGATCAAAATAGAATCTACACTACCTGAGGATGCTTCCATATAAAATATGATCAATCAGGGCTTTGCTGTTTCTGAGAAGAAGATTTTTAAAGATTTTTCCTATATATTTCTATGTAAAACTTTGATCCTCCATTGTGGCCCCGCCCTACCCCTGGGGGTAATGATTTGAATAAACTTGAATCTACACTACCTGAGGATGCTGCAATATAAATATGACTCATCATGGCTCTGCTGTTCCTGAGAAGATTTTTTTAAGGTTTTACCTATATATATCTATGTAAAAACTTTGATCCTCCATTGTGACCCCGCCCTTCCCCCAGGGGTCATGATTTGAACAAACTTGAATTTACACTACCTGAGGATGCTTTCATATAAATATGACTCATCATGGCTTTGCTGTTCTTGAGAAGAAGATTTTTAAAGGTTTTTCCTATATATTTCTATGTAAAACTTTGATCCTCCATTGTGGCCCCGCCCTACCCCTGGGGGTAATGATTTGAATAAACTTGAATCTACACTACCTGAGGATGCGGCCATATAAATATGACTCATCACGGCTCTGCTGTTCCTGAGAAGATTTTTTTAAGGTTTTTCCTATATATATCTATGTAAAAACTTTGATCCTCCATTGTGGCCCCGCCCTTCCCCCGGGGGTCATGATTTGGACAAACTTGAATTTACACTACTTGAGGATGCTTCCATATAAATATGACTCATCATGGCTTTGCTGTTCTTGAGAAGAAGATTTTTAAAGGTTTTTCCTATATATTTCTATGTAAAACTTTGATCCTCCATTGTGGCCCCGCCCTACCCCTGGGGGTAATGATTTGAATAAACTTGAATCTACACTACCTGAGGATGCTTCCATATAAATATGACTCATCATGGCTCTGCTGTTCCTGAGAAGATTTTTTTTAAGGTTTTTCCTATATATATCTATGTAAAAACTTTGATCCTCCATTGTTACCCCGCCCTTCCCCCGGGGGTCATGATTTGAACAAACTTGAATTTACACTACCTGAGGATGCTTCCATATAAATATGACTCATCATGGCTTTGCTGTTCTTGAGAAGAAGATTTTTAAAGGTTTTTCCTATATATTTCTATGTAAAACTTTGATCCTCCATTGTGGCCCCGCCCTACCCCCAGGGGTCATGATTTGAACAAACTTGAATCTACACTACCTGACGATGCTTCCACATGAGTTTCATCTTTCATGGCCCTTTGGTTCTTGAGAAGAAGATTTTTAAAAGATGCCATTAATTTTTCACTAATTCTTTATTATCTCCCCTTGAAAGAGGGTGTGGCCTTCATTTGAACAAACTTGAATCCCCTTCACCCAAGAATACTTTGTGGCAAGTTTGGTTGAAATTGGGCCAGTAGTTCTGGAGAAGAAGATGAAATTGTGAAAAGTTTACAACGACGACGACAACACCGACGACAACGACAGACAACGGACAAATTTTGATCAGAAAAGCTCACTTGAGCCTTCGGCTCAGGTGAGCTAATAATAAAGTGAAATTCAGGAAAGAAGTTTATGTGCAAAATACTGAAATGTGATTAGTCACGCTCTTTTGTTAGCTTACTTGAGCAGAGAGCTTCTGATTGACGTTTGTGCATTGTCTGTCTGTTTGTTTGTTAACTTTGACATTTTTAACTTCTCCAGAACCAGAGGGCAAGTTTAAAACAAACTTTACACAAATCAACTCCAGGTGAAGGGGAATTAAGTTTATTCAATGAAATGCCACATTTTTCTTCAAAAGGAATATAATTCACAAATTAAAAATGGTGGAAGGATGTTTAAAATTGCTTTCAAGAACCATGAGTGAGCTACAAAAGAAAAAATTAATGTATACTCTCTAACTTATTTAAGATTTAAATCTGCCTTGGGACCTGGGTGGGTTACAAGAGGGGTCAAAGTTTTACATATGACAGTGATAACAGTGTAGTAAAAAAAAACATCAAATCTTTTTGTTGGAAAACAGTGGGAGGACATGATTAAGTAAAAGGATGATTCTCTATAAGGCCATTTTCCGGCCTACGATAAAATCACTTAAAAATGTGATTTTATGTAACTTTAATCATTGTATTTCATGATTTTGATGTTTGTTTTTCAACATCGATCACCTAAGTCGCGTGATTTAAAGATCACAAACGGCCGTCAAGTAAAGAAAAATTGAGGGTAGGTCTATTTACATCAAGTATCTTTGCATGTTTCTAGATGTAAATGATCAAAAATTGTTTATTTATGTCGGAAACATATCAGACTTAAGTAATAAGTACAAAGATTGTTTAATTTAAGGCTAAAGATATTTTTTTATGGCAAGAATTTTGATGCAGTCACATTTTGCATATTTTGAATGTAAATCTTTACAAAATGCACCTCGTATGATGTTGAAAAATGTTTAATTAGCATTTAATTAAAAGTATTATTTCATATATGTTTATATTGTAATTGTGTATTGTTTCTATAGATGTGGTACCTATTTTACGCATAAAATGCCCATGCAAGAAATGAGATTTCTAAGTTTCTATTGACCTATAAAAGTTGTGTATCAAATGTTTAAAGCATTGAATGAATTTTGTTTGTGATTAAATCAAAATTAAGTTGTAATTTATAAAATATAGTCTACATTAAATTTTGCAAAAAAAAAAAAAAAAAAAAAAAATTTACAGGATGAAAATATTAATGCAAGTACATGTTAATAGTCAGTACATAAAACTCAGAACGGTTGTATTAAAAATATTTATATCGACGTAAAATGAAATAACATCGTAAGAGTTGCTTTGATTCAATTTAATTACGCATGTAAAACAATATATTTAATTTAAAATGCCAGGTAAACTATAATACACAAATGTATGTATAAAAGTCGAGCCCCCCCCCCCCCCCCCACAGCACTCCATAAAATGGAGTAGATTTTCAACAGTACCTTCCACTACGCATATCAGAAGTTTTAGTATATCCATGGACTAACAGAGTTCTACAACATCCCAGGTACAAAATGGACCGTAAGAGATGACACTCCTTTCGCACTCTTGAAACCTGAGGATTAAATTCTCTTTCCGTGCTGCGTCAAGAACTAAGGTGTTTAACACGGGTAGTGACAGTTCCTTTGCTAAGTCCTCAGCATTGAAAGTAAAAGTCATGGGTCTTTTGGATATTATCTTAAAGAAGGAGGTCCTGTCCCACAGTAGGTGTTGGTCAATACTGAAACCATGCATTAATCAAAATTGTGACACTTCACCATAAGTGGATGATCTCTTTATCTGGGTGAAAAATTCTAAAATGATGTAAAGCAACATTCAATTATCAATCACGTGACATATAGGAACCCCTTTCCTCCTTGGCGTTTTATTTTCTAAGACAGAGCTACTGTTCTCATAACTTATATTGATGCTACCAAAGAAGTGTGATGAATAGATTGAGTCCTCTCAACACCCAGTTAACAAAATACATGGATCCTATGTCACTCATACGGAAAAGTGTCCTTCTAAAAGGTCGAGGCGAGAATTTCCATTATGAAACCATCCCATCAGTAATTCTCTATCTATAAAAGTTACATGTGTACCCAGAGAAAAATTAAGTTTATAACACAAATAGCAAATGCATCTTCCCGCTACAACAAAATAGCTTTTATCATTTCTAGAACTAATACATGTAACAAATATGCAGTACTCCTAAGGAAATGCAAATACAAAGAAGTAGCATAGATAAACTAAACTATCCTTATAAATAATAATAATTATAATAAGTAACTTATATTCATGCCTTATAGTCTATAAAAAAATTTCTTTATTTCTAGCAGATAGTTCAATGAGACTTGTCTTCACGTAATTTCATAACAACCAGTCATTTCTGTCCTTTGATTTTAGATTTTTTATGTAAAAAGTTTAGTTTTTTGAGTAAACATGCATGGCTTATATTAATTCTTAGTAAATCAATAGAAACATGTACTCTAAGTGAAATTTTATAATGAAAAATAATCTACATAAGCTGATATCCTTCACTGTGAGTAGTTAGCTTTTCCTGCAAATATCGTAAAAATGAAGCGAAAAGTTTTTATTTACATGTCATAACCACCTTTAACCAAGTTGATAATTTGGTAGTCACTTTTTATGTTCATAAGAAGTTTACATGCAAATTTTGGTGTTGGTTAAAGGTGGTTATGACATGTGTAGGAGTTACCTAACACACCAACCCTCTTGAGTTTTCCCATTACCCTAATGCTAATACGGACCGATAGTATCTTACTTTGTGACCCTATATCATAACAAATACTTTTGTATCATTAACCAATCAACATTTATCATTAAATTGGAACATTAGCCTACTGACTCATGCAGTTTTTAAGGGAAAAAATACTATTTGAAAATTTGAAGTCATTGTAGGCCGCGAAACGGCCTTGTAGAGAATGATCCTTTATGCAGCATCTGATCATGTTGATTCAAACTTGTTCAAATGTATTTAAGCCCTCAAGGAGGGGAAGGGGGGAAATAAACATGTATATACATGTATTTTTCAAAAATCACTTGTTTCTAAAAGGTAATAAATAATCAAATTAATAATAAACCATCATATAATTCATGTAGTGTACAAGGTTATTTGCAATCCAACTCAAATATAAGTCTTCAATTTGGCTTATGGTCAAGGCTAAAACCAGGGTCATAATCCAACACAGAAAACATGTTGAAAAAAGAAATTTCGTTAAGAACATTTTCACTGATTATGACTAAAGTTTTCATTGACAAATAAATATGCGACATGCTCATGTTTTGTAGAATCCCAATAAAACATAACGAGGAAAAAACTTGTGAAATCGATAGTTAATTAATTACAGTAATAGATTGAAGCATGAGCTTCAATGTTTTGGGGGATTAATCCAAGATTCCTCTGATGGTAACAGCCGCTTTTATATTGTGACATGTGCAGGGATCAGTGTCAGAGGCGGATTAATGGGAGATTTGTTTAATTCAAATGCAAGCATATTTACATTTATGTATCCAGTGAAGATTCTAACCCGAGATAATGAAGTTTCATGTATGCTCAATTCATGACCTCAAGGGACCAAGGTTGGAACAATATTATTGGGTTACACATTTTTATATGTTATAAGATTAAAAAGGCTTTTTAAAGACTTCCTTCTAGACTGTTTGGGGCTTTCACTGAACCCTTTAACGAAACTGAATCTAGGCACTGAACTGACTGACCTTTGAGTTGAATGAAAAATTCTTTTTTCTCTGGATCATGTAAGGCTTGGTATTTCGGCGTTGAAGTCATCACACTTATTTGCCTTCTAAGACTATTGTGAAAGTGAACTCGTTTAATACTACTTGATAGATTCATGACATTATTATCGTCGTCTGATATTCATATTGAAAACGACCGTCTCCGTGACGTTACACTTTCATTTTGTAACTGCTGAAGCCCGAACCCGAGCTTTAAACCTGATGACATTTAGGAAAAACAAAGAAAAAGACATGTTTTCTATTACAGGTCATCACGTCAAGACGTATGACATATTTTAACACTTTATACAACCATATCTTACGAGAAATTTAAGACCAGGCACAGGGGCTTGCAACGGTCTATTTTTCTTCTTACATTTTGATCACCCCTTCAGTATAGGGATGGTCGAAATGGATCGTGACAAGCCCCTCTGGGTCATCTACGAAATTTCTTTGTTAAAAATCATTCTGATTCTATACACACTTTTTTTTAATGAACCACATTTTTTTTTTTCAAAAACTTCCACATTAGAAACCGAGACGGGCTACGGACAAGTAAGTTGATGTTACAGGGCTTTCTTCAATCTCGTTTAAAGTCAGCATTTTGCAAATTCTATGACTGTTATAATGACCTTGTTTGCAAATTTATACAAATTAATACAACCTATCTTTGGATCGTATCTTGACTGACATGTTTCACACCCACAGTTAGACCAATTTTGACTACTTGTTTTTGTGACCAATATAGAGGGCTTGCGAATGGGGCTAACTGGTCGACAGGGGATGCCTACTCCTCCTCAGCACTGATACCTCCTCTAATGTTTCCAGAGGTCCTTGTCTTTCCTTACTGTTAACAGGATTTGTGAGATGGATCACAGTTCGTTATCTTTACCTTAGTCATCTATAGTTCAGTTGAAATATCTTTGTGTGTACGTTTTTTTTTTTAAATAAGAAGAAGGTCATAGTAATTTTCTTCCTTTCAGATGCCTGTCCTGTATTGCTTTTATCTGTAACATTCAGGTCACCTCAGGATTGAAGGGAGCTTTTTAAGAATACTGTTTAATTTGAGGGTAAGGCAACAATATGAACATGCAGTATACAATGACGCAATTAAGTGAACATTCTTTTGCAGAGGATATAAATAAAATCTATAGACTGTTTATACATTTATAAGATTGTTCTCAGAATATGTATGATTGTATGATTTGCAGTACCTAATATGAAAATTATATTGGTGTGATCGGAACAATATATAGCAAACAATGCGGTTCCCACCAAAATATTTCGGCAATGTATCATGTTGTAAATTTTGAATTTACTAGGGGGAGGTAAATGCAAAATTTGCAACATGATAACTATCATGTTGTAAATTTTACATTTACCTCCCCCTAGTAAATTCAAAATTTACAACATGATAAATGTTCACATGTCCCCGTGGTCGTTCTCAGCTTATCAATGTGACAACCAGCTGTCAATAAATTCAGATACTTGATTAAGAATATTTTTATTATTTCAAAACAAATATCTTATATTACACAAACAGAAGTTTATTATCAGCATAATAGTGATAATTTTTCCTGTCAAAGTTAAAGATGATATTCTTGCACCATTATTATCATATCCAAGTTGTATTTCCCCGGGGACATTCAGGTTAGAAATGTTGGTCATTGTCTCAGGGGATGACGGACTTTGTCCATCGACGCTTGATAAATCCGAGATATTATGAAAACTCTCAACTCCTGCAAAAATTAAACACATTTATCATTTCCAGGAATATTTATTCTGACATCAGAGGTCAAGTGCAATTGTATTTTTTAAAAACATCTCGAACTAAATGTCACCTTGGCATTTGAGAAAGGACACTAATTTTGTCATCGCCTTTTGCATCATCTTCAGGACAAATGTGGCAGCGTCCACGTCACAGTTCTCCAGGACGGTGTCATACATACAGGTGTTAGAGGTGTTTATAATGCTGCATGGAGACAAAACAGAATCACGTGGGTTTGAGATTTACAGACATTAAAGAGGTACTCAGATTCCCCAAATTATATCATAAATGAAAATATAACATCTATTTATTACAAAAGATTAAGATGTGTTATTTTTATCAACTATTTAAGATAAAGAGTGTCCGTGATACATCAATTAAGATCACAATACTATAACAAGTACATGTATGAATGTCGTGGTATTCTTTGAAGTGAAAGGGCTAAAGTCATTAATTTGTATAAAAACAAACTTGCTGATTAAGATAAAGTGAGCAGTTGATCAGAAATGCACCTGCACCACGTTTCTGTTTCTGCACTTGACATTTCGGGATTTTTGTTCTTGTTCAGGAGACTTTGTGCACTGGTTGCGTAGTCTTTGTTGCACTGGTTGGTCGTATTAAGAACCAATGGTTTTTCCCAGCATGCGTTATGTCGCATGAGATCTTTGAGAAAATTAAAAAAAAAAGATAACATGGAACTGCAACAATTAACTATTTGAAAAGCACATGAATTTTATTGAGCGCCTTTCTAATACATGATTAAGTTACATATGCATAGAGATGTACAGAGATGAAGGGTTGAGGATAACAATTTATCACAAAAGACGTGTGCTTTTTTTATATGAAATATAAATTATCTAAAATAAACAATCTTAAAATGGAATGTTTCTTTTCCAGATTAAACTTATCAACGTTGTACGAAAGGATGCAGGGGCTGCCAGTTACATTATTTTCATCAGGTGCCTCACCCCCCTAAATCTGCCATAGGTAAGAATAACTACCAGTAAGGTGAGACAGTCATATCTAATTGATTTACAATAAATTAAAGATTTAGTGTAAAATAATTTTTTTTTGTTCTGTCATAATTATGCCCTACCTCTGTATCCCTCCCCACAGAGGAAGTCGGCGGTGGTTTGGGTAGTCCCCAGGGTAGCTAGGTAAACTAGATTGAGACTGCACGCCGCTAGCTTCCCCTGATAACACAACTTGTACTCGGGCCTGAATCTTCAAAAGTTATGAAAAATAATTAATTTTTGATGTTGTGATTGAAAAAGAATCTTCTTGGTTAAAAATGAATGTTATTTTCTAATATGTGTCAAAATTTCAGAATAAGTGGTGGCCGTGCACGTAAGGATGACAAATGTTATCAGCTCATAATTAATGCATAACAAGATTCCCATGGGCCACAACGCTCACCTGAGTCATTATGGCCCTGCTGTTCTTCCTCAGCAGATTTTTCCCTATGTATTCTTGTGTAAAATTTTGATCACATACCATGACCCCACCCTACCCTAGGGGCCATGATTTGAACAAATTTGAATCTACACTACCTGGGGATACTTCCATATAAATCTGACTATTCATGGCTTTGCTTTCTTGAGAAGAAGATTTTAAAAGATTTTTTCTATGTATTCCTATTTATTGTCAATTAGAAACTTAAGCATCTTTTTTTTAATGTCAACGTCGGAATACTCGTGTGTACAATCAGAATGTTTTTAAACAAAATGATTTTGCAAGTGACGAATGACAAGGTAAGTAAATTTACGAGTTCCATTTTTATATAAAAAGCTTTGATGTCAAAAAACATGGACTTTACGTTATCGTGGGGAATGGTTGTATAAACAGTTGAAAAGTCGTACGTTTTGATGTTATTACTTTTGGTAAAAAAATTTTTGATTTCAAATTTTCTAAAAGTTTCTTAGAGTTTTTAAGTATCATCATTCATTTTTATTGTTGGGAATATTAAAAATATTTTAAACTGACATGCATTTGAAAAATTTCCTCCTTAGAAAGGGAGCTATGAGCTAGTATGTTAAATTACCAATTGCAGAATTAAATACCAGTTGATGTAAAATACAATTGAAATAATGAGACTTACAAACAAAGATAACGTTGCTACCTGCTTTGACAACTGGGACCAGTACAGTTTTCAACTTTTTAAAATGTGATAATGTACACCACACCGCTGCCTAATCTAGTTGGAAACATACAAACATAGATAGTGACTGTTTCTTCGCAAAACGCCCGGCATTAGACGTGAAAGCCACAGATCTTTCGGACGTGATCTTAAACAGTCTCGGTACGCGTTAGCACGATAAAGAACCCTCACTGCTCTAGCCCTGCTTGCCGAGAATAGGTCTAAATTTGAAGCCCTTCATCGGTAAATGGTGACGTCTCTATATGAGTGCAAAAATCTGGAATGGGACTTAAAATAACTCGTTTTTACACCGGCTCCGCTTTAGGATATAATAAATGAGCGGAAGAATAGAAAGATTGGCCTTGATCTTTCATCTTTTGGTCTCATTTAAAAGAAGTCTTTTAAAAGTTATAGGAAGTCTCCATCTTAAGTTTCACTACAAAATGTTAAAGAAAAACAGTTATAACCATCTGGAAACCATATAAATCAATATATGAATGAATGGCCCTGTGCTTAAATCTTTTGAAACTAGAATCATTAGAGTTCTTTTTTTCACTTTAGAGAGTTAAAATCAATATATGAATTAATGACCTTGTGCTTAAATCTTTCGACATTAGAATCATTAGAGGTCTTGTCACTTTAGGGAGTTAAAAATATAGAGTTTCATTGCAAAGGTTCAAATACCTCGAGTTATATCTGGAATCCATTTTATATAATATCATATAAATACTGTATGTAGTTGAGGGTAACACTGAAATGTTACCCTATTTATTACATTATACTGAATGTTCTATACAGTGAAGCGCGCGCATAGATTCCATTAGTCAATATCTTTTTGGAATATCACTTGCCGTCAAGCATTGTTGATTGCTGCTAAGTTCTATCACGCTGGAGGGCGTGATTACATCATTCTGAGGGTAGCTGTGTTTCTCGACGAATCAAATTCAAATAATTAACATGAAAGTGTAATATATACATTTATGACCTTGACCTTAAAAGCAATAGGGGTCATTTTCAGTTACAGAGAGTTATGATTCAAAATTTCATTGCAAAAGCTCCAAGAGAACTAAAGTTATCATCCGGAAAGCATTTTATTAAAGATATGAATTGATGACCTTGAATGGCATTTACAGCTATTTCACTATGCAAGCAAGTGCGCTTGTAAGGATATACAGCATACATATGAAATATATATGGTAATAACGAACAGTATTCAAGCTCAAAAGTCCATTAAACAATACAACTTTTGGAGCAGAGCAAACACGGACCTCTAAAACATCAGAGGTAGGATCAGGTGCCATGGAGGAGTGAGCATCCCCTGCCGACCGTTCACACCCGCCGTGTGCTCCTTGTCATGATCGGGAAATAACGGAAAAATCCGTCGACAATTCAGTGTGTAACTAATGGCCTAACAATTAATATGAAAAACGTCAGTCAGCATTTGACAAATTGTATTTGCTGACAAGGTCATTGTATCGACAATAGAACTTACGAAATAATGACTTTAAACGAGACTGCTGATGTTCTTGTTTCAACAACTTGTTTGTCAATAACCTACCTCGTTTTAGAAATTGGACATACGTAGAGCATGCTCTTGCGTATCGAATCAACTGAGAGATATAAACCCCGTATGCAGGTGATAAAGGTATATTGCTGCCTAAGTAAGGGAAGCTGACGATTGAAAAGTTAAAGTCATCACGTTTATCATAAACTTTGTTGTTAGATTACCATTAACGTCTTTTTCTAGTAAAATATCCAAATGTGAAACAGATATGTCAGACTCTGTGGTATTATTTATTTCAAGCTCACCGGGATATATCGAATCGACATAAGAATGGAAATAGCCATTGTTAATTAACAATACGTCGTCGATATATCTAAATGTCGAGTTGAAAGCCTGAAAGCCACAGCAAGTGTTTTCTTTTTTTTTTCACGTATAAGGTTTTGAACAAATTCTGCTTCATACGAATACAAAAATAGGTCTGCTAATAACGGGACTTAATTAGTACCCATGGGAATTCCAATAGATTGTTGAAGACCTTGTTTCCAAAAATCATATAGATATTGTCAATCAGAAACTCAAACATCGGAGACCTTGACCTTCCTTTAGAACTTAAGCTCACTTTTCTTAAAATTGTGTTTAGCTCAGTTTCAAAGAAATTTTTCAAGATATTATCAAACTTCATATGCTGATACACATTATTGAACGGTATTCAACTGCATCAAAAAATTTTGACCTAAACCTTCCCTTTGACCTTGACCTTACTTTTCATAAACTTGCTTTTAGCTCATTTTCAAAGAAAATATTTAAGATATTTTTATCTAAACACATGCATTGATATATTTTGGTGAGAACATATCAACCGTGTCCATTTTTTTTTTACCTTGATTTTCCTTATCATTTGACTTTACTCTTTATTGTCTATAAAACTTATTAGTTTTAAAGAAATTATTCAAGATTTTCTCATAAAATTTCATGAACTAATATAAACTGGTTAGGGTTTTTCAACTATGGCATAAGATTCTGACCTTAATCTTAATTCTAAACCCAGGACTTTACTCACTTCGTGTCCCATGAACATATTCGTGTAAATCATGACCCATGGACATATATTTTTAGTTTGTTTATCTATATTACATATACACAAAATACAAGTTGAAGTAAGAAAGAGTACTAGTATGTAGTAAAATAGGATTTTTTGTAAAACAGACCGTTTTTTTTAACAAACGCAGACAGGTTTTTAATGATTCAACATTTGTGGTAGGCATAAGAATCTAAAATTTGTGCGTATTTACATTAGCACAATATTTCTTATCAATAAGTTTCTACGAAATGTAGATAAAATCGGACACTCCACTAGTGGAATTCTCCGCCTAAAGAGTTTCTATCTCATAAAAGACATATTTTTAAATGTCTCTCTATATTATTCCATTAACCAGTTTTGATTGGAAGTTTATACTTACACATTCTAAAATTTAAAAATAATATCCTTTAAATATAATGTTTACCGAGGTACATTTCTTGTCCAAAACGGTTTTTAAAAATCCTGCAATTTAAGCATTTTGATGAGTTTTCTCACTTTTAAACATTGATTTAATAATTCTTTAACAAAGAGCAGATTGAAGAACCAATTTACTTATAATTAGATTCTTAATTTGCGATTTTAACTATATTTGCTGTAAATAAAATTTACCTGCAGAGTAGGGCTACCTGTTCTGGGGATGGCATTGCGGATAATTCTCCATTATATTCCCGGCTGATATTCTGTCCAAGTTTCCAGGCGCATAAATTCAACCCTACCAAATCACAAGTTGTCAAAATCTCTCCTCCTTGAAAAAAAATAAAAAATATGTCTACCAAATTATCTTTTTTAATATGAAAAACCTCAAACATTTTAAACTGTGAAAAGAATATTGTACCACTGATTAAATAACTTACCTTCAGATAATGTTATAAATATAAATATCAGGTAAATAATTTCAGATGTCATCGTGTGTAAATATTTTCGTGTACAATAAGTCACTTAAGACTTCCTATAATCATTTGATCCGTTTTGTATATTTTTGCAGCAATACGTTAATTATAGATATGTCTTCGCTCTGGTGGAAGTCTTACCACAGGAGTGAAAAGTCGTGTTACATGTTGGCCGGGATAATGCATTGTCCGGTCTGACCACACGCCCTGGACACAAATGACCGGTACAACATGTCAGCGAACGGTCACTCCGATCAAACAACATAGGTTCTGGTGTGGTGTATGTTATGTAGGCTTGTAAACTTTCAATAGATACATGTTTTGGAGATCTGATATTGTAGTTACGACACTTTTATGACAGAGTATATATTGTAAGTATTGTTTTTACTAAATAAAATTAAGATTTTAAATTAATTATGCGAATAAAAAAGTCCAATTGCAAATGACGGCATATCCCGTTGCCTTTCATTGCGTCTTTCCTTCGACGAAGGAAGATTTTTTTTATTCCTAAATTCTGCTTGTTATTTATTCTTTTTTTTTTCATGTAATCGTGTCCATGCATTACTTGTTTTATATTGCTAAGCATTTGATACTGGTGGATGTTTCTTCAAAGGACAATTTGTCAATCATGAACCATCGAAAAACGTATATGTGATTTACTTTAATTTTGATTTATAATTATGTTTTTTGCAGGAAAATTTGTTATTCAGTCTAGTTAGGACTTTTTAATTTATTTAATTGCATACAAGAACATGGATGTTACGTGCCTTCATGACCTCTGCATGTCTTTGAACATTAAAAAAATGCAATTACATATGCATTAAAATTATTCACATGCAAGTTCATATTCTTAAATGTATTTTCTTCTATGCATTTGAATTTACACGTTAACATCTTTCAGAAGTTCATATAAATATTCTTGCGTCAAAGATTTTCGAATCTTTATCTGTAAAATTTTTGGATGAAAATCACAATGTTCAATAGAGTTCCTGTTAAAATTTAGAGTTGTCTATCATATGCTACTTACAGGCATGCTTGGTGAATAAGTTGAAATTGTACATTTTAGTTACCATACCGTACTATAAGTACAGTGTATATATTGTATATATAAGTACTCAATCCATTAACCTGCTCTTTATTTTATGATGTTCGTCCATTGTTACATTGTTCTGACTGCAGGCATGCACACGTGTATAATGACTACAACATCAAGTGAAAACAAGTCGACAGTTGTGTTGTTGTGAGCTACTTTACATCCGTCAGAGGGGAAACTGGAGGGAGAGCTGGACAGATTCCAGCATTCATCATCCTCGCCATCACTCCACCATCTCTGCTGCAGACGACAGCATTACCATGAGAGAAATTGTCCACGTACAGGTCGGTCAGTGTGGGAACCAGATTGGATCTAAGGTTAGACTACGTTTAAGGTTCACTCTTTTTACCCCGAAAAAAATTAGAACCACTTGTAGAGTTCTAAAAACGGATTGAGAATATCTCATATTGCAACTGCATGTGCTAACGGTATAATAGATGAGCACCACGTGCTAAGGAGGATCATTACAAAAATATTTCGACGCTTAGTAGACTGTATGTGATTACATAATGTAACTTTCTTCTCTCACACGCACAAAAGTAATCTCTCTCTCCTTCTGCCTTTGTGTGTGGGACTTTCTGCGACTTTATATTAGTTGATCACTACATGTGTAATTAAATACTTGCAGCTGATATAGGGATACGAATGAGATGCCTGGTCCTATCACGTGTCGCGTCCAATCAACCATTTCAGGCACAATCCGGAGACGCCTCCAAGAGGTGTTAACATTTAAATACTTCTTCACAATATAAAGATGATATTTTAAAAATATTTCACCGTTGAAAATGTAAAATATATACATGTACATATACGTACATAGTGACAGTCATGTAGTTGAGCTTGAAAATGCTTTTTGTGAACATCATTAATATTTGATGATAGGAAAATAATATTTTTTTAATATACATGAATAGATAATTCCAGGATAATTATAGCTATAAATCTTTAGATATTTTTAAAACTTTATTTTTTTGTTAAGGAAAATATTGAAGTATAATTTTCAGTCTTACGTCTAAATACAAGTCTTATTATAAATTTTGTTATGACTTCAAAGTGTATCTTAGAGAAATATATCCAAAAATCAACTACTAAAGTATTAGCTTCTGCTCAATGGAACAATTTTTTTCTCTCTATTTAGTACAGTTTCTTTAATTACAAAAGATTAAAGATAAAGTTCTATCAAATTAAATGTATGGAAAGAAATTTGAGTTAATAAGTGCTGAAGAAAAGGAAACATCATGATTTAAGTTATCAGTATCAATTACATGTTTCACCCTTAGAGGAGGTGTGGATTTCTTTATGCTAACTTATGCAATTTATTACATTTTTAACAGCCAAATACTTTAAACTATCTGTTGAATAAAATTGATATTTTCACAGGTGTAATTTTCACACGCTGAAAATAACAAAAAAAGAAATTAAAACTGTTTTCAGACTGTGAAAATTACAACCGAAGATGCACATTATTGTATCACTAAATATGTCCGATATCTTATTTTTGCGAGAATGTAATTTGGTATTTACAAGTGAGAACCCCCCCCCCCCCCCCGTAAAGTTAAAGTCTGCCATGCACTCTTTCAAGGGGAGAGAAAAAAGAATTTGTGAAAGTTTGGTTTTGTTATGACCTCTTATAGGGAAGTTTTGGTCATTGTGTTTAATCTTAACTCGTACAAATATACCCAAGAATGACATATTTTGCGAGCAGACGGCCTCGCGTAATTACGTGAAAATGAAATTCTCACAAATAAAATGTGATTTACATTACTTATGGCAGCGCAAGTTCGTTGTGATCAATTTACAAAAAAAGTAAGATTTAAGTGTGTAATATTTTAACGTCATAATTACCATAATTAAACTAAAGTTGGCTCATTGTACAATCTGTTTTTGGTTTCTTTCTTTTCTTTTTAACATTATTCTGCAATGTTAAGAGACAGCTTACAGAAACAGAAGGACAACCAAAAAAAAAAAAACAAAAAAACAAAAACAAAAAAACAAACAAACAAAAAAAAGGAAATGAAATTACTAGAAGCTAACATTCAGATGGAAACCGGTATTTCTTATAATGTTAACCTCCAAAGTCAAGCAGAAATATATCGTAATTTCTTTATTAAGATGCCATGCATCGTCTGTCTATAACACGCCTTTCCAATACCAAAAATTCATTTGTCACCTATTTGTGTCTTTATTTCAATATTTTCCGGGTTTTTTTTCCTGAATTGAAGTTGATATTTTCCAATAACGGATGTTTCTTCTGATGCAGTTTTGGGAGGTAATTTCGGATGAGCATGGCCTTGACCCCACAGGAATATACCATGGAGATTCTGACCTTCAACTGGAGAGAATCAACGTGTACTTTAGTGAAGCCATGGGTAAGGTTAACTGACTCTCATTCAAAAAAATTTTCTTTTATTTATTCTTTTTTTTTTTTTGAAAAAAAAAAAAGCTTTTTAAATCATTGTGGGATATGCAGTTTCAAGGCTGTATTGAGGAAGATTTATTGAATTGGTTGTCGCGTCAAATAAACACTTATAATTATACAGTGCATGAATTGTTGCATAAGGCTGAAGGAGATGAGATGTTTTTCAATCAATATTGAAGGTTGTTTCATATTGAATGTCATTGATAACAAAAGTGCACTGCACCCACACGAAATGTGACTGTTATTTTAATGCATTGAACTGGAGTCAAAACCATTATCATTCATGCCCAAAGAGACAGCGTTAGGTACTTGGAAGTAAGCATGCCCATAAACATGTATTTTCCATGCAAGTTTACCTATAGATAAAAAAAAGTCATTGTAGAAGAATCTATGACACGAAATTTTATCAAGAATTTCAAAATATTTCAAATACATGAAACTAGCACAAAAAGTTCAAAAATGAAGTTTTAAATAAGAAGCAGTATGGCTTAAAAGATACAATACTCATCGTCATATCTATTTTGTAAGTGCTTTTTAGTTCTAGATCAGTAGAGGTAATCTGTACGGTCAAAATGAGCACTAGAGGAACCGACCTTTTTAATCTTTTTATCGCACACGATGTAAATTATTCATTTACAGCATTAATTAAATATTCAAGTATAAAATTTTGATCTTTTGTTTTAAAGGAATAAAACATATTGAATTGTATATGAGCCTTTGTTTATTAAGTATTCCTAAGCCGTAGACAACTTGGTGAAATTATAGCATGGAATCTTACATTACTATCTAAGTAGAATGAACTTTTGTGAACTTTCTCGACTTTGAGCTTTTGTTGTCATATTTGAAAAGTTTTGTCATATTGAAAACAGGATTGCTTTGTATGCTTCTGGAAAACTGTTTATGCTATCTGACGTTTTGAAATATGAAGACATTTGAAATTCGACCTAACTGAAGATATACCTTTCGGAGAACAGACATATAAAATATAACCAAATTGCTGTGGAATTTCGAGGTATTTATCAAGTCGACTGGCATTTGTAACACCGGACAAGTCTGACAGTTGTATACATCCATTAACATAAATAAATAGTCGTCGTTATCTCTTAACAAATAGGAGCAAATCTTTTTACTCATTTTCTGAAAATAACAAGTGTATTTAGCTTACAAATTGCAAATACACTGTAACAGTTTTTCTCTGTTTTATTAATTAGTGCATTTTTTAACTAATGTGCTGATTTTCATACTGGAACTCTAAGCAATATCTAGATTAAACGTTCGTTGTTGTTTAATTTGCATCATATAATTCAGCATCTAAGTAAAAAGTAGACTTTTTATTCTCTGAAGTACATATATATTTATAATCTGAATAAAATTTCAATAAATTTCCATTTGAAGGCCATATTAAGAGATATACTTAAGTCGTCACGTTCTATTAAATTCGTATATAATCCAAAAACCAAAGTCTAGTGTGTTTTTTTTATTTCTCAGCTATACACAAGATCATGACGACACACCCTACATCAGTGATGGATAACCAGTATAATAATTCCTTTAACATCTTATGATTTGAACAAGTACTTGCTTTGCATTCATCGCGATCAGTGAATAACAGATATGTTAGAAAATCTGAAACTGTAACCATTGATTTGCTCTTGCGTGGTGCACCGATATAATTTGATTTGTTTTTTCATTACAAAGTTTCAAATATTCATAATAAAATATGTATAAAAATGAATTTGAAAATAGGAAGAAATAATTTGCAATTGTTAAATGTTCATCTTTGTTTCTTAAATAAAAAAAAAACAACTTTGAAATATCCAATTAAGGATATTAAATAATGTGACGAAATAAACAAATTTTTGTGTTCTAAATTTTACGCTTGAAGCATAAATATCAATTTAAAAATGTGCATGTGGTAATTTGGCAAAAGTTCACGATTTTTCACAGCTGGCAATTTGAACTAGGCGTGATGTAAATTCAACAGTGTTCTCTTCTGAAAAATGACATTTAAAAAAAAAAAGAAAAAAAAACCCAGATATATTAAAGATTAAAAAACGGATCCTATTTTGATTGTTGATTTTGTTTATTTTATATTTTTGTTGTTATCCTGCTTCTTATTTTCATAATTCTAATTATTATTATAACATCTTCATCATTAAAAAAATAATTAAATCAGATAAATAATGAATTGTCATTGTTAAAAAAAAACCCACAATAGATATTACAGTACTGATTATTGATAGGCTTATATTATAGGCAATAGATATGTTCCACGTTCAGTTCTATTGGACCTTGAACCAGCGACCATGGACGCAGTTAGATCAGGACCATTCGGAAACCTTTTCCGTCCAGACAATTTTGTATTTGGACATTCCGGTGCCGGAAATAATTGGGCGAAAGGACATTATACGGAAGGAGCAGAGTTAGTGGACACTGTCCTAGACGTTCTTAGGAGAGAATCCGAAGCTTGCGACTGTCTGCAGGGATTTCAGATGGCTCACAGTCTTGGAGGAGGGACAGGATCTGGGATGGGGACCCTCCTGATCAGCAAAATTAAAGAGGAATATCCCGATAGAATCATGACTACTTTTTCTGTTTTACCATCACCTAAGGTAACCGATGAACTCTGGAGCAAATAAAGATTCTTCATTGCTAACTTTATTAACTTGATATACATGTAGCAGTCAAATTTATATGAAAGATTATTATGGTGATTTTGTCATCTTTGTTGAATGTAAATTTTCTTTTTTTTTTTCGTATTTGACCTAGACCTCAAAATCCGGTGATCAACGTGTTATAAATTTTAGTAACTAGTGTAAGACTTGGTACTGTCCAAAAACTTGCAAACCAACGAAGTTGTATTTGACCCCCCTTAAGGAAACCACAATTATATTTTCTGTTAGACTATGTGTGTATTTCTGAAATGTTTCTTTAATTTTCAAGGTATCCGATGCAGTTGTAGAACCTTATAACGCCACTTTGTCCGTCCATCAACTGGTCGAAAATACAGACGAAACATTCTGCATTGATAACGAGGCTCTATATGATATTTGTTTTCGGACTCTGAAGTTGGCAACTCCTACATACGGGGATCTTAATCATCTTATTTCAGCAACTATGTCTGGTGTGACAACATGTCTTCGATTTCCAGGACAACTGAATGCAGACTTGAGAAAACTAGCCGTAAATATGGTTCCATTTCCTAGATTACATTTCTTTATAACTGGGTTTGCCCCTTTAACATCAAGGGGATGTCAGCAGTATAGAACAATTTCTGTGCCTGAGCTCACACAACAGATGTTTGATGCCAAAAACATGATGGCTGCCTGTGACCCAAGGCATGGACGATATCTTACCGTTGCAGCCATGTTTCGAGGTCGGATGTCAATGAAAGAAGTTGACGAGCAAATGTTAAACGTCCAAAACAAAAATAGTTCATATTTTGTAGAATGGATTCCAAATAATGTGAAGATTGCTGTATGTGACATTCCACCCCGAGGACTGAAAATGTCTTCAACTTTCATCGGAAATTCAACTTCCATCCAAGAAATTTTCAAGAGAATTTCAGAGCAGTTTACAGCCATGTTTCGACGCAAAGCTTTCTTGCACTGGTACACGGGAGAAGGGATGGACGAAATGGAGTTTATGGAAGCTGAATCAAACATGAATGACCTAGTTTCGGAGTACCAGCAGTACCAAGATGCGACTGTAGAGGACGAAGTTGACGATTTTGACGAAGAGGCAGAAGAAGAGGAAGAAGAGTATTAAATATATAAATAATCAGGAGGTTGTATCGATTACAGAAATAAAGTTTGAGCCCAAAGTCGTCAAGCGATTCCTTTAATGAATATTGTTATAACAGGGACGAAACATTTACTAGTTATAGATTAAATGTATAAGATAGACAGGAAAAGCGTTAAAATGTTATATCGAGTCGCTTTCTTACTTTGATTCCAAAAGTTCCGATACTTTGGAATATCTAAATAATTATTGAGAATTGCCAAAAAACTAATTGAAGTAACTTTACATCATAATGAAGAAAAGAGTTAAAATTGGTTTAACTTACAGAGTTTCAAATATCTCTCATAACCTCTGTAGTCGTGTACATGTATATACTAGTATACCATAAAACTGGGTCTACCGAACTGTTGAGTTCAAATTAAGGTTCATGATACGGCAAATTGGAACCTAGTGCATGGATTCTTGAATGAATAGTATTCAAATAAGAATATGTACTTCTAATTAGCTGTCATGTAAATGCTGAGATATTTCAAAAAGATTCTCAAGATACACATTGTCCGATACAAAATTGAAAATTTGTGATTCGGGGGAGATCCAAGTTCATTAATAAGCCTCTGTATATACTCAGCGCATATCATGTTTATTTATGAATAGAGGTATTCCTTATGTTGAATTTTTGTGCATTGATGGCTATGAAATATGAAGATAAAGAACAGTAATCAAGCTCAAAAGTCCATTGAAGCAATACAAATTGGGAGCAGAGCAAACACGGATCGAACTCAAAAACATCAGAGGTGGGATCAGGTGCCATAGAGGAGTAAGCATCCCCTGTCGACGGTCACAGCCGCCATGTGCTCCTTATGATCGGGTAAACGGACAATTCCGTAGACAATTCAGTGTGAAAATAATGGTTCAAAACTTCGAATGAAAAACGTCTGTCAACATTTGATTTAACGATAGATTGTATTTATTAATAAGATAATTGTATCGACTTAAGAATTTGCGAAATGTTGACTTAAAACGAGACTGTTGATATCCTTGTATCAACAATTTATTTGTCGGTAACTCGCCTTTTAGAAATTGTTCCTACGTAGAACATGCTTTTGCGTATCGAATCATGAAACGTCAAGCTAATTGCAACACACTTTCTTTTGTTTTAAATAAACTCTAGAATGCGCAAAAATAAATGTAATTTTAAAAAATCTAACAAAATCGGATGAGGGGAAAGCATTATTTGGGTTTCATAAATTTTCTATGAAAATTACTATAGAAAAGGGCTTCAACTCTTGTCACTTTAGTAAATTTTGGTTAAAAATTTTGTGCATATACCGAATACTTTTTTTCAGATGCTTAGGTTCACATCAAAGTATATGTTGTATTTCCTCGCCTCATAATGATAAAATTCTAGGGCAGCGGTTATCAAAACGTATAGGTAAACATTTGTATCTTAATCTTTCAAGATAATATGTTATTTTAAAAGAATATTTAGTTTTTAATGTACTAAATGAAATGACCCATGCATACTAAATCCTAATCTAAGGGAAATTTGTTTATTTTTATTCTTTTTTAAAACTCTATATTCACATTCTATAAAAATGCTAATATTTCCAAATTATTAAAAAAAGTTTTAAATTAAATTCAGGATATTGGTTTCAAATTCATCTAAGTGAAATAATTATCTATTAAAATGTATCAGAAAAGTTTAAATCAGATTACGCTTTTATGAAAAACAGAAATTTTCTTTTAATTACTTCAGCAAAAATATTCATTTTGGATGGTTTTGCAGAGTTATGCCCCTTTTCTTTAGTAATTCCCATAGCTAATTAAATTTTGCCAAAATTATGCTTTTCCCTCATTAGAATGTCTTAGATTTTTTACTGCAAGTATTTTGTACATGTTAGATTTAATTTATGACATTATGATAATAATTTATGTTGCAATTAGTTTGACGTTGGGCCCATATTTTCGTTAAATAGATTGGAATAAAGGAAGATGAGGAAAGAAAAGTTGAAATCATCAGGTGTATTATAAAGTTAGTTGTTAGTTTGTCATTAATGTCTTTCTCTAGTGAAACATCCAAATATGAAACAGATGTGTAAAACTTTATGGTGTCTTTAATTTCGAGTTCAAAGGCATATACCGAATCAACTTAGGCTTGAAAAAGATATTGTTAATTTGATAAAACGTTGTCGATATATCTAAATGTCGAATTTAAGACCACAGCAAGGACCTTCTTCTTTTCAAGCAGAAGCCTTTGAATAAATTCTGCTTCATATGAGTACACAGATAGTATTGCTAATAACGCGGCGCAATTAGTATCCATGGGAATTCAAGGATCGTTGAAAGATCTGATCACCCAAAATTACATATATGTAGATATTGTCAATCAGAAACTCGAGCATCTTTTTAATATGAACTTTGGAATACTTCTGTGTAGAAGCAGAAATATTTTAGCAAAATAAATTTGCAGAAGACCAACGACAATTATGTAAATTTATGAGATCCATCTTTATTGAAAAAGCAGTTGTCTATGATGTCTATGTAGACTTTATAAATGAAAACAAGATTTATAAATCTTCAGTGACTTTTCGCCATATAGTATAATTCAATGTCAGCAATACTGTTATCCATTGAATTATGATTTATCACCAGCCTACTTCAAACCTTAATTGTCAGTAAACTCGTTACTTTGACTAGCATTTCAGAACTCATGTTTCGTTTTTGAATAAAAGGTTAAAAATTCTGAATTCAAATGAGAAATAAGTTAGAAACTTAAAGACAGTGAAATGAAATGGTGAACATATTTTTGACGTTTAATGAAATATACAATAAAAGAGGTTTTTATGTATTTTGGAATGCTGACATAAAATAATTCTGAAAAATTTATAAAATTCGAAGAGAAACATATTTAACTTGCAGTCCCCTTCTTTCTTAACGATGAGTTGGGGCAGATGGGGCTTTTAACAAAAATATGGATTCTTTTTCATAATTCTATGTTTATTTATTCAAGATCTGTATTTGATCAACTTCTTCGCTACAGCAAGATAAAGAAGAGTTCAGATTTATTTATTTATTTATAAAACCCCTCAATAGTGGTGCCCATTGAAAGACACATCTCAAATCTGTTACGATTTTAAAGCTATTCACGTAACTTGTATTGTATTGTTGAATGAAATATGGAGATAACAAACAGTAATCAAACTTAAAAGTTCATAGGGATAATACAAGTCGGAAGCAGAGCAAACACAGAACTCTTAACATTAGAGGTGGGATCAGGTACCATGGAGGAGTAAGTATCCCCTGTCGACTGGTCACACCCGTCGTGTGCTCATTGTCATGACCGGGCAAACGGAAAAATCCGTAGATAATTCAGATTTTAAATAATGGCTGAACAATTAGTATGAAAAAGTCAGTCAGCATTCTACTTCATGATAGATTGTATTTACTAACAAGGTCATTGTATCGACCATAGAACTTGCGAAATGATGACTGTAAACGAGATTGTTGATATCCTTGTTTTATTAACCTGTTTATTAATAGCTTGCCTTGTTTTAGATATTGTTCGTTCGTGGATAATGCTCTTGCGTATCGAATCAACTTTGAGTTATAAACCCCATATTCAGGTGATAAGGGGTATATTGCTACGGAAGTTAGGGAAGTTGATAGAAAAGTTGAAGTCATCACGTTTATTATAAAGTTTTGTTGTTAGGTTACCATTAAGACTTTTTCTGGTAAAATATCCAAATATGAAACAGATGTGTCAGACTCTGTGGTATCTTTTATTTCAAGTTCACTGGGATATATCGAGTCGACATATGAATGGAAGTACATGTAACTATTGTTAATTGATAATACATAGTTGATATATCTAAATGTTTAGTTGAAGGCCACAGCAAGTGTCTTCTTCTCATGTATAAGTTTTTGAATAAATTCTGCTTCATATGAATACAAAAATAAGTGTTCCAATAACGGAACACAATTGGTACCATGGAAATTTCGACAGATTGTTGGAAGACCTGATCTAAAACTACATAGATATTGTCAATCAGAGACTCAAGCATCTTTTCAATATCTACTTCAGAGTATTTGTATGTACAATCAGAATGTTTTTTTAACAAAATAATTTTGCAGACGACCAATGACAAGATATGTAGATTTACGAGTTCCAATCTAATTGAAAAAGCAGCTGTCTATGATGTCAAAAAGCCTTTAATTTATCGTGGGGAATGGTTGTATAAAGTGTTGAAAAGTCCTACGTTTTAATGTTACTGATTTTTTAAAATTTTGTGATTTCAAATTTTCTAAAATTTCCTTGGAGTTTTTAAGTATTCACATCTGATTTACAACATATCTCGAATATATTGTTGTACATTACTCCTTAAGTTTCTCCTTCACTGCTGTTAATATTTTAGTGAGTTGTAAAGAAATAGGCTTGTTATAAAATTTACTGGAACCCGCTATGTATCTTGTTTGAAAGGATTTTTATGAAGTTTCGGAATCCAGTATAAGTATAGTAATTCAAATTCATTTTGATCGTTGGGAATATTTAAAATATTCAAAACTGACATATGATTTTGAAGAATTTCTTCTTTAGAAAGGGAGATATGGGTATAAGTTGGAATACCACCATAAAGAATACGTAATAATATATTTTTGTGGGTTAGGCAATTCTTTCAATTTTACATTCAAAATGTGAATGTTTTGATATTTCAATACTCCATCCTTTAATGTCAGTTGGGTACCATTGTAATTAACAGAAAAATGTATATTTCTATTGTGAAATTAAATTCATAACCATTAGTAATTCACTGCTGCTAGAGATTTCAAATGACACATTTTACCTTAAATAATCGTTTTTAAGTCTTTCTGCGAGAAACACATGTATTTGACATTTTAATTTTTTTTCTGGGAGAATTCGTGGTTTTACACAAGTATTATGTGCCCTCAGTGGGATATCTGTGTGTAAAGAAGATAAGTGTATATTACTGGTACGGCACCGTTTCTGAAAAGAGGAAACTACTAAACATCTACACAAGGAAAAAAAAAAGACTGCGACATTGTTAAGTTAAATGTTGATCTTTTCTCCACATTTAACCGATGTTCTACCATTAAATCTGTTTCACTGAGAATACAGTACTCTCTGTGAGTTTTATCAAAATGTTTTGCCGCTAGTATTGGTTCAAATACAATGTATTCAAAACACTGAACATGGTATAAACATGAAATCAAAATCTAATGGCCAAGTTTACGGGAAAGAATTGAGGACATTATTCCTGAGTCGACTGGTTATTTAAAAAAAAATATTATGAAATCATATATCATTTCAGTTCATACTATTGCCCTTCATTATTGTAAGTTAATGTGGATCTGTATGACGTCATAACAGAGTTACATTGATTTTTTTTTTATTTCGACTGATGATTATTGAAGCGAATCTCTTAAAATTCTTTATTATGAATGGTTTGTGGTTTATTGTCCGTGATTTCTTTCATCATGTTCCATTGATGACCTTGCACACTGCTCGCTTGACTCATTAATAGACGTCACGGGATGGGACAGGTAATTAATGAGCACAAGCGCGTACCTGAATTTGTTGTTAGAGAGTTTTTAATACGTAAAAAATGTGACATTTTACAGCATATTCTTTACAAGTTCTCATAACAAGACCTAAGGTCCGGAGCTCTTACAAAGTTAAGAAAATCACCTGTTTGATAAGGATCTTTTAGATACTAATACATTTTTCACTTGTATGTAAGGTTCAAAGACAATAATAAGCAGTTGGAGAACTAGCATATTTTTCACGGTTGATGGATTCTGCAAAGAAAACGATGGGGATTTCCAAATAAGTTGAACTCAGAAATACAACCAATTAATCTAGACATATATGTATCTTACAAGCAAACTCCTTGGTATAAACTTTCCTTGAATGGGAAATTATTAAGAATTGCCAGTAATTAGTCGACATTACATGTTATCATCACGTAATTTTCGTTACTGTTATATCTCGCAGAGAATAATTTCCAAATTACAGCATAAGCAGGATTAAGAACTGATCTGAATTAGATATCATTTGACGAATATCTATATTTCAAAGAAAATAAATCATTTCAGTTCGAATATATAGAATTTTTAACTGAAGATATTCATTTATAAACTATAGGTTAGGTGATTTTTAATGAATAGAGACAAAATTTATATATATCAATTTTTTTAATACTGTAAACATTTTTTTCATGACACCTTATAAACATAAACACATATAATGATATAAAAGAAGCATTGCATACAAAATATATTTGAGTATTTTTTGACATATAATTGTTAGACTTATAAATGACATTACAGCACATATCCAATCTTGACGTGAAATACATTATAAAAGATCAAGGCGCCCATGATAAGAATGTTAAATATTTCTTTAAGGAATTCTTCTTGTCATGAGCACTGTAAAATGTAATTTTTCAAAATGACTCATTAAATGTCACTGTGCAAATGATACAAAAACATAGATTTCTTCTTAATGACAGACTTTATACAACAAAAATATACACCATTGGAAATTAAAATTCGTTCATATACTTTAGTACTTTATTTCCATAAGAGAAATCTTAGTTAAAACATGCTATTTTTCACAGTAAAACGATCAATAAAACATTTGCCATTGACATATTAATCCTGATATGTTCTGTTAGTCTTTCTCTTTCGTTTCCTCCTCACTGGAGGGACTGGAGTAGGATTTGCTCTTTCTTGCTCCATGGAATTTTCTCTGTATTTGACTTCCAAGACAGCATGAAGCAGATGAGGAGCCGACACCCGCCGCGGCAGCCTTTTTCTCTCTTTCAACGGTCTGTCTATCATTGGAGAATTCGGCACAGATGAACGTCGATTAATATCTGTAAAATTAGCACCCGTAGAACCCCGCGGAATTAAGCAGTCTGTTCCTGTATTAAGAACTTTAGATGTTTCCCTCTGAACTGGTAAAATGTAATTTGGATGAATGTGTATCGAGTAACAGGGATTATTGTTACAATTGGTATCCGAGTCATTTGATAAGATACACGTCTCACAGTTCCGATGGTAGTTATCATCTAATAATAAATTGTACTTCTGGTCAGAATTGTTTGGTAATATACTCGTGTTAACTGTGTGAATTTCCGAGTCATTCTGTATTTTCCTCTCATCAACTGACTGACTTTGTGAATCTTTTGAAATCTCCTGTGTATGTAGGTTTTGATAATATGATGTGCTGGATGAGAAAGAGGGCTTCAAGTTTGGATCATTTGAATTCACAGATAGGTTTCTGGTGTCGAAGGTCTGCCAGTTTGAACATTGATCTGGCACAAATGGTTCATTCATCCAATTATTTTGGATTTTCGATGAGTCACTTGTATTGCAATAATGTACATTTTGGTCAATGCTAAAATTATTTGAATTTCCATACAAATTGTTTGATATTTCTTGCTTTGTTGTAACCTGCGAAGGATAATCGTTATTAAAAATGCTACTTTCAGTTATGTTCACTGGTACCTCTATGCTAGTATCTCTAGCTAGTTGCAGGTTAAATTTCACTCCATCACTATACCTCCTGGGAACGTTGGATTTCTTAATCTTTCTTGAAAGGTCATTTCTAAAGCTTCTGCATAATTGTTTGTTAAGCTCTTTCTTGTTTTCAACAGTTTGATTGTTAGATTCTGTTTCCTGGACACATGTTGTACAAGTGTTCGTTGCAGATGTGTTGTACACGGCATTATCTACATTTACTGATGGATGCACACATGTTTCACATGGAAGTGGAGCTATATTGCTCTCGTTATAGACATTTTCAATATTTTTATTGAAATCCTTAGAAGATTCTTTTTCATGATCACTTAGGAGATTTGACATCCGTGTGTCTTCCTTGGAAATAGGCTTTATTTTAGCAGAGTTTACCTCATTTTCAAATCCATTATTGTCGTGCCCTGTATCCAAATGTTTACAAACGTCTGGTAACTCTCTTCTTTGTGATGCCAACTGTGGAATGATGTCTAGTTTTTTTATGGTGCATTCTTTCTCACTCATAGACCTCACACATGGTTTAAGAGTTTGATGGAGTGATTTTGCTGTCCAAGTGGAAGATTTCTTGCTCTTCCTTTTTGCAAGTAACGGACTCATGTCCTTATCCAAGCACATACTGGGAGTAGCAGTAGTGGGTGTGGGGGTTTCCAAGGACCCCTCACCCTGTAAACGCGCAGAAAATGAACGAGAGTGAATTTTTAACTTCAACATGTCTTTCACAATTTTGCGCAGCCTACTTGAGGAATTGTCTGGTTGTGAATCAGTACCAGTTGAATTTTGTACTGTTTCATTGGGTAGCGAAGAGATGGTATTCGGGCTCTGGGGGCTCGATGTTTGTTCATTTAATGAAATGTACGATGGGTATGCATTATTATGTACTGCACTCTCATTTTCAGTGATATTCAAGATCGTGTCGCTATTAGTTTTCATATCAGAAGAAATGATAGAAGAACTTGGTAGTGGCTTTGAAACGGAAGAATAGATATCCGTCGTCACTGTGGATCCACTTCCTGATGATGTGTAAGAAGATGATGAAGACGAGGCTGGACCGCGTTTCTTTGGTAAGGACAACCTTAGCTGGTTCCAGAAACGTTCGATTTTATTTGAGTCTCCATCTTCCGGCCATTGGATATAGGTTACCGTTCTTAAGATATCACCCAAGGCTTTATCAAATTTCTCACACTTTGTAATGTCTCTGAACATTATTGGAATTATCCTGTGTTTTCTCTTCAACATTTCGTGTTGTGCCTTTTGGTATTCCATGCGACACCACTCACTTTCAACATAATTTGGAGATAAAACCATTATAGTTCGACGACTGTTCTCGATAGCTTGAATAATGTTATTAGCAATGACTGAAAGAGAGAGAGAAAGAAAGTAAAGAAATGAATTAAATCTCATCACTGTTATTGGCTACATGATGTAAATAATTTTATTATAAACAATCGGAGAAGACAAAACGAAACTGTACATAAAACCTTTCTAGCTGTGTGTGAAGGTATTTGTTTTATTTGTAAAACTCGAAGATCAAGTCTGATTTTGAGAAAATACAAGTACGTTTCTGTTTATCAAAGGAAACTTGTTACTGAAGATATCATTTGCGTTTTTGAAAAGGGTGAATCTTGAATAATTTCTAAAAGCTGTGTAAAACAGCTGAGTCACTCTCTTTCGGATAAGAAAAATATCACATGAATTTCTAAAATATTAAGATTTTGTGGATTTTGGAAAATTTATGAATATCTGAGAGCTAAACAAATTAAAGCCATTCGTATTCTTTATGTGTGACCTAGAATGACAAAATGCCCGTATGTGGCTCGTTAAATCCCTCTGCACTTGTCAAAATTTTGCCTGCAGCTATGTGTTCTTATGATTATGCATGCCGGTGTCGCAAAGAACAATGTCTGCTTGTGTGAAAACAATTAATGAAACACTTAAGTAAATGAATTAACAGTAGGCTATACTGCACGATTACAAAAAAGTTATATGAAACAAACAACGAAAGCCCTTTGTGTATCTATTTGCTTCACAAAGTTAGTACACCAGAGTCATAAAATAATGTTCTTTTTACAAATAAGAACTAAGCCAGAAATAAACCTTGGGGTTTCTGTACTCAGTTAAAAGTGAAAGTACGTACTATCTCCCGGTGTGAAATCCCTAAAATGCAGACACAGTTTAAAGCCCATCTCTTCTTCTAACTTGGGATACAGCTGATGCAAAACAAAGTCTTCATCTTCTTTTGATGACTTATAAGATATGAAGGCATCATATTCTTTCCCATCTACAAAGACGAGATCAAATATTCCATATACATTGTTGTGGACTTTCAAATTTTGGATTCATTGCTCATTTTATCAATAAATGAAAGCCAAAGTCTAATTTAAAGAGGCCTCTTACCATCATCCTCATATTCCTTAAAGAAATGAACAATTTTCATGGCGAACAACCATTTTCTTTTCTGCATACAGTAGATGATAATAACGAGAACAATGATAAGAACGATGACACAGCAGATGCATGGAATGATGACATACCAATACCATTGGTTTTTTTCTTCAGCAGCTGAAACAATTAGATAAAGCATTCATTTACAGATCATAGGAATCCTTGCGCTTTAGAATGAATTGAGAATTCACAACTTTTGTATTTTCGTACTTAAAAATGTTGAATTAAGATACAGAATCTTATAGCAGAAAAAATACTGATATAATTTCTACAGATTAAAATGATTGTCATGATGCGATTATGAACATGAAAAAAGTAAACTAAACGGTATCTTAGAAAATTATCCCTAATTTGAAGCAACATTATTTTGAAGTTTATTTATTTTTTTTATTAATTCCTCATTATAAACATGAGTTTTAATTTGGAATTTCATTAAGTACATAACTGTATTCTTCCAAAAGGCAAACAAACGCAAAATGTCACAGTTGGCATGGCATTTATTACGTAGGGGCGTCCTGACACGAAGTCCTGCTTCATTTGCAAAATGATAATTAAAATCAGATATGAAACATCACATGTTATGCAAATTTGTTTAGTGTTTTGGCTTACATGGTAAACCACCATTTCAATATATGATAGGAAGTGTTTATACAATTGAATGCTACATATTCTTTTAAAAAAGTACTGATATGGAATTGAATTTCTGCTTACATTTTTTTCCCTTCTGTTATTGATCTCTTGTATTCAATGAAGAGTCATTTTTGATATTTATCCCACAAATGTTCTTGTTGAACACATTTATTCAATATTTGTAAAGAAAAAAAAAAACAAATTATAGTTCAAACTATATAAACGGTATTTTAATACTTTAGAACTAAATTGTTTTCAATTCAAAACAGAAGGCCAAATGCCAAAAAAAAAAAAAGAAAGACGCGAACACACTGGGTAAACAAAATCACGTCTAAAGAGGAAACGTCGACCAAAAGATTCAAAAACTCGATATTTTTATCAATAAAGTAGATATTAATTGATAAAAAAAAAAATTGATTGTACCTCGCGAGTGTACTTATTTTCCAAGGAAACATACTTTCTAACAATAATTATTTTATTAAACAACGCGGGCATCTGAACAAATATATATGTTAGGGTTTAAATTTTGTAAACAAATATATGGATTTTCAAAAAGGTTGCTCGCGTGTTTAACAAAATGAAAACATTTTATTAAATAAATTGAAAATGCTTCTCCAAAATACTCAGTTCGATTAGGTGCATGTATTTTGTTTCTCATGATTACGTCTGCATTCGACGAAAATGTCTACTTATACCATGTAGACTTTTTTTGAATCTCGTTTTCGTTTGCCCACCATGGTAAAACAATTCTAAATAAGAAATAACAAATTGTTCAAATTTATTTTCTTCTGCTATTGACACTAAGCCTAGTTGTGTTTGGGATACAAAGTAAGGAGACCTAAGTCTCAGAATCTATAGTTCTTTTTTTTTAAGTTGTATGTAGCTGCTTATTAAAAACAGATCTTCCTTTCTAACTTGAGCATACTATTTTCCGAAATAAAGCTGCAAACATTAATTATGAAGATGCTAATCTATAGAAGAAATTTAGAAGAAATGAAAATTTCACGTAAACAGAAGTGATCATAATGACTGTTTAGAATAAATATTGTCAATCGAGATTAAAACAAGTTAAATACGATTTTAAGTTAAATTCGAAATGTCCCGTATTGTAAGTTTTAAGCTACATATTTACTGTAATTTAAAGACCCATTTAACAATTTTGTATCATTAGGGTGAATGAGAAAGGATGAAATTCTAATTCTAAGCTTTTTGTTTTTCAGGTTTTTTTTTCTCATAAGGATTCTTTATTTAATAATGATATTTGTTATTCCTACTAAAATCCCCCAAATTTCTGACCTGTCACGGTGAGTTGAAGCAGTAAATGCCGCGAAGTATAGTCAACAATCAAGAGTCCCTATTTGTTATTTCAAATACAAGCTTAATTAATTTCGTGCGCCGTGACATAATCTATTAAATATCTTACTACGCCTTAGTACTGTAAGAGAATTTAATGAAGACTTTGAAGAATTTGTATTATTCACAAAGAAAAAGATCACTAAACAAATACCGATTAATTGTCAAAGAGAAGAAAATATTGGGGAATATAGATGATGTATTTCAATCCGATTCAAAGAAAACATTTCGATTTTTTTTATTTGGTAAAAAAGAATAATTTCAATTTTCTTTTAAATTAAATTACTAGAAAATTCCTACATATAACTTATCTTTGCTTATACATGTAGTTACTAATATTTACTGATAATAAAGCTATTAATAAGATGCTAGTTATATAGACAGAGTGAAAAAAGTGAAGAAAACGAATAGTGATCGATCGCAAAAAACCTACAAACAATATAAAACTGTAAACAGCACATAAAACACGGACCCCGGGATCAGGTGTCTAGGAAGAGTAAGCATCCCCTGTCGACCGGTCACACCCACCGTGAGCCCTATGTATTGATCAGGTAGACGGAGTTATCTAATTGTCAAATTTAGTTTTAAAACAAAGGCCTAACAATTGGTATCGAGTTAAGTATTAAAACAAAGGCCTAACAATTGGTATGAAATACGACCCAGTGATAGGATATATTTGCTAAGAAGGTCATTATAAAGACCATATAATGTACGAAATGCTGACTTTAAACGAGGTTGTTGAAATCCCTGTTAATATCAAAATTATCTGTCAGAGTAGATTGCCTCGGTTAAAAAAATGATCATACTCAGGGCTTGCTCTTGAGTATCGAATAAGTTGGGAAACATAAAAAATATGCAGGTGATAGAGGAATATTCCTACGTAAATAAGGAAAGTTGACGATTGCAAAGCTGAAGTAATCTTGTTTGCCTACAGTTTAGTTGTAAGTTGGCCCTTATGACTATAGTCAGCAAAGCATCCAAATATGAAACAGATGTGGCAGACTCTATGGTGTCTTTTATTTTGAGTTTACTGTGATATATCGAGTGTACAATTGAATTTCATAGGAAATAAACACAAGCTAATAAAGGAGCACTATTAGTGCCCATTAGATTTTCAACCGCTTGATGGAACACCTGATTCGAAGCCATATTATCATTATGTGCACAAAAAGTATACAATGTTCACTTAAGCGAGCAATTATAGCAATGTATTGCCAATTGTTCAGGTGAAATCGATGTTTGTCAGTTCAGAAGTTCTCAATTTATTCATAGTTCCTTTAACAAAATTACATAATCAGAGTTGGCTGTTCGTCTATGATGAAATATCGAATCAAAATTGAACTAACGGTAAGCGAAATCCCATCAAAGTTTTATTCATTAACATAATTCATTCCAAAAATTCCAAACCCGTTTGTTTGGGAGAGTAATTATTGAATTTATAATAATCAATCATATTTAATCATTCACTGAATGCCTCAGTAACACACACTATCTGACATATTGATTAGAGTGGTAAATTGTAGTCTAAAAACCCTTCATTTACTGTAGTAAGCTTTGGTTTTGAAATAGTAAACATAGGAAATCGTGGTTAACCTATTTATCAACACAAGATCAAGAAAGTTTCTTGATAGACATATCAATAATATCTAGACATATAATTCAATAAAATTTCTTTTCAAATATCACTTACATTAAATATTTTCAAACGACATAGTTTCCTCTTCTTTATCTATGCATTATGCAAAATTACAATATTACCGAAATGTTATAGTGGGCTAAAAAATGTTGAATTTTATCGAAATTCACTGTTTGCAATAAATATATAACCCTCAATACCTTACTCTAATATTTTTTTTTTATGAAAAATGAAATTTTATTTAGAATTCCAATTAGTTATTCACTAGGATTTAGGTTTTTTCATTTTTTATATACTTCTCATTTCCTTTAATCTGGTTTAAAAAAAGTGGTCAAAAACTTTTAATGTAATTCCAAAGTCGTTATTAAGTCTGTATCAATCAATAAGGCCAATATTTAACCAATATACGTGGTACTTAAAGAATCCATTTTGGTACTGAATTCATACAATCTACCACTACAAGCAAATCTTTCAGTACTTGTTAGATAAAAATAAATCCAATTTATCAAATTATGTTTAAAAATTAAACACAACCGATTGGTTGCTTTCTAGATGGTTTTAAATAAATAAATTGAAAATTTAAAGTAATCAATTTTTATATAAAATTCATCTAACATAAGATCTTAGGATTTGTTTCATTTTTCTGGACCTTGGACAAAAGCAAAGCACCCAAAATAGATGATATTGTACCACTTAACAGTAAAGTAGTTACAATTTTATTCAAGTAGGCGATGGATTTCATCCGACAAATCAATAGCAGATTTGCATATTTCCAATGCACATTGTTATTATTTTAAGTTGAAGTTGTTTTCGTGGTCGAATGATACCACAAAATTAGGTCATCAACGAACTACAAATTTTACCAATTATAATATAAGACAAAGAAGCTGTTCACGAATTTAACTATCAATTAAATAATAATATTTGCCAAAATCATGAAATTTGATCTCATGAAAATTAGAAACTACAGTACTCTTCGAATAAGCTTCTAATTATTTGAAGCTTCATCCTAATCGTTACATCTAGAACATGATGATATGATGATGATGTTGAAACGATCCTCCAATACTGAATATAACATAAGCAGGTTTTTTAATAATTTAAAACAAACATCTATCGAATTACATAACTTACAGATTAACTCTTTCTTGTGCTCGCATCTTTTTCCTCCATACCCTTGATTGCATATACAAGTTGCACCATCAGGATCTTCCGAACTGCGATAGCAGGCGCCTCCATTACAGTTAAGAGAACAGTTCCTGTTACACATGTCTCCAATCCATCCCGGCTCACAAAGACACTTGATTAGACTCCCATTCTTCATGCAAATTCCATTCTCACAAGGAAGCCCAGACGGACATTCATGTTTCTTTGGATAACAATGGAATCTGTTCTTTATAGGAACGCAAACGTTTTCTGATGAACAATTTCTATCACATTCGTCTAAATATAATGATGTAAATGGTTCCAAAACACTTAGTTCTAAATCTGGTGAGGACATCCGAAGAGAAGGGCCTTCTTCATCAATTTGTTTATTGTGGGGTTTTGGTAAACTTGGGACTGACGCTTTACTTTCATTCATTGCAATTGATACAGACTCAGACAATTGGTCATCTTTTTTCGTTTTGTTAGATGCAGAATTAGACAAGGGTGTATTTGAAGTTGATTCATTTTTTCTGAATGAAATTTTTGTATTTGAGTTATTAATTTTCATTGTGTTCTGGTCCTCTTTATCCAATTTAAACAAAAATAATGGTTTATTAAATCCACTAAAGATTTCATCTGTCCCTTTATGTGACTTGTTTAGTGAAGACAAATCAACGCTTTCAGTAGAATTTTTCACCAAGTCTCCAGGTGTCTCCAAAGTTGTTCGAAATTCGTCTTCATCATCGCCACTGACGTGGGTTTCAGTTAAAAAAGATGCGTTGTCTTTCTGATCAATATTACCCTGAATGCTTCCCAGTAAAATTCTCACTAAATCACCTTCTGATTTGGATTTCGGGTCTGGAGTTGTTGGAGCTAATGTCGTAGTTTGGATTTCCTTCTTGCATCTACGTCCCGAGTAACCAGCATTACAGATACATCTCAATCCACAAGTTACGGGATCCTGGTAGCACGTACCATTGTTACAATTGATATAAAGACAAAATGGAAGACATGTTCTTCCCTGTATGTTTTCTCCTGTCCAGTTTTCTGTTTCCCTGTTTTCGATTGATATTGATCGTTTGTGGACAGTAGGATAACAGGACGACATTGTCATCATTATGCTCAGAAAAGCCTGGCAGGTGACCAAACCTTTCATAACAAACTGATATCCCAACATTAGGATAAATATATCCTGTCTGAAGTTTCATTACACAAATATTTTACTTTCCTATAACATGACACAAGTACTGTTAGTACTTTTAGTATAATATCACTGAAGAGCATGAAGTTTCTTCACTCTTATTTCTGCATATTCATTATGTGGTTATATAACAAACCTGTTGCTCATATTTTGTATAATTGCAGAACTGTAGCTGGAATCTTCTATGATATCATCATCCTAACTAACAGAAAACACAAAATATTCACTGAAATATGTATCCAAAAATGACAAACTGCATACACACTTCTAAAACTTTCAGTCTGTCCTTCCAAAATGGCGTCTTTAATTATGGTTGACGCCAGCCATTCGTCACGCTTACTTGTTTTTTGACGTACATTTATTTACCTACTCGCAAACAAGAGTTCTTGCTGTATAATGATATAACAATAAGAACAGCTAATAATTCAAGAATATGTCTTCTTTAAAATGCCCCAAGGGAAAGAAATAAATAATTAGCAAAAATTGTTGTTTTAATTTGAATTTATGTACTGCTTATAGACCCCCAAAAATTAAAATGTTCACCTTCTTTGACGTTTTGTCAAACGTTTTAAACGGTGAACTTTTCTAATGAACAGTGACAAGGTTATGATTTTAAATTCAGTTTATACGCTGAAAGAATAGATCGATTCTTTAAGTATAATAAAAACACAGGCTTTGATGCTGCAAAATTTATTTTAATTAATATCTATGTATATTTCAGTATTAAATTAAGTAAGAATGACTCACAGATTTACAAACATCCATTGTGTCAATTAATAATAAACAGATTATATCTGTATAATTTAGAGCACACAATCTATATTTAACACATGGTATCCATATTATTTAGAGCACTTTTCTACACAATGGATATTAGCACATAATATCTGTGTTATTAAGAATTATATATATTTCTACATCGATTTATTCATATGACCTTAAGAGGCTATATGTGTGTCAATTTCTTCTTTATTTGATTTCAAACATGAGTTTAGTCATACCATTTTATATATCACTAATCAAAGATATACTATTTTCAGACAATTAAAAGATTTTTTTTTTTTTAAATTTAACAGCGCTTATATCAAATGGAAAAATCTTATGGAACGAAAAGAATATATAATTTGAAAATGAAAAAGATGTACATATATTTTTGATGTGACCAAAAGTGCTGAATGAAATATTTGTAATACATAGCCAAATATAGAAAAAAAAATATGTATATTGATAGAAAGCAAGAGGATGCAAGAAGGGACACATGTCAGCATAAAATTACAGAGGTTAAAAATTAATTTTCAACCGATCTGTAAATATTCTTGTATATTTTTAGCTTAAAACACACATATTAATTCATTAATATGTGATTTAAAAGTAAATTTCTATCACGTAATATTCTTTGTTTCATATGTCATTGAATTAAATTTCTAGGCAGTGTCTGAATCCCTCTATTAGGGCACATTATTTTACGATAATTATCCACTTGATTCATTAACTTCTTACCAATAAGTATTTCGTTATGTAATGGCTTCATTACACAATCCTACAAATTACCTTAAAAAATAACATATATTCCTTCTTTTGAAGAACTAAGCTATTGTATGTCAGTTTTCTATCATCATTCGAAGGAGAATGTTTTAAAGATACCCGCTCCTCAGCCAAGAAGGGTAACTCTTAAATTCATAAACTAAAAAAGCCTCAAAAGGAAGCTTGAAATCGAAATCTTTTCTTGCAACAATTTTCATTTCATGTATTTAAATGATTCAAAGTTCTTTGAAGTCTTAGAAACAGCACTGTAAAAAGTTGACATTTTTACCCCTTAAAAGAACAAAAGTTAAATACATTTTTAGAGATATCGAATTTCCATTGATCTAGCTTTAGATACCAGCACTTGTTAGCATGAGATGACATTATAAGTGATTTGTGATGTCTTGCAATGAAAGAACAAGCTTTTAACACTGAGTAAAATATGACAATAATTAAAGTAAACAGAACTAAAATACTGTAGAATTAAAAAAAAAACAAGCAATTTTCTCCAAATGCCTGGAAATCTATACAACATTCAATTGGAAATGTATAGCTGGTGCTTTTATTTGCGCTTCCTGAAAATATATCTGAGATTTGAAAATGTTCCCTTAATAATATGATTAATTTCAATGATGAACTTTGAAGAAATGTCCTGGGTAAATGGATATTACTTTGTGAATTTAGAAACATTTTTGTGAGCATTTTTAATTACCTATCTGCTGATTTTCAGAACATGGGGATCGGACTATCTTAAGTCATATGATTTTTCTAATCAGAAAATGCAGTTAAAAGAGAGAAGAAATCGAGAAATTTAATTGTTAGTTTATTATTTGTTGCTTTTATATTGCGAACGGGGGTGACAAAACGGGAAAAAAACCTCTTTGAAGAACCACTATATATTGGAATTCTGAAATATTTTGACGACAGAAAGACTATGAGAGCAGGTACGTAACATCATTTTTGAATGTGTGTATATGTGGGGGTGGGGGGGGGGCAGTCTGAAAAATAATTTACAGCTTACATGAAAAACGAAACAGGGTGTGTTGGGGGTATTGTCCAACTACCACAAGAAAAATTTGGAATATATTACCTTTGGATAATCCCCCCGAGCCTGGGAGAGACGTTTGAAAAAACAAAGATGTATAAGGTTATCCTCAAAGAACAGAAATCTTGTCCTCCAGGGTGGTATTATATAAGCATAACATAATTTGAAAACAGATGATATTATAAAAATTATCTCAAATGAAAAACAATGTATATGCACGTACGGTTTATCGTAAATTTTTACATTTATACATTCAAATTAATATAACAAATGCTGCATGTAGTTGATGGTAATATTGATAATTTTCACCCATCGAAAACCAATGTCAACTTTGTCCTCTCCTCCATTGACGATTGTTTTCTCTGGATGAAAATTTTCAATGTTCCCTCAGCTACAATCTAGATTTATATAATATTGGACCTAAATGAATGGGAGTTTAAGCCAAACGGACATTTCATTATATTTATATTCCTATGATTCTTTACAAAATAGAATACAGTTAATTTTCTCATGAACTACCATGGATGAGCATGAATATCTCCATTGTTACGTCATAATACCTTACTTGACATCAAAACTATAGTGCAAACTGTTTTGCTTTAAAAATGACAGTTGAATGGCGTTATTTGTGGCAAATCAGCAGAAAAAAATAATGTAAATATAAGAAATGAATTTAATTATTGAAAATTCATGAGGTACATGAACTACAACGCTTCACGCCGGCATATTTATCATGAAGCGCTAACGCGCTTCATGAAATATGCCGGCGTGAAGCGTCGTAGTTCATGTCCTCATGAATCTTCAAAAATTAAATTCATTTCTTAAATATTCCCAGTTAACAAATGTTTCCACTTCGATTCAAGCTATTCCGTCCATAAGCATTCTACACTTTAATACGTATATGAAATAAGAAGATGACAAACAGTAATCGTGCTCAAAAGTCCACTAGTGAACAGAGCAAAATAACATCAGAGGTGGGATCAGTTGCCACGGACGAGTAAGCATCCTCTGTCGACCTGTCACACCCGCCGTGTGTTCTTTGTAATGATCGAGTACACGGAAAACCTGTAGTTAATTCAGTGTGAAATTAATAGCTTAACAATGATATGAAAGACGTTGGTCAATATTCGATCTAACGAAAGATTATATTTCAAACAATGTCACTGTGTTGACCATAGAATTTGACGATAGAAAAGTTGAAGTCACATTTATCATAAAGTTAACGTTAGTTGTTGTTTGCAATCAATGTCTTTCTCTAGTAAAATATCAAAATATGAAGCAGTTTTGTCACTTTCTGTGGTGTCTTTGATTTTCAGTTCAATGGGATATATTGAATCAACGTATGGATGAAAATACTTATTGTTAATTGATATAACGTCATTGATATACCTAAATTAATGTCGAATTGAAGATTTACAGCAAGAGACTTCGGTTTTTGAATAAATTCTGTTTCAAGAGAATACAATAACAGGTCTGCTTATAACCAGTCGCAATTGGAATAAAATATGCATTTTCTATACTCTATTTAAAAAAAAACTGAACAAAGTGTCTTTCTTTAATTTACCAGTTTTAATGGGATTTGTTGCAAGAGACAAGGCATTTTTTGTGCCTACAAATTAATAATGTAGGAGAATATTCAAAGACAAGGAGAGAAAGAAAGGAGGGGGCTCAGTTTACAGATTTTTATAGAAATGAGTGTAAGATTTTGACTTCTGGCTGATTAATATCATAAGAAACATTATACAAACAATTAAAGAAAATGTTGTACCACAGTCATACACATCATAAGTCAAAATGCAAAGTATTTTCTTTTTATATATTTTACACCGACGCCATAATTTTCCATGTTACCCATCACAATGTCATATTATAATACCAGCATGGTAATTTGTAAACCGCAAACCTTCCTGCAAGATGAAGAAGAACATTTAGCAAGAGTCAGTGCCCGCTTTCTTTCCAGTCAAATTGATTCATATAGTCGCTCCTCTTCTTTATACCTGACACATTCATAAATAATACAGTATTTATAACAAACAAAAAATAATTAAAACCTATTCTTACATTCAAAAAGGGAGTAAAACATACATTATAATATTCACACATAGAGCTAGATTTATAATTCCAAAAGACAATTAAAAGAAAACAAGGTTTTAGTATGGAAAATTATTTTGTACTTTAAACCATTTCAAAATGCTTTTTGCCGTCATAAAAGACTCGTTTTACTATTTTATAGTTCCGAATTATACTAATGACCATATATTAAAACAAACAATCGGTTGTAAGGTAGCATAATTCACAAATGTTTACTTGTTTACGAGATAAATGAAATTATTTACCATAAGACAAGTCACAAAGTTATATTTTAAATCAGTTTTAGAATGAAGAATAACTGACTAACATTTTTATCAATATATCCAATTTTATAATGACTTTGTGAGTGTCATTGTGATGCAAGTATTGCAAATCTTCAATTTGGGAGAACTTGAAAAATATACAAATATAACCAATGATTGAAAAAAAAAAAAACTCGAAGAATGTACATCAAAAACCTAAAGGAGGATTAAGAGCATTCAATTGCTGGTAGAGAAAAATAGAAACCGAATTGCCTGGTTAAGAAATACAAAATGTCTTCTTTTTTTTTTTAGTCCCCTACCGGTGAAACCGGAGGGGACTATAGGTTTCCTCTGAGTCTGTCCGTCCGTCTGTCCGTCTGTCTGTCTGTCTGTCCGTCTGTCCCTCTGTCTGTCTGTCTGTCAGTCTGTCCCACTTGGTTTTCCGCACTTTTTCCCTAAACGCTTGCAGATATTGAGCTGATTTTTGGTATGTGAGTGTATCTTGATGAGTTACAGATCAAGTTTGCATTTCGTTCCGCTTCATTGATTTTTGATGGAAATACGGCCTTTTCAATTTTTAGGGGTTTTCCGCAATTTTCTTCTTAACACTTTTAGATATTGAGTTGATTTTTGGTATGTGACTTAACCTTGATTAGTTATAGTTCAAGTTTGTATTTCGTCCCGCTTCATTGATTTTTGACGGAATTATGGCATTTTAAATTCTTAACGGGAACCAGATTACACTTGCCGGTAGGGGACTAGTATTGCTAATGCAATACTCTCAGAATGCTTGTTTAAATTGTAAACTTCGTACCAAGTCTAAACATTTTGACAATGAGCTAGGACATCTTTTTTAAATCTTTACATAGATGTATCGTTTATATTTAATAAATAAATAAATCAATATTAAGTGTATCTAGTTTAGCATTTCAAATCTAAGTACTTCTAAATAATATGAAGTTTTTTTTCCCTATTTTGCTATTTTACAACTTTACACGTATTTGTCAACATTTCTGGAATTGTTTAGAAGTGAAGCAATCTTGTGTTTGAATGTGTCAGTTGTTTCTTAGGACACCATGACTCAGTCCCCACATGGTCCTTATAATCTGACATTTGTACGTCATGTTCAAAATTACTAACATTTAAATTTATGTTGTTTTGTAAAGAACAAATTAACAATTGAGTAAGAGGTTTTGTCATCCAGATAAATATTGCAAGTACAGTGTATTTAAGATTCTGACTTAATGGACAAAGATAGGATTTGAATAATCTAAAATAATCAATGTATTTATGTTTCGTATAGAGCCTTCAAAATGAGTGAAATTTCGTCAATCCACAAAGAAAAATTGGCCGGTTGCCTAGCAAATTTCTTCGTCCAGTTTTCTGTAGTAACAATAACCCTAACTGTTTTTCCTTCCACATACATGGCTTATAGTCCAAGGAAAAATCATTAATTTCTGAGAACCACATGTATCACCTGTTATATATAGGCTGCCTGATTGTACGTTTTGTTTGTTTGTTTGTTTGTATGTTGTTTAACGTCCCTCTCTAGAATTTTTCACTCATATGGAGACGCCACCACTTGCCGGTGGAGTGCTGCAAATTGTGTCCTATACTCGGCACTTACGGCCATTGAGCAGTGAGGGATCTTTTTCGTGCCAGCACCTACTGCGACACGGGACCTCGGCTTATACGGTCTCATCCGAAGGACCGGTCTCCACGTCCCGCAGTGGGATTCGAACCCGCGACGTAAGGATCAACTCCTTTCTCCGCGACTCTAGAGCAGACGCTCTAACCACTGCGCCACGCTGATTGTTACGTGAACCTGTACTTAAAATTTGTTTTTGGTACTCAATGATAACAATTTAAACGATTTTTATTGACTTTTGAATTCGACCTCCTCGTGACTATACGGACTTTATCAGGAATTAGTTAACCTCAGCCTTCGGCCTCGGTCAACCAATACCTCACCAGGTCTATAGTGTCACCGTTAGACCTCATCAAAAGTCAATAATTATTTTATAACTAGATAACCGTATTTTTTTTAACTTGTCAGAAATTAGACTATCCAGTTTTCGTTGCAAATATTTGACATGATGCAAAATTTTCAGATATTTGCAAGAAATTCTTAGACTCTTAAAATAAGCTACTAGCATGAAAAGTAAGTATTTGATTTACCATTTGAGAGTGAAAAAAAACCCACAATCATAAGTCAAGTAAGTGATTTTTCATTCCCATAAGTAGAATGTTTTTGCTTACTAAACATCCTTAAAGACACATTTATGTAGAGGAATTGCTACATACTGATTCTTAATGAAATGCATTTGTTGCTATGTGGACAAGTTCTGTTGCTATGGATGAATTAACTTATAAATACTCTTAAAAAACCAGTTTGACAATGTCGATTCCGGGCAATAGCAATTCAACTGTAAGAATCAGATAATCTTTTAAAAACTTAGATGAATATGTGCTAAACATAACTTTTCATGCTTCGCTGCTAAGGAAAATTTGCTGTTGCCATGGAGAAACCTTATTGTAAAATAGTCTTTAGTTTACACGGAAGAATATTGTATGTCTTATTTTAAAATTTGTTTTTGGTACTCAATGATTACAATTTTTACGATTTTTCTTTCAACGCTTTACATTTTTCCCTTTTTTAAATTTATTAAACCATTCAATTTTTTGCTTGCAACGGATAGGAATTTTTAAAATTGCAAAACTTTTTATGTCAAATTCCTAGAGAGGTTTTCCTCTGGTTTTGTGTGAAATACATGCAACACTTGTATTGAGATGTTGATATGAATAATATCGACTGGAATATTGCTAAAATGAAGTATGTAGAGATAAAGGCCCTTTCACAATTGGTGCACGAGCAGAAGCGACAGAATATTCGTGCGACCGAAAAAAATTTTGATTTGGATCGTAAATTGTTGCTGAAATAATCGCATATGAAAAAGTAATCGTACAAAATTCGCACGATCTAAAGCGACCGTTATCCATTAAATCTTGCGATATATCTTGCGTCTATATGCGACTGTTGTACAATGAATGCGAGTGTTGTGAGATAATGCGAAAGGATCGCGCGAGCAATTAGGTGATCGGACGATTGAACGTGGGTCAATGTGATTGGACGTAAGGCGCTCGTGCAATCATGCGTTCCATGGTACGAATGATCGCGCGAGTCATAGAGGGGTATATATACCACCCGTTTCCGACCCTCGTCAATTGAATGCAAGAGATGCCGCCCAAGAAGATGACAAAGGCTACAGGTAAAAACAAGGTGAACCGTAGAAAGAAGGTCCAAGAGGAGGAGGCCCTGGACCTGTCGCAGTAGCCGAGCCCTGTTCATGATCCGCCTGAGCCTGCCGACGAGGGGGAAGAGCCACCAGACCAACCAGCTGAGCCTTTAGAGCCTGATGGGTACAGTGAGGATGAGGATGAGGATGATCCTAGCAAACAGAAATCCTTGGACCTGACTACAGAGCAGGAACAAGAGCTGGCAGACTTTTATCAAGAAAACCCCTGCTTCTACGATAAAAGTCGGAATGACTTTAAAAACTCTAAGATAAAGGATCGCCTGATTCAGGAAAAGGCAGCAGCTATGAATTTGACTGGTGAGTAAATTAAAATAATATTATTGAACATTTTATATATTTGTTTTGATATATTTTATTGTTGAATATTTTGAATTGTTAATGTTAACCAATTCTGGCATTTGTTTCTTTTCAGTGACAGACATCCGGCTCTGGTACAGATTCCAGCGGACCATCCTGGGCAAGGTCCAGAAAATGAAGAGTGACCAGAAAAGTGAGTGTTGTACGATAATGCGAAAGGATCGCGCGAGCGATCAGGTGATCGGACGATTGAACGTTTGCCTAGCCCCTTTAATGCCGAGCAGTAACAGTAGTTCTAGTGATATTAGTGCGCTACATACTTTTGACCAAAACTAGTTCAATGATAACTATATCCTATTTTTCTGTTCAAGTAAATCAAAAGTATAGTTTATTGCTGTACAAATTTAAATCTTTACATGAAGAAATCGACATATATACATGATCAATATCACAGTCTATATCATATTCTGCAGCCACGGCAAGCTCCCAACGTCGCTGGTGTAGTAATGTTTGAGTTAGATTTGGATTCTCTTACCCTCCCGATTTGGCAAGTTACCTCTGCCAACTGCTTCAACATCTTGCAAAACTCGGTCGTTTCTCCATGTGGTTTCCAGCTTCATCTTCCTGATCCAGTCGTTGTTCTGCAAGCCAGGATAGCGAAGTCTCATCAGGTTGTGCAGGCATATGGCTGCCATGACGATGATCTTGACCCGGTCTGGATCCTGCTGCATCGTGCCCAGCATGCATCTCCAGTGGTGTGCAAGGATGCCGAAGGTGTTCCCCAACACACGACGAGCCCTTGACAGACGATAGTTAAAGATCCTTTCTTCGTTAGTCATGTTGCGGTTGGAGTAGGGCTTCATCATCCAGGACCTGAGGGGAAATGCGTCGTTTCCTACCAAGAAGTACGGAATGGGTCTGTCATCATGTGGCAGAGGCTCTGGATCTGGCAGGCGTAGAGTGTCATTTTCCAGTCCATTTCTCAGTGGGCCATTGTTGAAGATCTGGGCGTCTGATGAGGAGCCTTGAATACCAACTTCGGCCCAAAGAAACTTGTAATCGGCGTCGACCAAGGACAGGAGGATGAAGTTGAAAAACACTTTGTAGTTGTAGTAGATGGTACCAGACCGACGTGGGTTTCTTATGGCAACATGTTTTCCGTCCAGGGCTCCGCATGTGTCGTGAAAATTCCATTTTTCACCATATTTCTGTGCCTCTTCTCGCCACTCATCTGGGTTAGTTGGAAAGGCAAACACTTCGTCTTCATACTCGTCAATGATGGCCTGGCACACCTCTGGGATGAACAATGATATGGTGTTATGGGCAACACGGAAGGAATAGTGGAGGTTCATGTAGCTGTTTCCTGTCACTATATACCTGAGAGTGATAGCCAGTTTTAGCCAAGGTTCTAGTGGTCGTCTGTAACGTTGACTTTTCTTGATTCTTGGAGTAATGCGCTGCAGTAGCTCGTAAAACATAACTGGTGGCATTCTCATGTAGTTAATAAAGTCCCCCTGGCATTCTCTCTCTATTTCCGTCATCAATTTGTGATACTGGCCAAATAACGTGCGCCTCTCAATCCATGGCTTGACCCACCAACGTCTTCTTTGTCTTTCATATCTTTGTCGACGACGGATCAGTAACGCCAACACACACATATGTCTTTGCTGGAGTTCTTGGAGTTGTATTCGGAGATTCAGCACACCAAGCAGACGGCGAGGAGGTATTGGTGCAGCAGCATCCATTGTCAATTGTGGTCTGAAACAGAGATGCTTATACAGGGTATATAAGCATGGAAAACTGAAGCTTATAAATCGTGCAATGATAGTAAAACATTGCAAGATTACATGAGACACGTTGAACAACAGACTCATGGTCGCAAAACACACGCATATACAGCTGCGATTCATCTTACAGGTCGGGTACACTACCTTTTATGGAAGGCACTTTTCAACACGTGACGATGTTTTCGTCAAACCCATTCTCCAATAAATTGAATGAGTCGCAAAGCATGACGGTCCACTACGTGTTTACGATTCAATAGAGACATGTGGTTTTCGTCGGTTTACGATATAATATTTACTTGGTCACCGGAAAAACCGTAAAGCTTCTTTTTTTTACTTTATACGGCTGAAATTGAAAGATTATATTCCGAAGACACTGTTCCATGCTCACATTTAATATCTGAGTTGTTTAGATGATTAATAGTTGATTCAAATACTGGACAAACGCTTTGATGTTTGAGTGTACATAATTTTTTTTTTATGATATCGAGGAGTTAAATAATAATTGCGCACCTTGTAGTGCTGTCTAAAACTATGTACATGTATATCACGTGAAAAAAAACACAATCAATGCTTCATCGACACAATAATACCTACGTCTCTGTGAACAATGGTTTTCGCCGATGCATTACAAGTTGATATAAAGCTCCATAAAGCAAATTTTGTAAATGTGAGCAAAGAAATGAAAGATTATACATCATTTTCAATATTTCTTTCATAAATATCAAAAAAGAATTAAGAATCAGTTTTCAAGGGACAATCCAAGTTGCCTTTTATTTTCAACACAACTAAGTTCGTATTGATACTTGTAGTAGCCCATAATGCATTGCGACCCATTCAACAGTCGGTAAAGTAAACAGATAGCTAATTTACATGCAAATTTATGCTGACGTCAGAAAATCTAGTGGTCTCGACCTGTCTTACGACATTTAAAAATCGTGCATCACTCTTGCGAGTAAACAAAACGTTGTAAGACGTTCGTACTAATTTTCGTTCGTTGCATTGCGATAAATGTGGATCGCATTCGGTCGCGTCTGAATAGTGTGCATGTCCACTATTTTGAAGAGACTTGATGCGATCACTAAAACGCATGCAACGAATACGAGAAATCGTGCAACGTATGCGAGAGCTCGGCAAGAGCTTGTGCGAAGCTAAAACTTTCCAATCGCAAGGTGTTGTAAAGTGCTCGTGCGCCAATTGTGAAAGGGCATTAACGAACAATGTTCGAGCTCAAAAGTCCATTAAAATGCTGAATCAGCAAAATAAAATGGGAAACATGTATCTTTACCTGTGTCTTTAGCAAAAATATTTTAGAATGTTATTTCTTTATACAATGTATTACATTGATAGAACACTTTAAAATGTATCTTTATTACATTAAATAAAAAAAATAATCACTGTATTTACGTTCAATATAGAGCCTTCAAAATGAGTGAAATTTCGTCAACACACAAAGAAAAATTGGCCGGTTGCTTGGGAAATTTCTTTGTCCAGGTTTCCATAGTAACAATGACCCAAAACATTTTCCTTCCACATACATGGCTTATTGTCCAAGAAGAAACTGTGAGTGAAAAACATTTATTTCTGAGAACCCGTGTATCACCTTCTGCCTGATTTACGTGGACCTGTGTTTGAGAAAACGAGTCTGAACTAACACTTAATTTGCGATGTTTGTAATCTGAAATTCAACAACTAATCATTATATTATTTCACTTATGTCATCATACTGTATATGCATTCTAGTCAAAACTCCTGAAGTGGCAATAGAATAGACAATTGCATAAAAAGTTTCAGAATTTTTATTAGTAAAACTTTATTTGAAAAAGGAAAATATTACTACATCCTAACAGACTTTCTAAAATACATACATGTTATCAAAAGAAATTATAGTTTTATATGCTTCAAAATGGTGTCAGGGATATACATGTTTAGATCTAAACCTTGATTGAGATTCTTCTCTTGTATATGTGAAAGAAAATGGCTTTTCGATGGTTATTTTACATAATTTTTTTCCAATTCTGGTTTGAAGTTTTAATATGAAAGAAATATTATACAATAAATTTCCCCAAAATTACTTTTTTGTCAGATAGAGTCATTTTCTTAAAATTTAAGTCAAAAAAGAATTCTGATATACAAGTTTTCTCACAATTTTCTGACGACATTATTATCAATTAACAATAGTTATTTCCATTCATAGGTCGACACAATATATCCCAGTGAGCTTGAAATAAAAGATACCAAAGAGTCTGACACTTCTGTTTCATATTTGGATATTTTACTAGAAAAAGACGTTAATGGCAATCTAACGACAAAGCTTTATGATAAACGTGATGACTCTAACTTTTCAATCGTCAACTTCCCTTACTTATGCAGCAATTTACCCTTATCACCTGCATATGGGATGTATATCTCTCAGCTGATTCGATACGCAAGAGCATACTGTACGTATGAACAATTTTTAAAACGGGGTACGTTATTGACAAACAAGTTGATGCAACAAGAATATCAACAGTCTCGTTTAAAGTCATCATCTCGTAAATTCTATGGAATACAATCACCTTGTCAGCAAATACAATCTATCATTATGTCATATGCTGACTGACGTTTTCATACTAATTGTTAGACCATTATTTACACACATTTTTCCTTGATTTCCCGATCATGACAAGGAGCAAACGGCGAGTGTGAACGGTCGGCAGGGGATGCTCACTTTTCTATGTCACCTGATCCCAACTCTGATGTTTTTGAGGTCCGTGTTTGCTCTGCTCCTGATTTGTATTGTTTTAATGGACTTCGAGCTTGAATACTGTTCGTTATCTCCATATTTCATAAAAATACTAGATTTTGAAGTACTGCTATTCTACCATATTTTGTTGCACTCCTGACATCTGATATGTATTGTATTAAACATTGTTTTAAAAATTATAAATAACTCATTCAAAGTTTGTAAATCAGTTCATCGTTTTGATATTTTTTGTCATTTACTGCAAGTTTTTCATATTTTTTAGACTTCAAAATAGGCTAATTTGATTGAGTTATATAAAGTTTTAAAAAATATGTTTAGTGATGAAAACTATTCTATGAATTGACTGTAAAATATTCAAACAATATCTGTAATTTGATGATAGACATAATGTTTTGAACTACAAATAGTGTTAAACATTTTCTGCATTTTATTTTTGTTAAAGATATACGAAGTTCATTGATTATTAAACAGTTTTGTTGCACTCTTGACTGCACTAAAATTTTAAATTAAAACCATAGAAAACAAAAATTCATAAAGTGTTAACGAAATGTTGCAATATTTATAGTCCGATACCTCATGATTAAAACACATAAAAGTATGTATTTAGAGTTGACATTACATCCTTAATGATTCCCTATTTATGTCAAAACCTAGCTAAAAATATATTTAGAAGACAAAAGTATATTTTTCTTCATGGGACAAACACTATTAGCAATTGAGGTCAACCAGAAACATTCTACATATCAATTCTATCTTAATATTTTTCTTTCATTTTTTTTATCAGCAGTAATTCTAACATATTTGTTGCACTCCTGACCAAGAGCATGCAAGTCTTTAAAGTAGAATTGTAAAGCATAAATTAAATCAGAATATGTTCTGTTGTTTCAGTGAAGTTGAGATGGAATTACTTGAATTAAATAATTTTTTTCTGTTTGTGTTTTTTTTTTCACATTCATTAAAAGATTCAAAGAAAAGATAAATCACATTTGAATTGACAGAAGTGAAAAAGATACAGATTTTTAAAATAAAACTTTTAATAATTTATTACTTAAACAGATCATTATTGATTAAAAATTTTAGTCTTTTCATTATATCATTTGATCTTTTAAAAAAATGCGCTGCACTCCTCAACATAGAAATATTGATCTGAAACATAAACAGACCCTGTAATTGATAGATCTATTTGGTAAAATGTTCTTTGTGTCTTTATTTTCCAAAAATAGAAATCAAAGAATCATAAAACAGCTGTAAAATGACGAAAGTTTTTCCATGCTGGGGAGCAAAACATCAAATGTTGCACTCCTGACATAATATTAGGTATGTGCAGACTCTCATTAATGCTGCTTGTGATTTATATAAATTTTAAAGTTTTCAATGGTATATCAGTTATTGCTTACACTTTGAAAATTCTTTTTTGACTTAATTGTCATACAGACTTTTAAAATCAATGGGGTTTTTTGGCATCACTTCATTTTTCTTTTGCACTCCTGACATGGTATAACATTTTTTTTTCTCAGCATCACACATGACCACGACTTGGTCAAACAAAAGTTGTTGTATGCAGTTTACATTTAAAGCTCAATACTTTGAATATTATCAGGAAAGTCTTTATTTTCGAACATAAACAATTATTATTTATTTAACAGATCTTCAAAAACTATCGAATTTTCAAAATGTCACAAAAAGGTGTTGCACTCCTGACATTTTTAGCATTATTTTTAGCATAACTTTTATGTGACTTGAGATATCAATTTCTGTTTCCATAGATGGTTTAAATTATGTACAGATATTCAATATATGTGCAGATAACAGAGAATTTAACATTAAATGCATCAAAACAATTTCATAGATCAAACGTCAAATATTTCAACATGAAAAAATATTTCAGATTCAAAGTGGCCTCCTACGAACCCCCAGGTTGAAACATAGCAGACTATATGTCAGACAAAAAATAATTGATCTTAACATTCTAAGAAAGACAACTTTTTTTCTTTTTCCTGGTATCACTTCTGGAATATAGTGCTATATTAATTTAGTTAGATATTATTTTGTTAGCTCCATTTAAAAATTACCATTAATTTTCGACATTCTTTTTGATTGAAAGGATTCGTAAAAGCATGGGAACATTAAATCTCATTCGTCTGTCCGTTTGTCAGTTTGTCTGTCTGTCACAGAAACTTCAAACTTGGTCATAATCATTGAATGAGAGAAGATATGGCTTTAAAATCTCACATATGAATTACTTGTGACAAGACCTTTCTGAATGTAATATTATTTTTGACCTCATGACTTTGATCTGAAATCGCACCTTCTTTTCAAAACGTTTAATCTGGTAACCTTTTAAATAAGATGGGGCTTTCATATTTCTTGTGCATAACCTGTGACAAGACCTTTCCGATCGTACAATGATTTTTTACACCTTGACCTTAAAATTTTACCTATTTTTCAAGAATGTTAGCCTACACCGTGACTTTTACATCTGCATTGAGAAAGCTTTCATATTTCACAAGTGCATTACCTGATACAATACCTTTCAAAATGTACCACGATTTTTGACCCCAAGAACTTGAAATTTTCAAAACTTTAACACCGACCGTAACTTCTGCATCAGAAGAGACAGAACTATCTTTTTTTTTTTACCTAAACCTCGAAAATTGACTTTCAAAATGTTAAATCTTGGCCCTACCTTTGCACCAGAACATACTACATTAAAGATATGAGGCAGACAAGAGTTACAATATGCCGGAGATCATTGCATCCAGAATCAGAATAATAAAATTTTATTTTACGTGGGATTTTAAAACTACAAACACAACCTCTGTAGAACTTTTGACTGATTTCCCAACCAGTAAGACCCTGAAAGTGAAGACCAACTTTCTCTAAGATGATTATTTCTATTTATCATCAACATCTTTTCGTATTAAGTTTTTAGAACTTTTGCCTGATCCCAATTGTAAAGTTTATAGACTAAAATATGTTCAAACCAAATCATTCTTTTCGAATTGAAATAAAACACAATTCAGTATGTCTTACAGGTTACCAGTGTCCTGCTCTTATTTCCTAACCAGTAGATCTCTAACTTCTGTCAAGTTGTCTTGTCAACATACTGCATATAATAGATATGAACACATGCAGTAAATTGATTTTATTTTTTATTATTATTATTTGTCTTTTTACATGTACATTCTGAAAATTATATCATTTTAAGAAATTATTTTAAACGTTTATTAAAATGAAATTTTACTATTGTATAATAATTATGAAAATTGATTTTAATGTTTACTGTAAACATTAAAGTTTTAAAAATCTTAACAAAGATACATAATGGGTTCCAGTAAATATTCTACCAAGCCTCTTTCTTTACTTCTGACTAAGATATTAACAGCAGTGAAGGAGAAACTTTAGTAGGACTGTACAACAGTATATTCGAGAAGTAGTGTAAATCAGATGTGGATACTTAAAAACTCCAAGGAACATTAAGAAAATTTGAAATCACAAAATTTTACAAAAATCAATAACATCAAAACGTACGACTTTTCAACACTTTATACAATCATTCTCCACGGTAAATTAAAGTCCAGGCTTTTTGACATCATAGACAGCTGTTTTTTTTTCTCAATAAAAATGGAACTCGTAAATTAACTTACCTTGTCATTGGTCATTTGCAAAAGTATTTTGTTAAAAATCATTCTGATTGTACACACAAATACTCTGAAGTAGATATAAAAAAGGGTGCTTGAGTTTCCGATTGACAATATCTATGTAGTTTTTGGAGATCAGGTCTTCCAACAAACTGTCGGAATTCCCATGGGTACCAATTGCACCTGTTATTAGCAGACCTATTTTTGCATTCATATGAGGCAAAATTTATTCAAAAACTTAAACATGGGAAGAAGAAGACACTTGATGTGGTCTTCAACTCTCTAATTAGATATATTGACAACGTATTATAAATTAACAATAGTTACTTCCATTCATATGTCGACTCGATATATCCCAGTGAACTTGAAATAAAAGATACCAAAGATTCTGACACATCTAATTCATATTTGGATGTTGTACTAGAAAAAGACGTTAATGGTAACCTAACAACAAAACTTTATGATAAACGTGTTGCCTTCAACTTTTCTATCGTCAACTTCACTTAGCAATATACCCTTACCACTTGCATATGGATTTGATTTATATTTTTTTATATCTCCCAGTTGAACATGCTACACGTTCGAAAAATTTCTAAAACGAGGCAAGCTAGTTTCAAAGAAAGTGGCTCCCATCAGCCACGTACCGCAAATCACTTGACTCGACACTAATCTAGTGTTTCGGGGGTGTGATATTCAAATATAGGCATTTTCTGAAAAATGAAATCGACTGTATTGACTATATATTTTAATCATTTATTATGCATACATAACTTGAGCACAAACTTTACGGATAGCTCAGACTTCATATTGAAGAGCGAACTTCTGCGACCACACAGTGAGTACTTGCTGGTCAGCTATGATTTAACATCACTTTACACTAATATGCAATTGGAAGAGCTAATGGCTGCTATTGATACGGCTTACAGAGAAATTCTCAGTCTAAGCCTCGCCTACAGCAGACCTAAGTTATTTACTCAGATTTATTCCAAAAAGTAATATATTTGAATTCAATGCAAATATTTACAAACAAATCATTGAATATGCGATGGGTTCCCAGAAATAAAAGGATTGCAATATAATCCTCCCCGAATAACCTATTGTGTCATTAAACACAATAAGAATCTGAGTGATATGCTCTCCTCTTAACTAATTTAATAATCTGTATAACAGATGTGCAAATAGGCTCCTGATGATGGCGGATTTGCAGCTAATTAATAAACTATCAAACTCATAAACCTCGTATATATCACACCGCCGAAACACTAGATTAGTGTCGAGTCAAGTATTTTGAGGTACGTGCCTGATGGGAGCCACTTTCTTTGAAATTGACAAACAAGTTGATGAAACAAGGATATCAACAGTCTCGTCTAAAGCTACCATTTTGCAAGTTCTATTATCGATACAATGACTTTGTCAGCAAATACGATCTATCATTAAGTCGAATGCTGACTGACATTTTTCATACTGTTACGCCATTATTTAAACACTGAATTGTCTACGGATTTTCCGGTCGACAGGGGATGCTTACTCTTCCATGGCACCTGACCCCACCTCTGATGTTTTTTTTTTTTAGAGTTCCGTGTTTGCTCTGCTCCCGATTTGTATTGTTTTAATGGACTTTTGAGCTTGATTACTGTTCGTTATCTCCATATTTCATAATAACCTTGTTTATATGTGAACATCTGTGTCATTGCCTCAAGTATCCAAGTGTGCAAGGAGATTAAACCATTTTGTTAATATTTGTTTAATTGCAATTGCATGTTCTTGCTTTTGACATTTCATTAAGGTTTTTATTTTGGCACGCTCTGTGCCTTACATTCAGACATTTTCATCAATCCTGTTTATTTCATAATAGTTGTTTAAGTAAAATAAAAATTCAAAAATAAGAAAAAAGAGTGATAAACGAGTATCTCGTGAATTTTACGTAATGCTCACATTTTAATGAATTGTCTTAATTTTTTTACATCAGGGTTCACGATGGACAGAAACAAGTACAAAAATGTATTGCAATTATCATTTCTTTTTTTTTTTTTAATTTTGCATAAACATAATTCTGTTTGCTGAATTAATGCAATGCCGAATTATACCTGACCTGCATGTGTCACTATTTTAAAAAGTACTGTTTTTCTCCAAAGAGATTGTGTCAAGTTTTTATGTTGTTTGAACCCACACTTGCGAAGATAAGACATTAATAATGATTAAACATTGTTTATATGATTTATAGTAACTTAACTTATTAATGTTCGGAGAATTAGAAATTCGATGCACACGATATTTTCACATGACGTGGTTATATACTGATCAGAAATCTTATATTCTTTCGCCTTTAGCTTAATTTATTATGGTTCTGAATTTGATTTTCTCAATTTTTCTCTTTGAAAGGGGTCGATGTAAATCTTTGATTACATTTTTAATATGTCCGTCTTGTTGAATTTCCAGGTTTGATGTAACTTCCAATGTTTAAAATATACTTGTTATGCTTGAACTGATAGTAAATCTATAATATGCTGATATACAAAACACGTGGCAGGCTTAAATGCTGCTGAGAATGCAAAGATATAAGTATCATTTGCCATTCGTCAACTTTTTTGCAGAAATTAAAACAGAAATCATAGCAATTTGCTAAGCCTATATGCAGATGCCCTCTTTAAGTTTTCAGAATAAGATATTGATAGTAAATGTTTAATTTAAGTCGACATATTGTTTATTTTCCATCAAATGTATACACTAAGCAAACAACTTTAATTCTTTGTTTATTTTTCTACAGTCGTACCTAGGACTAATTAAGAAGTGGTCAATTTACATAATCTAAGAAAAGGGAAAAAATGTTTAAATTGAACGATAAATGTAAAAAGCTTGGTTTAACGTTATTGTCCATTATGTTTGTTTATTTTTAATGGTCGTGAAATAACATCCAATGGAATTAGTGCTACAACACTCTAAGATATGATTAAAAAATACATTGGACTTGCCTTTCATCTTTTTCCCTAGACATTGTACCTAGCAATAAATGTTTGTCGTAACCATTTCTTCATTTTTATTACCCCATTTGGTTAAAAAAAACCATTTTATTAGATGAATTAATAGTCACATTTAATCTTACTAGGCTTCATGATTACATAATAACAAACACATCGTGGTGCTGTTTATTTACTTAGAATTGTATTTAAAAACCACCAATTAATATCTATCTCTCAACCATGGCGATTTTAATTTAACAAACACATTTTTGTCAGAACAAAAACATTTCAAATTCATTTTAAAACGTAATTTCACGTATAACATTTTCTCATATTTGGGTTTAGCCGTAAATTATGTTAAGAATAAGCAGACATCAACAGAAGAATATAAAGATTTAACTTCCTAACCTAGTATTTCTGTGAGAAGATATTCTCCTGTTCTCAATAAGATAGTAAGGTAGGCTTGGAAAATTAGAGTAGACAACTTAGGTTTGGAAAAAAAATGAAAGCGAAAATATTTGTTTTGAAATTTGGTACAAGCTGTTATTTATTTATCAGATTATGCAGATAAAGCGTTCACATACTCGTACAAGGAAATACTACTAGTTCATTGCTTTATTCATTAAGTGGTGTGCCAAATTTTCTTGCAATCATACTGTATCTGAGTCACGAAGAAAGCAATCCCTAGTGTCTCCCCACAAATGCTTTATTACAATATAGAATTTGGTATTATGACTATTTTAGTCATAACAGCAAATTTTATATTTTATTTAAAAAATTTGGGAAAACACTAGTTTTAACTTTCTATATTTTATTGTCATGTAAACTTTGTAGGAATTCTGGTTACTTTTTCTCATATTGGAAACCAAAAAAACGACACATACACAAAACCTATCAATGCAAAACAAGGAAATTAATCTTACAGTATGTATAATCTGCAAAATTGTATCAAAAGAGTCAAATTTAAATGGTTTCATTTCAAGTATGCTTATCAAGCAGCACTTTGGATATTTTAATTCAAACGAGTTAAATTGTTGAACTGAACCCACACTTCTATCTTTTGAGTAATAGATCCCTAACAAAAATACCATAGTGAACTATAATAATCTAAATATCAAAGTAATAACCATTGTAAGTCAAAGTACTTTTTTAATATATCAAATCAAAGTCTTTATCATAGTTAATCAAAAAATATTTTACTATGAAATATAAAATTGTTTTATTTGATTAATTTTTATTCTCAGATATTTTTTTTTTCAAAAGGAAAGATAACTTTTGTATTAAATTATATTGGTATATACTGGTATGAAAAGGGTAAAGATAACAAACAGTGATCGATCTAAAAAAAAAAAAAAAAAAAAAAAAAAAAAAAAAGATAAACAATACAAATCTGTGAACAGGGCATAAAACACGGACCCCTGGAAATTCCAGAAGTGGGATCAGGTGTCTAGGAAGAGTAAGCATCCCCTGTTCACCGGTGACACCCGCCGTGAGCCCTATGCATTTATCAGGTAGACGGAACACTCCGTAGTCAAATCAATATAAGCAAAAGCCTAACAATTGGTATGAAACACGTCAGTCAAAATGCGACCCAATGCTAGGTTATATTTGTTAACAAGTTCAATATAACTACATAGAATTACGAAATGCTGACTTTCAACAATCTCTGTAATATCAATGAAATATGGAAATAACGAACAGTATTCAAGCTCAAGGTCCATTAAAACAATACAACTTTTCCGTCAGTAGCCTGCCTCGGTTTAAAAACTGATCGTATTCGGAACATGCTTTTGAGTATCGCATAATGTGGGAGATGTAAACACTATATACGGATGATAGCGGGATATAGCTACATAAATAAAGAAAGTTGACTATGGGAAAGCTGAAGTCATCTCGTTTTTAACAATTTAGTTGTTTATTGACCTTTCTTGCCAGTAGTCATTAAAACATCTAAGTATGAAACAGATATGCCGGACTCTGGTGTCTAATTTCAAGTTCACTGGGATATATTCAGTGGACATGTGAATGGAAGTAACAACTATTAATTGATAATACGTCGTCATTATATCTAAATGTCGACTTAAAGGCCACAACAAGTGTTTTCTTCTTCTCATGTAGATGATATTGAATAAATTCTGCTTCATGGGAATATAAAAAAAGTCCGCCAATAAAGGAGAACAATTAGTGCCCATCGAAATTCCAACACTTTTTCAGGAGACTGATCTCCGAAGACTACATAAATGTTGTTTGAGAGACGTTTATTTACAAAATCTCCAAAAATGTTGTACATTAACGTTTCATCAGTTTTGTAATAAACAACTGTCACCAACTAAAATCACTGTCTTTAATAATCCATAAAATCCTAATATATTTATTATATTTCATAACACATTTATGATAGTTCATGCTCATTTGAAGATGCAGAAGCTAGTGTTCAAACATAAAAGTTCCTAAAAATAAATAGCTTTGATCTAAAACTTCACCTGACAAAACTTTTATTTAAAGTTTATCTTTAATTAATTGACTTAATTGGAAAAAGACTTGATTGAAAATATTTTAGGAACAAAATAAAAACAGATCATTTTGTGCCTGATACTGTGCTCTGATGATGATTAAAAACTCAAAGGTTTAACCAGTTTTGAAACAGCTTACACAGTAATTATTAAATTCATTATATTTAAAAGTTACATAATGAATGGTTTTAATTGTGCCAAGGCATGCAGAAATTCTGACGACGGAAACGCCCATGTATTTTACTAAGCTTGTCTGGGCTCGTTTGTTTCTTTTTATTTTCAATCGCTGATTTTATTATCATCCATTAGCGGATTGTCAATTTTGAATATGTTTTAATTAAAATGCTTTTCCTCTTCTTAAGTTGCAAACTTTGCTAGAGTATAAACCAAAGCACTTCATAGATACTATATAAAAATATATAAGTTGTGGTTGTTTTTGTACGATTCTTCCAAGTTCACTTATTTATAAACTACAACCGATGAGGAATTATATAAAAGTTCGATCACCAAAATGTAGGATATGATGGATTATTTAAGCCCCGAACGTTTTTATCGATTTTTTAGTTCGAGTGATATAAATTAAAAAAGTGGAATGTAAGTATAAAAATCTATTTCAGCTTCAAAAGTTCAAGAGGATCAGAAGTTCGTCGTGAAAAAAAATGCCGGTTGAAAAGTGGCCTCACATGAAATTTCAAAAATGTAATATATTTCTTAATCACCTACCTTTTTCATCTGTTTTGATTTTTCATCGTGTACTTCACAACAGGAAAATACGATTTCTTCTTTGCAACACCTAATGACAATGTATTTCCATTTAATATAAACTTACATAACATATCTTTTTTTTAATTTATGCAAAAAAAAAAATAATAATAATACTGTCAAATCTAAATAAGATCTTATTGTCCTTGTCAAAAAAGGGAGAAAAGAATTGTCTATATTTACAGTTTTATTGATATATTACATGAATATTAGACTATTGTATATCTATTCCTCAGTCAAAGGTACTAAATATGATCCACTACTTTTGTTTTCTGACATATACATACTATATTTGCTATATTTCTTGATATGTGTTCGTTGTCTGTCCTTTGATTATTGCCTTGTGTATTGGTTTGTTAATGTTTAATGTAGTCGGCATGAGTTTTATTACCAATATTCGTCTATATTTTGCTTGGGGATTCTTTGTTTTGTATCTTGTTGCTGGTGGTGTTTGTTCTCTCCTTCTTTCTTATTTCTTTTGTGCAGTTTCTTTATAATTGAGATTTTTCTCATTCAAATATATTTGGGATATTTCTTTCATCGATATTTTATGCAATTTATGCAAGTAAATATGTATTAGAGGAAAAAATATTGCCATGCTAATTTCTGTTGCTGTAGTTTTTATACAAGTACGTGTATATTTATCTCTTATGGAGCATAAGAACACACACACAAATATTTCTTTTAGGAATCAAGAGGTTATAAATGGTATATTCAAATAATAAAAAAGCAGGGCTTTCCCTACTTAACCCTTTTTCTTTAAAAAAAAAAAACAACAAAAAGAGAGAGAGAGAGATCTTTTTTTCATTCCAGTGATAGTGGAGTTTATTTCCTTTTTCAGATTTTAAGAGATTTATAGTTTTAAAAAGATAATGAGATGTATATAATTCAATTTAATCAATGGTGTGTTAGTAAAATCGACAGCTGAATTAGGGAGTTTGAAATACATTACTATGCGTAAAATGGGAAGAGCTATTTTTTATTCAATGTTTATTTAATGTGATCGTAAGGTGCAATCCAGATTCTAGAGATTATAAAATATTTATCATTTATACACGGCGCACTAGTTCTGTCAAAATTAACCCGAGAAAAACAAAAAGAAAACCAAGTTATAATATTTATTACTGAAAATTATGTACCATTACATTGTTCTTCAATAAATATATCATGCATAAAAGAAAAAAAAAAAACAGAGTAATATCTTAAAATAGATTATTTTCTGAGGCATATTAGTTTAATACTACATATTTTTGTCATTTATATTCCATTTATACATGTTAGCAAATTAGTATCAATGTTTTCAATTTCAGGCGCAAGAGAGGCAGATACCACGAAAATCACAATTTTGTTTCTCTTCAACCATAGCTTTATATACCGAAATAGGTTGAAACTGGTGCAGAGAAATTGACAATGTTCAAAAGGTTATGACCAACATTCGACGGACAAAGATTGTTGAAAACTGGATAGCAATAGTTCACTTTAGTGACTCGGATGACCTGAAACTATCCCACGATAACTGATAAATTCACATATATAATAGAATGAAAGGTAAATGTGCTTATCTATTTTTGACTCACTGGTAAAATGTATACATTTCATTTTGATATTTTTTCATATTTTGAAATTCTTGAAAATTAAGCATATTTTTTCAAGGGGACATACACATACATCCCCTGGCTTCTATGTCTTAAATTTTAAAATTCAATTTGGTACACTGTAACATTCAATATTTGAATATGACACCCTTATTATTTCTTTTTTAAGAATGAGTAAAAATACAAAATATATTCTATATAAATTGACCCTGCATATTAAATGACTTATGGTGCATTATGATTCTTAACACATGTATATTATTCTACTGTTTTCAATTAGCATCCAATTGATTAGACACTTTTACTTCACAATTTTCACCTTTGTAGCCATATTCACAAACACACATTTCTTGTCTTGTCCTATCTGCGTAACAAACTCCATTGTTACAGTTCATACTGCATTTCTTGTTACACATGTCCCCAATCCACCCTGGCTCACATACACACTTAATTTTATCATTAGCAATGTCACAATAGTGCTGACAAGGAAACATGAAAGGACAGTTCTCTCCCTTTGGCATGCAGTAAAACGATTTCTTCAGAGGAATACACAGGTCTGCACAGTCTTCCTTACACATATTAAGAAACTGATAGCTTTTTCCCATCGGTACTGTAGTGGTTGTTGGCCTTTCCTTTTGACAGAGATGGCCAGTGTGTGTGGCATCACAAACACAAGTATTGGCGCCATTATTCATAACACATTTCCCATGCTTTCCACAATCTAGACTACACTTTGAATTGCAGAAATCACCGACCCAGCCCTCTGTACAGACGCATCTAAAAGTTCTATCATTTCTATAAACGCATCTCCCATTCTTGCAGGCAAATCCTTTCGGACATTCCTTTGGTATACATCTAATTTTACTTTCATTTGATGTACATACTCCTTCAAGGCATCTTTGAGTACATTCTTCTAAATTATTGAATTCTTCGAAATGTTTACCAGTTGTCAGGGAAACATCTACATTTGCTGCTTTCGCAAATACTTTTCCAATTTGACTTCTTTTTTCTCCAATAGGGGAATTGTGGTCATTACTGTCCCTTGATAGCACTGTCTCTTCCTCTGGTGGATTTGAAGTAGAATGGAGTTGGGTGTCGCACCGTGTTCCGGAAAAGCCTTCTGAACACTGGCACCAAGTCTTGCAGTTAGACGAGTCCTGCATACATGTTCCGTTGTTACAAGTATGAAACATGCAGAAGTTCAGGCATTTTGTTTTCAATGTATCAACTGTCGTGGTTTCCTTCATGGTATAATTTTGAACCGCAACAGTTGGTAAACAAGTGCATATCATTTTAAAACCCAATATTATGCCCAAATATATTAAGATTTGTGCCATTTCAATTTTCAGATTATCACATTCTATTCTTTAACATTGTTTTGCTTCTTATTTAAAGGTGTTGAGGAAATATTTCCGTTTATGCGAAAACCAACCATATCTCCGCTGTGTAATTAATTAACATAATTAAACAAGCATGTTTACACAGAGGGCACGACACAGCACGTGGGAGACATATGACGTCGCTCTACGCTTACTCTTTGATGCAAGACAAAACGTCCATATTTATCTCATTTCTTATTCTGCTTCAAAGGTAATAGATAATCTACACAATCTAAAAGTGAAATTCTATATCCATGTAAACTATTCACTAAATACGATTCAATTAGTATTGAAGTGTACGATGCCAAATGAAAATTTATTATATGTTGAACAACTGAAACCCCTTTTGTGCTAAACTTACATACAATCTGTTTACTTAAAATTGAACTGAAGTAACAGTGCTATTACCGTTCTCTAATTATAGGGGACGCAAAATGTCATGAATTTGACTTATGTGTTGCCAAGACAAGGCATTGTACGCCAACTCCTTTCCAATATTTCAAAATTTGTTGAATAGTTTTACATTTTCTTAATTTTATAATACAATACTGATAGGAAATATGATTAAATACAAGTTCTTTTAACTTTTTCTAAAGATGGCCGACATATGAACAACATCAGCTGTGAATAATGGAATCACGTGGTAGGACTTAAACCTACGGATTACCATGTATTTCATTAATATTTCTCTGTCTAATCCTTTATAACAAATTTGCAAGTTGACCTATTCTAATCCTTACTTTCGCTCCGCAAACCTCGGCAGATTTCAGTACCCTAGCGGAATCGGCTGAGGCAATCCGAGTGATCACGTCTAACGATATACCGACATTTTACCTTTTACTAACCAAACGTTCATAAACCACACCTTCTTTTAATTAATACAACACTTTCTGGTTCAGCACACGTCTGAAAAAGCAATAAATAGATTCAAGTGAAGACCTTTTCTTTTCATGCCTATATTATATGTAGGTCGCCTTATTCCTAAATTTTTGTCTGTAGCTTAACGATCAACCCACACAGACATGAAGTAAACATATATGATTCATATATATTACATCGATGTTTACCACAAAAGGGAAATTTCACACCTCTTCACTTTAAGGTCTTGTGTACTCAATATGGACCCAATGAACAAAGATGACCTGTCTAAGTACCTTCTTCTATCTAATTTCCCTTTCTTTATTGTTTTATATTTCAGTTTCTTACAGTTCTCGATCGAATGCAAATTGTTACTTCTGACATGTCCGTTATATATATATATATATATATATATATATATATATATATATATATATATATATATATATATATATATATATATATATATATATATACTAGTATATATATATATATATATATATATATATATATATATATATATATATATATATATATATATATATATCGTACTTAGTAATAAATACCTTCTTTTTTTTTTTTTTGCAGATGCAATATGCCTGACACCACAATAACCGTATCAGCTGCCAGGGATGATACGGATCCTGCAGGGCGGATATGGATTTGCAGGGTTGATACATAGAGAATAATACATACCGTTTTCTATATCGCATCCTATATCACCCCGAGACATCAATATCAGCCAGAGGGCTGAAGGCCCGAGGGCTGATACAGGATGCGATGTGGAAAAGGGTATGTTTTATTATGTTTATTATATATACTTAGTAATAAAATACAGCACACACCAACTTAAGAAAAATACAAATAAATAATCATTCACTGACTACTGACATGTAGCTTATTATATCAAAGAACATTAATTTAAAAATTAAGCGAATGTGAACAAAAAATAGGTGTATTATCACAAGTACTGTTTTTTAACGTTTAATCTACTAGAGGTGTGATATAAATCCGTATCAGCCCTGCTGGATCCATATCCATGTCAACCCCGGAAGCCTGATACGGCTATTGTGACATCAGGCATATTGCATAGGCAAAAAACTTGTATTTATTACTAAGTATGTAATAAAGATTTATATAACACCCCTAGCAGATTAAACTTTAAAAAAAAACAGTACTTGCGATAATACACAATTTTTTTTTGTTCACATTCTCTTAAATTTAAATTACTGTTCTAAGTCAGTACATGTCATTAGTCAGTGCATGATTATTTATTTGTATTTTTCTCAGGTTGATGTTTGCTGCATTTTATTTCTAAGTATGTAATAAATATAATAAAACATACCCTTTTCCAAATCACATCCTTTATCAGCCCTCGGGCCTTCGGCCCTCTGGCTGATATTGGTGTCTCGGGCTGATACAGGATGCTATATGGAAAAGGGTATGTATTATTCTCTCTCTCTCTCTCTCTCTCTCTCTCTCTCTCTCTCTCTCTATATATATATATAAGGGATGTCAATCGAATACAGAATTGCTAGTTGGTAAACCGCAAGACGTTCCGACCGATTAACCGATGTTGTAGAGTAGGATTTTCCCCACAGCAAGCTATCCCCTCCTTCCGAAATCTGTACTTTAGAGTAGGACTTTCCAAGGGGAAATCTCACACTAAAGAGCCAAATCCCCCCTTTCTTTCTCAAAGTAGGTTTTTCCTTATTTTATCAATGCTAAAATCATATGGACAATATTTTGGATAGAAGTTTATATGAAAGTCAACTGATTTTTTTACTGGAAATACACATTTATGAGTTTTCGACTCAATCATTTTTTTTCAAAAGTATGAAATCTTAAAATATTAATAGGTCCAAATAATTAAGTCTCAATCCAAAACTTTAACTCATAGGAAATTGTAATATTATCACTCAAAAAAATCGTAAAACTCGATGTCTCAACACCTTTCTTGGCGCAGCGTTTGTTCAAGAATTTTGAAATGTATATCGGGCCACTATTGAGATTTAATAATATGTTTGCTCTACAGGTCCAATATTTTTTTCCTATGGAACTGTGCTTTTTACAAAGATTATGGGAAAATTCTTGAACTTATATTATTGATGTTCCATATGTACCATTTTGTGAGCATTTCAATCGAGTTCTTCAAAGGGGAAAAAAGATTGATTGATTGATTGTATGTTGTTTTACGTTCCACTCGAGAATTTTTCACTCATATAGAGACATCACCATAGATCGTTGAAAGGCTTCAAATTTTGACCTTTACTCGGCACTCAGGGCCATTGAGCAGTGAGGGATCTTTATCGTGCCAACGCCTGCCGTGACACGGGGCCTCGGTTTTTAAGGTCTCATCCGAAGGACCCGCAACTTTCACTTCAAAGTGCCGAGTGCTTGGCGAAGGAACAGTTCCTATCCATTTTTTATCGACTTAGGTCAGCCGCGGCCGAAATTCGAACTCAAGACCTCCCGATCACGAAGCAAGCGCTCTACCGACTGAGCTACCGTGAACGGTCAAAGGGAAAAAAGAAAAAAAGCCAAAAATCAAAACATAGCTCCTGCAAGCCATAGCATATGTCCCATTTACCCCAACGGTGTAATAGTGGAATTGAAAGCAGACAGCAAATACTCTCTTTTAAAAAATCCTGCAAAATTTTATTTGACCCATTTTGATAGCTTCACCTATTCTGGATATGTAAATCCAAGAAACTTTGAGAGACACACATCAGTACAAGAATTAGGTGCATATAGTTTGAACTGCAATCGGAGAAAAAAAAATCTATTCAAAATAAAATGAGTTTCGTCCTTTTTGTTTCTTCGGTTACAAATAAAAATTTGCCCAACTGATTACATCGCAATGTGTACACACAGGTCACGTGCTACACAGTGTTAGCTTGATGACGCGCCCCCTATGTATAGAATGATTACATTGTACCATTTTGTAGAAACCAATCTGACCATATGAAAAGAAAAAGACTTCAATACTTCAAAAGAATTGGTTTGGCAGTTACTGAGAAAAATTAGATTTAAAATTTTCATACTTCGTATATTTACTGGTTGCCATTTTGAATATAAATGTTAAACGCACAACTAGATTTTTTGATTCGATTTTCTTGTAAAAGTTTCATTAAGATTGTCTACTGCGAGAGTACCTGTGGGAAAATTATAGAAGGGACACTTGTAACAATGTGCCCCTCCCTCTTTCCTCATATAAAGGTAGAGACATGGCATTTTATTGGGGGGATTGGATCTGGAGAAAATCGCACTCTATAATTATCACACAGAGTAGGATTTTCCCTCGGAAAATTGAATCTGGTGTGGCATACTGTGTACTTGGAAAAGCGGGCTTTATATTTTAGCGGATTTGGCGCGGACAACGATGCGCTAATTCATAAAATACCGCTAAGAAATAAATACAATATATGGTGCGTTAGTGTGTAACGCTAATTCATGAATACGCCAATAACTCAATACCCAGTGATTCCGCTAAATTTTTAAATACGCTAATATATGTACACGTACAGTATCCGCCGGGGAAATCCTACTCTAAGAGTATTTTTCGGGGAAGGGGAGCATTCTACTCTTTACCCAGTTTTCCAGGGGAAAGATTTTAGAGGGGAAAACCTACTCTACAAGACCTGGTTAATTCACTGGGGCTTATCACGAAATATTTACCTTCTTTTTTTTTTTAAATATAGTTTAACTATATATCCCTACCATGAAAAAAATATATATAGTAGAAGTAACTATATTTAATAAAAAGAAGGTAAATATTTCGGGACAAGTCCCTATGGTATACCAGAAAAATTTTTCTCGACATATTGTTAGGCCTTTGTTTTTTATACTATATTTGGCTACAGAATGTTTTGTCTACCTGATCAATACATAGGGCCCACGGTGGGTGTAATGGGTCAACAGGGGATGCTTACTCCTATTAGGCTCCTAATCTCACCTCTGGAATTCCCTGGGAGGTCCGTGTTTTAAGCTTGCTAAAAGATTTGTATTCTTTGTAGATTTTTTGAGATCGATCACTGTTCGTTATTTTCACCTTTTTTTCATCCAAGTAAGCTCTATTCCTATATACATCTACATAAGCAGACTGAAAAAGACGGTAGTATTATTCTGTTTCTGCTTGATCTGTACACTATTTAAATTTCATTTCAAGACCAAAAAAATTAAGAAAGCGGTGAATCATGCCTGAGATATTAGAGACATTGACAATTTTTCAGACCAGATGTGACACAAGTTTATTCCGCATTGTCACTAAAATTAGAAATAAATCTTAACTATAATTAAATTAACAATGTTTCATGGTATATTTAGCTTGGCAACTGCAAAGGAAAGATGGGTTAAGATGCACGTTATAATCTGTTCACGGCATTTAACAACCGATAAACGGAGAATTTCGTAGCAAAAATTAATTTAAGAAAACAGTGGCTAAAGCATGTCAGTCAAAATACGACTCGACAGTAGGTTGTACTTGCAAACACGGTCATTATGAGGACCACAGAGAAATGCTGACTTCTAAAGAGAATTGTTGAAAGCCCTCTTACTTCAACTTATTTCTCAGTAGTGTGCCTCGGTTTAAAATTGATTGTACTCAGAATATGCTCCCGCGTACCGAATCTGTTGGGAGGCATAAACACCATATGCAATTAATAGTGGAATATTACTACATATTTAGGGAAGTTGACGATGGAAATTAAGGTGAAATATCCCTCTGCTCTAAATTTCACCATTTTTTCTTTAAATTCCCAACATTGATTTTCATCAACAACAAAAGCATTAGATTCAAATGGAAAATAGTTTGAAGTATGAAGCGTTGCTTACTTCTTCAAAAAAGAAAATATTATATTTAATAATGATATGAAGAAAATTTAAGACAGTGAATCGAAAGATCAATAATTTTTTATTGCACAAAAAAAGAGGTATATATGAAACTAATATTTACTGTCGTATCTATTTAATTCATATTGGAAAACATAATGAAGCGTTACTTTTTAAATCAGAATATCACATCGTTTTCTGTGCTTGTAAAATAAAAATGCATCCATCTACAAGATTAGCTTTCTTCCTAAATATTTTTTAAGAGAAAAAAAATTGATTATGAAAATTCTGCATCGGATAAATGATAAATTCCTGTAACAATTAAAATAATTTTATGTTAAGAGATAGAAATACCTCAATTTTAACAGGTTAAAAGAACAAATGTTCTAGGTAAACTATTATAAATAATTTTCAAAAATATTGGCAATAAAAAATAAAAATCAAATATTTGTAACATAGCGCAGACTTGACTGAACTGACTATACAATGGTCCTCATTATTGTAGTTTGGTAGGACAATTCAGTGGATTGCTCAGAATTCTTTCCTTGGAAAGCTATCTTTCTTATCGGAGGGACATTACACCTTTAGTGATGTTAATCCTATAGTTTAGTTGTTAGCTGGCCAATTAACATCTATAGTAGACCTGTATATTAACATTCAACTATGCAACAGATGTGGCAGATTTTGTGGTGTCTTTTATTTCGAGTTCACTGCAATATATGAATGAAAATAACTAATGCACTGTCGTGTATCCGATCAGGAGTGGTCTATCAATAATGATTCGAAAGAAAAACGGTAGAAAAATTAATGTAGTCATACCTAATGTTGGCCGAGATTCGACTAGACTGGATATTTAGACTGACACCTACGTTGACATCAGTCTAAATAACATGTATCTAGCCAAGTCAAATCTCAGCCGAGATTACAGTCATACCCTGAAGAATGTTTTAGTTGTGGGCTCAATACAGGCATATTAAATCTTAATTTTGTATTTCTGCATGAAAACTAGTGGTTGCATTTCCTCAGGTAGAAAGCACCAAGAAAAAATATTGATTTAATAGCAATTGATCTTATATGGATGCCCCCCTCCCCCCCAAAAAATATTCATAGAAATATTTGTAGAAATTCTATCAATATTATTGCTCTTTATGTCATTCCATTTGAGGAATGGGATTGACAGAAAGTGCTATTCAAGGAATACTAAGTACAGTGTTCATTATTAAGAATAATATTAACTGTGCAGAAAAATGAAAAAAAACTAGATATCATTGAGATGGTGCCATCTCAAAGGGCCCAGCTTTCAGCAATGAACATGGAAATGTAAGGTAGCTGAAAAGGGTTTATTTTGAAGAGGAACAGTTGTGTACTATTAAGGGATGTGTTGTTTGAGTCTAAAGGGCTTCTATGTTATCCTCGTTATAATAAAAATTGGCACGAAAATCACGAGTGCTCAACACCTTCCATCAAAAAACGGCACAAAAATCAATGCTGCATATCCTCTATGAAAATTGTTGCATATCCTCTATCAGAAATATGGAAGGAAAATCACGAATGATCCATACCCTAAGTCAATTGGTAAGGTTTGAGGCTGACTGGACTTAAGGGAAAGAGATTATGCACCGAACAAAGATTTTAAACAGAGAGGCTATTTTTGAAATTGACCCTTGACCTAGAAACTTCGTTCAAGGTCACTGCACATCCACTGACAAGTGGCACTCTGTGAGTGAAGCATGAGCCACACTGGACCAAGAGAAGAGAAGATATGCTCCAGACAAGGATTTTTCATATAATTCTGCTATGACCTTGACCTTAGACCTAGAAACATGGTTCAAGGTCACTGCACACCCTTTACCCAAGGCACTCTGTGGGTGAAGTATGCGCCAAGGAGAGAGGATATGCTCCGGACATGGATTTAAACAGAGAGGCTATTTTTGACCTTGACCTAAAAACTTTGTTCAAGGTCACTGCACATCCATTAACCAGTACCACTCTGCGAGTGAAGTATGAGCCACATTGGATCAAGAGGAGAGAAGATATGCTCCAGACAAGGATTTTTCATATAATTCTGCTATGACCTTGACCTTGAAACATGGTTCAAGGTCACTGCACACCCTTTACCCAAAGACACTCTGTGGGTGAAGTATGAGCCAGATTGGGCCAAGGAGAGAGAAGATATGCTCCGGACAAGAGATCTCGGACGGACAGATGGACGGAAGGACGGACAGACTGATCACTGTAGGGCACCCGCAGAGCAGGGCCCTAATGAACAGGAAAACTACTTAAGGATGATTTCACAGACAGGAATACCATCGGATGTTGCAATAGTTAACGCATCAGTAGGGTACAGTCACTAAAGAAAGCCAAATGAAGGAATAAACTTCAGTATTTAATGTCCCATACAGAAGTAAATGTTGATGATGCCATATGAATTTAATGTTTAATAAAGGGTATTTACATGTATAAAGAACCAATCAACAAATGCTACTATTAACATTTTATTGTCAGACAACACCATTAGCTATCTCAACCTTGTGTCTGCTCTTTAAACTTATTAATGTTCATGTACTTGACTTTCTTCGGATTGATTCCAAAAGCCAGAAGTCTCTCACTAGATAATTTAGGAGGTCCTCCCTTCTTTTTCTTCTTTTTCCTCTTGTTTTTCCTCTTTTTGCTTGTGTCACCAGACATTTGCTGATACTCTGTGGGGGTAGTAGTCACACTATTGTCCTCTGGTGAATTCACTGTGTCTAGTCTTTTTGCCTCCTTTATTCCACCTGATAGCCTGTTCCCTGTGTCATTTTCAGATGCCTCCTGTGACAAGGTCTTCCCATCATCTTGACTTTTCTTCTTTTTACTTTTTTTACCCTTTTCAGTGTGTTTTGTTTTGCTTTCTTCACTCTCTGAATGGAACTTTACCTTTTCTTCGTGTTCTTTTGATTCTCTTATTTTCTTCTCACTATCAGAAACCATGCTCATGTCATTGCTATCAATTTTTACATACACATCTTTTCCGATATTTCTGCTCTCTTGTTTTCTATCCCTCTTCTTTGGGCTTTCTTTCACCACTGACTTACTCCTCTTGTCTATTTTCCTTGTAAACATCCCACCTTTGATTTCTTTACTATCATTCAGATTATCTTTTTTGGACTTTTTCACAGTCTGACCTTCAGAATTGTCAATGCTCTCATTGTCAGCATTCTTCCGTTTCTTTTTCTTTCCAGGTGAGCTCTTTGTTGAAGTTGCACTGACCTTTTTAACTGGTCTGAAAGAAAAAAATATACATGGTATCAAACATATTCACTTATATACACAAGCTTATGGCATTGATAAATCTCTTAAAACATCTGTGTAATGACTTATTGCTTTGTCTTTGAATTCTAAGAATCAATTACAAACATGTACATTTAAATCAAAACTATTTCTAAATAACTGTTTTGCAATATTTCTCTTCTGCATGGCAATGTGAGAAAAAAACTAACAAGTATTCCAGAACAGAAATGACAATTGAAATCTTCGTATAAACTTACATTTCCTCTGTTTCTTCATTTAGTGACAACAATACGTTCATCTTCTTTCTCTGGTTTTTACCTTTGCTCTCAAAAATCTTCACCTCTCTCTCCTCCTCCTCCTTTTCTCTGGGAAAATAAACTACTTTACGCCTCAACATCTTAAAACAATAATCTTATTATAGGAAAATTAATTTCAAGTATATTTTCTTTAAAATTTGAAAGAGATCTGCCAAGGTTAATTAAATATCTAATATACAGGTGACTCTTGATCTCTCGAAGTTCAAGGGACCGCAAGAAAAGTTCGAGAGATCAAGGGGTTAGAGAGATAGAAAGTGAATAAAATCCGGAATTTTCAGTTCCGATCATCATTGTTCTTATATTAACAATACCGGAAGTATATGTTTATAATGTCATTGCACGTTTGGTTTTCATTCGTATTTTACAGGTAATTCACTTGATTTCGACAACAATGATCGTATTTTGAAAAAATAAAACGATCTCTATAAGTTTCAATATTTATTTGTTCTCATTTCGTGATTACATGACACCTGAATAGCAATCGTCGGTATGGCTACCCCCCACGATTGATCGGGTCGTTCACCAGATTTCTCATATTAAATCGGTATTCAGTTCTTGAGATAAGATTTCTTGTGCAATGTTTGCCATACTGGGATTATGTAGACTTCATAATCTATGAAAAATTATTGACACGTCTCTTAAATTATTTTCTTAAAATCGTCGTCCCACTGTCAAAAGTTGTGAAGCAATTTGTTTATAATTTACCAAGTATAACCAATTAATTATATCAACACTCGGATGCTCACAGGTAGTGTCATCTATGTAAACACCCAATTAACACCTCCATGCCAGCCCCAGGTGTTCACTGTTATCCAGGTAACTCCAAGCTGCATTAAGTTTACACTTAATTGGTGCGTACACACGCGCAATCAAAACTTCGAGAGATAGAGAGTAAAAACAATGAAATGTGTGTAACGGGACCCAGGTCTTTGTTCGAGAGATAGAGAACTTCGAGAGATCGGAAGTTCGAGAGATCAGAAGTAAGTTTGCTTAGTTATATAGAGGAAAAAATGGGACCGGAGGTTCACTTCGAGAGATTGAGAACTTCGAGAGATTGGAGTTCGAGCCATCGAGAGTCACCTGTATTACCTGTACTGACTCATTTTCTTCACAGAAACCCAAGCATTTAACTCTTTATCTCTGCATTTCAAAATCTGTTGAAGTGGAAAAAGTACTTTACCCTTGATATCTTTCAAAGATGCTGTATTGCATACATGTGTGATGATGCTTTATTATAAAATTCATTGAAAGATTACAAACATTACTATAGTGTAAATACAAAAAAAAATTGCAATCGATTGAAAAAAAAAACAAAACACATTACCTCATCCACTTCTAGGCCGTAACTGTTTGGTGTAACATTTCTGTACTTAAATCGACATGGCTGTCCTGCTACAATGTCTTCATAGTCCAGTTTATAATATTCTTCAAAGTACTCCTCAAAAGTCTTCTCATCTGTTTTCAAACCAAAGCATCACCATATTCAATTCATAAAACAAAGAAACATTTCAGTTAAAAAATTGATTAACTCGCATTTTACTATTTGCTCACATGATAGTGTGTATGTAGCTAATGTCTCATAATGTTCAGAAACATTTAACTTACTTGGGTCAAATGTAGGTTTAGAAGTTGTGACTGCCTCCACAAACTTTGATTTCCTCTTCTTATTCTTTTTTCGACTAACAATTTTTGTTGGGTCATAGTCATCATCCATCTAAAGCAGAGGAAAATAAGAAATAATTGAATCATCTTTTGTTTTTTAGGTTCTCAGATGAAATTAATAAAAGGTCAAACCCTAACAGCAAGTAATGCCATAGAGGCAGACAAATTATATATACTAGGTATACAATTTAAATGCTTTATATACCCATAACTTTCTAAAGTTTCATTGTCATTAATGAAATGGTTACTTTCTGTACTTACACAAAAGTCAGGATCATCTACGTGTGGTTCATAATTATCATCAATATCATTGTACTCCTCGTCATATCCCTTCACATCCCCTCCATTCCACTCATCCCAGTTCTCTGTAACAGTGAATCGTTAGGTCTAAAAGTCATGTTTGCAATAAATCTTTCACTTCTCATTGTGCATGTGTAACCTCCTATGTATAGTGTGAAACAAATATGTTGTATACTTATGACTATTAACCTATAATGGGTGCATTACATTACAGCTACAATTTCAAAATTGCAATTACCACTACATACTCATTACCACTATAAAATAAAATACATTACCTCTACATTTATATGTACATACATTACCACTACACACTTCTTCCGTTAGGCAGTGCCTTATAGGGCCTACATGTATTAAGTACCACATCTATAGTAGTATTTTTGAAAGTCTTATTTCTACAAAGTTTGTACCCATCAATAATGTGGTTAAATATAAGATTTTTGCCTAACTCACTGTTTTTTTTTTATCCCCTTGTCAAGGACTGGGGATAAAAAACATACAAGTTGTTGGATAAAAATAATATCTAACCTAAAACCATAGCAGATCCTACATTTCTCCATACATACCACATTGGATATCCTCTATGTCAACTTGTACATACCACACTGGATATCCTCTATATCAGCTGGTACATACCACATTGGATATCCTCTATATCAGCTGGTATATACCACACTGGATATCCTCTATATCAGCTTGTACATACCACACTGGATATCCTCTATATCAGCTTGTACATACCACACTGGATATCCTCTATATCAGCTGGGTCATCCCACATTGGATATCCTCTATATTAGCTGGTACATACCACACTGGATATCCTCTATATCAGCTGACACATACCACACTGGATATCCTCTATATCAGCTGGTACATACCACACTGGATATCCTCTATATCAGCTGGTACATACATGTACCATACTGGATATCCTCTATATCAGCTGGTACATACCACACTGGATATCCTCTATATCAGCTGGTGCCTCTGGCTTCTGGTCTCCCTCCTCCATCTCATAAAACTCATCATCAAAGTATTTCTAAAAAGCAAAATATTAACAGTAAAATTAAAGTTACAATCTATGCATAAATAAATTATATTTTTAAGATCTTTACATTGCAAGTAAACAATCTGCAGAATCTCACTAAAAATCCTTTTTATTTTGTTAAAACAATGACCTTCATCATTTCATCATGTTTCTGAGGATCAAAGTCTGTTTCTAAATCCTCCTCGTTAAAGTCTAGGTCTGGATCACCAGTTATCTCCCTTAGTTTATCTATTTTATCCATTATCTCCTTTCTTTTTAGGTTTTTCAGCTGTTTGACTTCCTCCTTAATCTTTTGTTTTTCCTGTAAAAAAAAAATCTTCCTGCAGTTTCTACTTTCTAAGAGAAATATATAACACACTTTCTTGATATTTTGTCAAAAACAAATCTTATCAATTATTGCCTTTCAATGAATTAATACTTTGTTTTTATGAAAAATGATTGAGGTTGAAAGAGCATCCTGTTTTTGTGTCTGTTTTGTACCACTCACCATATCTTTCCTCTTTTTCAGCTCTTTTCTTTTCTCTGCTCTCTTTGTGTCCTTCTGACGCACTGAATCTTTAATGGTTCGAGGGTATGACTTGATCTACAAAAAAATTCTTGAATTTTTATGCCCATTATTCAGCATGTAGAGTTCCTTAATTGGCAATGTTGGTATATGTTTGTCAACTGTATTTTGTTTTCAAGAACACCATGTTTAATACAAAATGTGAATGATGGTCAAATGTTTACTCTTTAAAAAAAATAAATTTTCTTGATTATTATTTCTTTAAGGTTTATTTTCAATATCTAGAATTCTTTTTTATTTGTTATACTTTTTGTTTCATACTTCTACTTAAAAATAAAATCACCAATCTGTCAGGTAGATATAATATTTCTACCAGTATGTTTGCAATAAAGGTTTTTGAAAAGTAATCCTGATTACTTTTTGAGAAGTAATAATGAACTCTATTCTATTTTTGCAATTATCAGATGATTCCTGTAAGTGTTTATTCACACATTTTAAACGTAAAAACAACTGACATACAAAGTCAGGGTCTGGCTCTTCAAATCTGAAGTTGTATTTTCTTTCAAACTGATCTTCTCTTTCCAGAATTTCCTCCTCCTCAGAAAACCCCTCCCCATCATCCACTATCTCATTGTAGGAAGGTAATCTGTTGTAAAAAAGGATCAATAAAAATAGGTTAGTTACTTAGTAGTCAATTATTATATTAATACAAGGATTTACTACAATTATCCTTAAATTTGGAAATTTTTTTAAAGTATTACTTTGTTTAAAGAAATTCACTATTAAGAATGAGAGGTATTGGACCATAAACATTTTTTTTCTGACTTGTCATTTGCAGTTCTTTAATTGTTAATGTGAGTAATGAAGGGATTTTTCCAATAATTACATATTCAGCATACCTTCTACCATCTTTATCAATGTATCCTTTATTCAGTATCAAATCTCTGAGGAATTTTTCATTTGCACTAAGCTTAGGATCATTCCAGTAACTCTTCAGTGGAGCCTAATAATAAAACACCCACAGTGTAAATCTCTCTTCTATTAAGTAGTGCTTACTAAGGAACTTTTTAAATATATCCATTCATTAAACCAGTAATGTACTGCTTTATAATTTTGGAGAAGGTGAGATTATTACCAGTTCTACTCCTACTGGGTCTCTTTCCTCTAAATCTTTCTGATCCTTCAACCATTTGATATAATCTTTCTCCTCCTCCTCCTAAAAAAACACAAACACTACAATGGAATAAATTCTTCTCTACTTGTTCAGATATCTGCAATATGAAATAAGTATGCACATCACTAATTCCTCAAACATTTAAAGTTGTTTTTGAACTTGCCTCTTGCTCTTTTGTTTTCAACCTTTTTGTAAAAAGTTCCCCCTCTGAATCAGATTCTTCAGCCAGTTTTTCTTTAAAACTAAAATAAAATCAAAGCCATTTTACATTTGAAAAGTAAACATGAAATATTCTGTACAATATACATGCATGTATCTATTTGCCATGATTTGGTTCTGACTAACACTATGCCTTAAAAAACTAAAATGTAAAATCAATTATTTAATTACTGTATCTGGTTCTTAAAATCAATTATTACAATGCTTTGCAATATAGAATATGAAATTCAATTAAATGTCATCTCTTCATAACAAATAAAGATACAATTAACACATCCTGTCTCTTCTAATGCTAAAGATATACATGTATCTATCCTGTCTAACACTAAAGATGTACATGTATCTATCCTGTCTCTTCTAACACTAAAGATTTACATGTATCTATCCTGTCTCTTCTAACACTAAAGATGTACATGTATCTATCCTGTCTCTTCTAACACAAAAGATATACATGTATCTATCCTGTCTCTTCTAACACTAAATATATACATGTATCTATCCTGTCTCTTCTAACACTAAAGATTTACATGTATCTATCCTATCTCTTCTAACACTAAAGATGTACATGTATCTATCCTGTCTCTTCCAACACTGAAGACATACATGTATCTATCCTGTCTAACACTTAACACATACATGTATCTATCCTAACTAACACTTAACACATGTATCTATCCTGTCTAACACTTAACACATACATGTATCTATCCTAACTAACACTTAACACATGTATACATGTATCTATCCTGTCTAAGACTTAACACATACAGGTATATTTCCTGTCTAGCACTTAACACATACATGTATCTATCCCGTCTCTTTTAACACTTGAGACATACATGTATCTATCCCTACCTCTTTTTGATCTCCTCTTGTTCTTCATAATACCCTGGTTCATGGCTGATCTCTTCATCTTCATCACTTTCCTCATCACTTACCATACTGGAAACATAAATGACAAAATTTCACTGACATTACACCTGAACTATAATTCCAATAAACTTTGTACAAAAAGGATGATATTTTTAATAGTGTTGTTATGATAGTTGTCGACTACTGAAAAATCATCGCTGAAGGCAGCACGTTGTTGACAATTGATAAAAAATTTTAAACTCAATTGTCTCTAATTTTTTTTTTCAAAATATGTTTTTATACAAACTGGTTAATCCTTTAACAAAATCAAAGGACTCTACCTCTATTTTTCTTGCAAATCACAAATATTTCTACTATACCTAAATTAAAGTTGGTCTCGCAGATTTGTATTGAAATATTGTTTTCATTTATGAGGATATCTGAATGTTCATGGTTAACTATATTTAATTTAACCAATAAATTAAAGTTCAAACTATTGATCTTATAATTGATTATATGTTACCAATTCAAGTTGATAATCGATAGTAAATTTGGTATGATTTTGAAACACTAATTTTTAACCAATGTATACAAAAAAACGTTCAAATGAATCAATGCTCATAAACTTATATTAACAACATTCGCCCATTAATTCCTGCACTTATTTATAAAATAAATGCTTGGATCGTTAAATACTTATAAATAATACTGTCAAAAACAAAACATTTAATTTTTACTAATTGCTACAATATAAAAATGCAGGTAAAGATACACAGACTTACCCTTCCTTTTCCAGAATAACCTTTCGCTGGTAATCTTTCAGATACACTGGCTTTTCTTTCTTATTGCTCGGTCCAGGTTCATCTGAGCTATCATCACTTTTTTCTTCTATGTACAAAAAACATAAATTTAAAAAAAAAAAAGACAAAGCAATACTGCAGAAGCTTGTGATCAACGTCAAATACTTCATTCTATTAAAAAATTCACTAAGCTTGCATGCTTACCTTCACTATGATAAAACTTGACATTTTTATCATAAATTCTTGGATCTTTGCTTTTAAGTGCTGCCAATGTCTTAAACCAGTCTTCTTCTAATTGTGCAGTAAGTGCCTGAATGACAAAATTTAAAACTATACTAGAATCAAAATGCAGTGATGAATCATGGATATTTTTTTTTCTTTACAGCAACAGCTATCCAAATTTACCTCAGCATCTTCATCCTCAGATTCAGAGGAGCTGGAATCTTCTTCTAATTCTGCATCATCTCCATATCGATCTCTGACTGTAGAAACAAAACCTAACTGGTTTCATTGTTTGGAGAATTTTAATCTTAATTGTATTTGTATATGTATGCATCTACAAAATTATCAATGCCCTGATGCATAAATTAAGGTGAAAAAAAAAAACATTTTGCATGTATTCATTTTTAAGTTCTAGAAATGGTAGTTCATACAAGCCAGAGAGCTACAGATCCAAGCAATGTAAAAACCTTCAATATACACTGCCACTTCTTTGTTGCTTGCTTCTGGTATTATTTCTTGTATTTTATGTATTCCCCCTACCAAAGCACAGTATCTATTAATTAACCATATATTTTACTCATAATCTTGTTAATTTATTTACCTTTCTTATATGGCCTTGGAATGTCAGTTTTAATAATTCACATTAAGACATCCATGTTGGGAAAATCTTATTAAAATGGGGGGGGGGGGGGGGGTTCACATAACATTAATATTATCTTTAAAAGAATGCACAGGGGTGTGCAATTACCATCGCAGACGCCCGGGGCTACCAATTTTAAAGGTCGGGCTATCATAAATCTATACTGCGTTAGCCCATCGGGCTAGTAAATCTAAAACAAAAGTATATTTATGTCGACTCAATTGATGTACGAATTAACTTTGTTGTAAATCATAATCTTTAATTTGTTTTAACCTACACGTATTGTGTGTTGCTATCACCAGTCCTTTCAGTGACAATTATAGTTGATAAAAATAGGGAAAAGTACCTAACAATAACAAAGTGCAAACCATTATTTGTTTTATTTATTTCAACTTAAACATGTTAAATGTTTTTTTTTTTACCTTGTTGTTATACTAATACATGTATTGTTTTCGGTAGTTAAAGGGCTAGTGACTGGCAACCTTGGGCTAGTAACTGTTACTGCCACTAGCCCGATGGGCTAGTAACTAATTTTTGTAATTGCACACCCCTGATGCAATATAGATATTAAAAAGAAATTAAACATTATAAAACTCAGGTGTGTTATCTTACCATGACCCCAACATGGATGTCGGAATATGAATTTTTAAAACTGACAATCCTGGGCCATATGATTTAGGGCTCTTTGGAACTGCTGAAAGGTAAATAAAGTAACAGATTATGAGTAAAATATATAGTTAATTAACGAATACCATGGTTTTGGTGGTGGAACACATAAAATAGGCCTACAAGAAATAATACCTGAAGCGAGTGACAAAAAAAGGAGGTGATGTAAATCAAATTTTTTTTACTTTTTACATAGATGTATAAAAGATGCTCTTATATGCCTATGCTTTTTTACAAACTCTCTGGTTTATCTGGCCAAATTTTCTCGACCACAGAGCTACAGTCCTGTAGCTATAAACGACAGTAATAAGCTGTATCTTGACAAAAATCAATACTCATTAATATTTAAGTTCACAATAACTTCAATCAATTGTACAGAATTAAGTACAACTACACAAAAAAGAAAAAAAAATAGAGATTTGTCGAGCATAATGATGATAATCTGATGGTGTACAAATGCCATACTGTGAAGGCTTCTTCAGAATAATATAGAAATGTTCCACTTATTTCTTACGTTTCTGTAGCTCTTCTCTTCTTCGCCAATCGTTATATTTAGATGCATATGATTTATTTATCTTAAATCCACCAGAATCCTCATCGGAACTTTCGGACATCGTGCTTTTGTTTTTATTTTTTTTTTCCTTCTAGGGTGAAAGATAAGTTGTACGTAAATTACGTCGTAATTTTATATCATTCGATCGTCCTGTGTTGTGTTGGACTACGTCCTGGAGGAAATGGAGGAGGTTATCAGCGAAGAAAGAAAAGAAAACATGCTTAATATTTGTATTTTCAATACCACATGATCGTGAAATTTTATCGCCAGGATATGATATATTATATGCTGAAGCCTTCAATTCAACATTTAATAGACATTAGGCCTACGGAGTCTGACATCTGCTTCATGTTTGGGTATTTTACTAATTTAGTAAAAGAAAAGAAATTTCTTTAAAAATGAAGGCACTGATGGCAAATTAACAAGTAAACTTCATGACAAACATGATATAACTTCAATTTTTGTGTACAACAATATACTATCATGCACCTGCATGTAGCATGGCCGAAGGAACCGGGGGCACGGGCGCCCCCCCCCCCCCCAATGATTTTGCCGAAATACTACTTTAAATAAATACTACTTTAAGTAAATACGAAATTTACTATAGAAAACATAGATGTTATATGCTATATGCTTGTGCCCCCTCAATAAAAACGTCTGATGACCTTTTTTTTTTTTTTTTTTTTTGCTTGTCAAGAAATTTTTGGTAGTTGATAGTGCCCCCTCAACTGAATATGTATGGTTGTGCCCCCCCCCCAACTGAAGTTGCTTCCTATGGGCCTGTGTAGGGTTTATGTCTGTTCGTTATCTTCACATGGGGGTGGGGCGAGGGACATTGGGTACCCACACTCCCACCATCTTTTAACCAAAAGGAAAAAAAACTCTCAAAAATATTATTTTTAAGTAAAATGAATTCATTGTTCCTCTGTTATAAGTAATGTTGCTAGGTTTTGTTTATTTAATTAATATGTTAAAAAAAAATTGAACAGAACCCACTTAAATGGTACCCAATTAAACACAAATCTTTGACTCGGAGGAAGAAGTACCTCCCCCAGACCCGATATTCCGCACCCCCTATCAAGAAACACCAAAACGGCCCTGATATATACATGTAGTTTTCATTTCAACGATATTAAACTTTTTTAATGCTTAGTATAAGTATAATGACCGTATACATGTAGATTTATTTATTTTAATAATTAAAAAGATATTATATATACCCGAAATTCGTAGTTTTTTTTATTATTATTTTTCAGATATAGAAGTTGTTTTTCATGATAAATTTATCGGTCTGGAAATTTCTTTCAATATGGAATTTTATCGAAAATATTCAATAATGTAAACTTCAAATCTCTCTCTATGTCCCATAAATGAATATGTGCAGTTTGCAATTACAGAAAATATGCATGCATGCCGCAAAAGAATAAATCCACTACGGTATTCACTGTATTTCAAGTACTTAATTCAATAAATAAAAATCCTGATTTTTTTTTTTTAGATTTCTATTTGTTTACTAGTGCTAACAATGTTGGAAAAAAATGCTTGGTTTGTAATTAAAAACAACACACTTTACTAATTAAGCTATTTATGACACACCATTCTATTCCACTACATTCTATTCCATTCCATTCTATTCTAACTTAATAATTGTCATGCATACCTTATAAAAGAAGTCTTCAGGCGCGGATCCAGGAATTGAAGTTGGGGGGGGGGGGCGCAAGAAGTAGGCAGTTATAGTGGGTCCAGGGCGAAGCCCTTGTGGGGTCCTAGGGGGCGAAGCCCCCGGAAGCTCCTGGATTGTAGAGATTTTGTAGGGTAAAAATGAGGTCTACGAGTAGACATTTTTATTTTACATTTTCTCGACGAAACTATGATTTACGCTAACTTTGACAATTTTAGGGGGCGCCGGATGTGCTCCCCCTTAAATCCGCCACTGGTCTTCTACATTACAATTAAAAGAAAAGGACTGTTTTAGGACTGTATATTGAACGAAAAATTTTGGTACGATAAAATTGTTTTTAACGATTCTTAATGTATTTGAGATTAGTATTCGTTTTGTCTTAAGATATATTTTTTGAAGACAATGTTTTTTAAAAACCTTTGTCAATTGTAGACCCAACATGTGAAAGTAGTGATTAAGTACATGTCCCAATTTAAGGTGCACATATGTGAATGCAATAATTATTAACATACTTAAATGTTCATTTCATCATAGGTTAGTTTGATTTCAAAATGGTCAAATGTAATCTTTGGTATTTAAAAATTTCCAATTTTTGCAAAGATTTGAAGTAAACTGTCTGTCTTATATTGTGTTGGAATTTAACATTTCGATATGATACACTCTTGAATATCGATACTTATGAATATATCGATATATTGATTCAGCCCTGATTGTCTCTCCTCATGACGCAAAAGAAGCAACCGACAGCTTTCTGGACAGACCCCCTCGGTACCCCTGGAACATAAGTAAACACACGTACTCACCGCACAGCCTTGTGATGACTAGATTAGACGCAGCTGGAGCCAAAACGGTTGCAAAACAAAGAAGACAGTGTTGGCACGCGTGTATTTTGTAGACGCAGTTTATAATCGAGTCGTAGAAAGGATTTCCAAACATAAAAGTGGACCTGCTCTAAGCGGACGGTATTTTGATGTAGAAACAGCACGGTAAGTTATGGATGAAGATGACTTCATTTTCCTAGAAATCTCATTAGAGGCCACCGTCAGGCATCTCTGTCTTTATCTCTCTTTTGATTTTGATTAAGATCATTACACAATGAATTAAGGGTTCTGCTAGCGCCAATTAAAATAAGCAACGGATTCAAAGCAAATTGTATGAAAAGGGATACTATTGTTTAAACATATTTCTTTCAGATTAAACAGTTATGGTGACATTAATTAATTTTCCAACGGATGATCAAAATTTACCTTGTTTCTATATAAATCAACATCAAACTTTTATTATTTCTGGAATGTTATAGCCACACACAGATGTTATTTTGTCCGTGGGTAGATTTTCATTCTGATCAAAATGTGTAGTTTCCACCGAAACTTACCCATTTGTTGTGTTCGAAGGCCAATACATTCACTGGTTGCATGTTTTGAAAATAGAACAAGCCGTGTTTCAAGGAACGCATAACGATCTCGTTAAAACGAATTTACTAATAAAGATCTGGTTATATTAACTCATTCATTTGTTGATATATATATATATATAGAGAGAGAGAGGGAGACTTACTGTAACTCCGTATTCATTCTATACTCGTATTTCGCGGGAAATATTATATTTACTAGTGCGAGTTGTCTGCCACTAGTGTATGTATTTTAAAAGCAGCATTGCTTCTACCTCTGGGATCTCTGCTAAAGCTGAACAATTAAAAACTCGTACCCTTAAGAAACGGATCCCTCTAAAACTCAGTATATAATTCTCTTTTTTATATACAAAAGTTCCATTTTGCTTTTCGAATAAACTTGCCAACGGCTTCTAGTACATAAACTGAATCAAAACACAAGCACCTGTAAACAGTAGGTGATAAACGTATACTGTGAAGTCTTAAGTGCCAATCTTTTTTGAAAGGACAATTATATAACAATGTACACAACTTATATTCAATTTACATAGATGGTTTAGAAACTGAGATTTTTACTTTCACTTTTACAGAATAGATATAAGATGTTGGAAGAGGAGAGTGACTGGGAGGATTTACCAGACATCCTGTTGGAGGACATATTCACTCTGTTAGAACCTCGTCATCGGCACGAGGCCTCACAAGTTTGTCGCCGGTGGTACGAAACATTCTATGCTCCAAGAGTCTGGGAACATTTTATGCTGAAAGGAAATATCTTGACAAAAAGAAGGTACAGCATTTTTAAAGGATATCAGCGAGAAACTTGTCCAAGGAAAACGCAAATTTGTCTGCACAGGGTGGGATATCTCTTCAAAAAAATCACTATCACGCCCATTCATGACTTTCAGCATGTATACGAGTTTATCCGCATACTCCGTGCATTTCTGGGTTATTTCGATGAATTCCCAATGCCCTTACTGCATACGTTCCATTTTACTTTTACTTGCGAGACACGGGGCATAACCGGTGTTATCTTGCATGGAACCGGAGGGAAAATGATGGAAGAGCTTCGCCATCTTCTTCAAAACATGAAATTGCTTAAAGACCTGAAACTGAACAATCTTATGTTAGACGAAGTTGAAGTTTCTGGCTTGTTTGAAGCAATTGCCAATAACTGTAGCGACACGATTCAGACACTGGAAATTTTGAACTTCACGAAAGTTCCACATCCCATTCTTGATGTCACTCTGTTCGATAATTTACAAACGCTGAGAACAAGTCCCCAGCACCTTGATGACGAAGTGATTGTAATTCTTGCATCATCAGGGGTCAGTAACCTTCATATAATTCAAGGACGTTATACTTGTAATGCTGACCCAGTGTCAGACGATGCGTGGCGTCTACTCAAGGAAATGGCGCCAAATTTCCGCGTGACTTTGGAAGTTCGTGGTCACACAAAAACACCGTTGATGCTTCAACCTCACGCCCCTGTAAACCGTATCGTTTACGATTCAGCAAATTTGAAATTCCCACACGAGACGGCTGTTTGGATTGTCCACTATTACCACAAAATACTTGAGAGTTTTGTTCAAAAGCGAATCCCACGAACACATGGACCTCGAACTTTTCATGACCGTGGTGATGCCGCCTTTTTGATGCTGGTCAGGAGTTGTCCAAAGCTGCATACACTTGTCATCAGCGAAAGGATATCTACAGCGACCGCACTTCTGATTGCCAAAACAAAGCCTTCTCTTCAGAAATATATTGTGCGCAAAAATGGACTTCTGAAAAGATGTGACGGTCCCAAAACGGACAACACCTTTAGAGATGCAGATTTTAGAAAGACTGCAAGATCTTACGAGACAACTAACGAGGAAATTTCTGAAATCCTTGGTAGAAGATGGGTTCCAATGACAGATAGGCATTTTAAAAAGTTGTGAGCTTGAGATGAAAACAACAAGTTCTATTTTGTGATGCTGCATGGTGCTTTCAATAACTTAAATATTTGTATTTTTGTATCTTTTTATATCATATGTTGTATTTAATTTATCTCAACAATATTTATTTTTCTTTTTTTACACAACTGTATAACACATGATTTTGTTAATTATTGTTGCAATGGTATTGAGATGATTTTCATATAAGCATCTTGTTGGTCAAGTTGGTATTCATTATTTTAATTTTTAAAATCATTATTTTAAGCATAATTTAAGGCATAGAGTGCTGTATACAAACAAACACCAAAACTTGACTACTTATTCTTATGAAGCATAGTTATTACTCGAAAAAAAATCGAACTTAAATGTACTTTAAGATGAAAATATACATTGCAATTTTTGGTTTGATGATTTTTTTTTCCATAGATCACTACCTATTTTACTTCCAAAATATCTTATGTTGAAATCTCATTATCAAGCTCGAGAAGGATGTCAGTCATCAACATTTAGTTAATAAAGATCAATCTGCATGAACAAAAATTGTAGGATCGATGAAAATGTTCGATGCAAATACATGTATCTTAATTTTTTTAATACACATGCAGAATATGTATATATCAATGACATAGATAACAAATGTATAACTTATATATTGGTATAATTACAATATTTGGTGTTGTTATCAGTAATCATGGTGTAAAATATATCCCAACATTTCCATATATTTTTGTACAAGTATAATGCGTATACTAATGTTTTATCATTTATGTATGTATTTACTGCTTGAGTTGTTAAAAATCAATGTGAAATCTGAAGGAGAAAAATTTAATAATAATAAATTTAATATGAACGTTTTCTATTGTCTTTATACCCTTTTCTGTTTCTTCGAATAACTCATATGTATATTTGATAGTAAGTTGAGATTTCTTGGGTAGTTATGAACCTTTTGAAGGGCGTGGGGCCTCTATATTTGTATTGTATGCGAATTTTAAAAAGCAGGGTACAAAAAATCATACTCATTTGATACCTATTATAATTTTTTTCAAAAGAATATTTGTGTAGATGTACGTATTATGAGTGGCAGAAAGGAACAAATATGCAATACTCTGCATTTTTGTGTAGGTATAATCTTGTTTTTACTGCTATCATCTGACAGTGCATATAATTTAAATACCGTATAGTACCAATTACTGTCAATAAAAATAATACAGAGTTGTGCAGTATTCATAAAGGTTATTATTATTATTTTTTTATAGGAAAGGGGGAAAATTGCGTTGTTGTCTGAAAACTTCACATTTAATCTTTTTAGGATATTGAAGTCGATGAAATTAGAGCATATACAAACACAATGTAACTGCAGTTCGAGTACAGTACCTGGCTATTATATAGTCATTTTTTAAACTACGTATTTCATAGAAAAAATGCCTTTGGGGGAAAAATACATACTGCAACGTTAGTTGTGGCTCATTTTTTATTTATATAACAGCATGAAATGCCGAATTATTTACAGTTTCTTCGCCTTATTTCAAAATAATTTAATCTTTTAGCGGTATATCACGTGTTAATTGCGAAATTGAAATTTTAATTTAAAGAAATATTTAAAAATAAACTACCGGGTACATTATTTTGATGTTAGAAATTTTGTTTTAATGATTTCATAAATTATTTTCAATGATCAATGTGTCACATTTTGCTGAGCATCTTAGGAAAAGAAAATGTGGACAATTTTGTATAATTGAGTGGAAAAAATGGGCTAAAATTGATCCCACAATAAGTTTTCATTTAATTTCTTTATTCAATGAAATTTATGTACTGGTAACCATTGTTTCAAAATTCACTAGAACTTTATTTTCGCTTGATTTTGCTGCTTGCAAAAATTTCCTTTTCGAGTATATTTGTACTATTAAAGATACAACATTTGCCATCGTTCGTTATTTTTTTTCTCTCTCTCTACCTGCTACAATTTCGCGAAAAAAGGTGTCACGAAAATTTTGTGTAAGAGTACAATCACTAGAACTTTATTTTCGCTTGATTTTGCTGCTTGCAAAAAATTCCTTTTCGAGTATATTTGTATTATTAAAGATACAACATTTGCCTTTGTTCGAGATTTTTTTTTCTCTCTTTCTCTACCTGCTACAATTTCGCGAAAAAAAGTGTCATGAAAATTTTGTGTAAAAGTAGTGGAAAATGAAATGATGACTCACTTTTGGTCGTGTACTTTGGCTTTTGATTTGTTTTTGCATGCACCGTTTGCACGCATCTTTTAGTTAGGCTTTTAAAATTATGAAAAAAAGTCAATATGTAGTCTTACATTCAAGGACATACATGTACAAGTATAATTTTATTTAGGATGCACAAGTTTATCTTCTGATCATATATAGTCGTGTACCATGCGATGCATAACTGCAGGTGCATATCCATAGAGGCAGCAAGAATACAAACCTGGTCAATGTAGGTATTACAACTATGGAAATGATAAATGATCAAATATAAGCGAAGTATTACTGGTCATGTGCGTACGTAGGCGCAGCATCATCTATAGATGCAAGACTGGATAAGTAAAAGTTGTGATAAAATCGGGGAACACAACTATTTTTAATTTTTTTTTTTTTTTGCATCTGGACACGGGAGGAGTCACAGGCATTTGTTTCGTATATGGGGTCACCTCCTTCTTTTTCTTTCCACAAGGTACCTAGCTTAATTTCAGGCACCTCCGCTTCAAGCTCGTATTTTATTAATATATCAATCATTAACCTACTTTAACATGGCATCGTTCGCTTCAAGAGACTTTTTTCATGTCAAATAAATCCTTTCAGACGTCCCTCGTTGAGCCTCTTTATTGTAAACCACTCATTTATTCCTAGAAAATTACCTCGATATATTTTAAGACTTTAGACGAGATACAAAAACTTCCGGTTGGGATTATAAATGTTGGATGAAACCAGAGACTTCCGAGTTTTCCATTCTGAGGTCTTAGGTTTTATCGTACACTACAACCCTAACCGGAAGTTCTTATATCTCGTCCTAGGCCTAGCCCTAAGTGCTTTAATTTTCATCCCTGAACCAAGTATGGAAGTCGGCACAGTACAACACAAGAACCAAACTAAGAATCTTCAATACAAATGTCATATCAGTATTGCTATATTGTTTCAAGCTCTGGAGAATCACCAAGAAAGAAAATAAGAGGGTAAGAACTCAAATCCGAAACTATATGAAAGAGCAAGAATCTTACTACTATCCACAAATATATTTTCAGAATAGACACCAGATAAAGCATGAAATTTATATTAACATGGATTTCGTAAGGAAAAGAAAGCGAGGAAGACCAAATGGAATTACTAAGTAGAGAGAGAGAAAGGGAAGAACTGAGGTGGAACAGTTGAAGGGGAACGCATGATGGTCAGTGAGGTCGTACCTGGCGACATTTGTCACGTATCAATGTACTTCAAGATGAAAATATACTTTTCCTTTTTTTTGGTTTGTTGATGATATGTTTTGCCACAGGACGCTACCTTTTTTTACCTCCTATACTTAGTATATAATATTTTTTAAGCTCCAGAAGGTAAAATGTCAGTAAAATGTTACAATCGTCAACATTCTATTTAATAAATATTGATATTTATATGCATGAACAAAAGCATTGTAAGATCGATGATAAAGTTTAATGCAACTTAATATCTGATCTCAATTCTTTTTAACACACACACACATACACCCACACCCACACACAGTATATATCTCAATGATAGAGATAAACATTATGGTATAACTTATATATTGGTGTAATTGCAATAAATGGTATTGTAGCAGAAATCGTGGGGTAAAATATATCCCAACATTTATGTATTTTTGTACAAATATAACAAAGATACACAGCGGGTTCCAGTAAATGTTCTACCAAGCCTCTTTCTTTACTACTCACTAAGATATTAACAGTGGTGAAGGGGAAACTTCAAGAGTACTGTGCAACAATATATTCGAAAAGTGGTGAAAATCAGATGTGGATGCTAAAAAAATTCAAAGGGACTTTTGGAACATTTGAAATCACAAAATTTTACCAAAATTAACAACATAAAAACTTACGACTTTTCAACTTTATATACAACTATTCCCCACGATAAATTAAAGTCCAGACTTTCTGACATCGTTGACAGCTGCTTTTTCAATAAAAATGGAACTCGTAAATTTACTTACCTTGTCATTGGTCATTTGCAAAATTACTTTGTCAAAAACAATCTGATTGTACACACAAGTACTCTGAAGTTGACATTAAAAAGATGCTCGAGTTTCTGATTGACAATATCTATGTGGTTTTTGGAGACCAGGTCTTACAACAATCTATTGGAATTCCCATGGGTACCAATTGTCCCCGTTATGAGCAGACCTATTTTCGTATTCATGAGAAGCAAAATTTGTTCAAAATCTTTTACGAGATAAGAAGAACACACTTGCTGTGGCCTTCAACTCGACATTTAGATATATCGACGACGTATTGTCAATTAACAATGGTTATTTCCATTTTTATGTCGACACGATATATCCTGCTGAGCTTGAGATAAAAGATACTACAGAGTCTGACACATCTGTTTCATATTTGTAACACAAGTGAACTTGTGATGAAATTTATTAAAAGATAATTTACGAAATATAAATGTAGAAGTTTGTATATCCGAAAATAAATCGAGTAAAGTTACATAAAACAAAGACGATTTGAAATGCTCACACACGGACACACACAAACGTTTTGGTAACTCGGAATAGTCCAGAGTAAAATTTTGTTTTCCTGATGACGGAATGTCCAGTACATCTAATATTCACGTCCGGGATTGTCCATGGCGGTTCTAAAACTGACTCTCTCACACAACACATGGCATTCACTCAAATTTCAATTAACACATTTACGCAATTATCACACATACGAGTCGGACACTTTTTGAGGCAGAGGATTGACACTAATTCCTTAAATAAATATTGAGTGGCAAATTCCTTTTTACTGTCTAAACATTAATTGTTAGATAAATAATTTTAAGTATATGAAGCATTAAAAATCATTCTTTTTATAAAATCAAATTTTGTTAGATTGTACATTAATTTTGTAAAATTTACTATGTGACATTTGGACATTTTATTAGAAAAAGCGTTAATGGTAACCTAACAACAAAGCTTTATGATAAACGTGATGACTTTAACTTTTCAATCGTCAACTTCCCTTACCTATGCAGCAGTATACCCTTATCACCTGCATACGGAGTTTATATCTCTCAGCCAGAGCATGCTCTACGTATGAACAATTTCTAAAACGGGGTAAGTTATTGACAAACAAATTGATGAAACAAGAATATCAGCAGTCTCGTTTAAAGTCATAATTTCGTAAGTTCTATGGTCGATACAATGACCTAGTCAGCAAATACAATATATCATTAAGTCAAATGCTGACTGACTTTTTTCATACTAATTGTTAGGCCCACTAATTGTTAGGCACACTAATTGTTATTTACACACTGAATTGTCGACGGATTTTTCCGTTACTTCCCGATCATGACAAGGAGCACACGGTGGGTGTGACTGGTTGGCAGTGGATGCTCACTCCTCCATGGCACCTGATCCTACCTCTGAAAGGTCCGTGTTTGCCCTGCTCCTATTTTGTAATGTTTAATGGACTTTGAGCTGGAATACTGTTCGTTATCTCCACATATTTCATTCGTTTATGTATTATCATATATGTATGTACTTACTGCTTATGTTGTTAAAAGTCAATATAGGTACATAAAGTTTGAAGGTAAGAAAAGAAATGCTATTCAATACAATAATAAATTAGTAAGGAAAGAAATGCTATTCAATAATAATAAATTTGATACGAAAGTTTTCTTATGTCTTTATATCCTTTTTCTGCTTTTTTTTAGAAGTTCATATATAATTGATTGTAATATGATATTCCCTAGGTAATTATGAACTTTTTGAAGGGCGTGGGACCTTTATATTTGTGATGAATTTGAATTTAAAAAGCGGGATACAAAAATGTCAAATACATCCGATACCTTCTATAAATTTTTCAAAAGAATATCTGTGTAGATGTACGTATTAGGAGTAGCAGAAAGGAACAATTATGCAATACTCTGCATTCTTGTGTATATATAATCTTATTTTTACTGCTATCATCTGACAATGCATACAATTCAAATATCGTATAGTACCAATTACTGTCATTAAAATTATACAGAGTTTTGCAGTATTCTTAGGCTTATATAATTTTTATTGGAAAGGGAATATATTGCATTATTGTTTGAAAATGTTACGAAACTTTATATTTCATCTCTTACAGGATGTGGGGGTTTATGAAATTAAAACCATGCACAAACACAATGCAACCGCAGTTCGAGTACAGTACCTTGCTGTAATCGAATCATTAAAATATTTCATAGAAAAGTAGTCTAGGTATACATTGTATTATTAACTATGAGTTCTATTCAATATAAATTCATTTAATGAATTATGTCTGAGAGATAAAATGGCTATGGATTTTAGATAACAAGGTTATAAAAAAAAACTGCTGAAAGTTCTACTTCCACCTCCCCGTGGTGAGCAGGGAAACGGGTCTTATGCATGTTGTGCTTCATACATGTAGACGCATAAGGCATGAGTTGAATTGTCGTGTTAAGGTATACATATAAATGAAGCGGTAATGTATCCTATTTTGATGCGGTAATGAGTAGGTGGCGGTAAATGTTGCGGTAATGTAATTCATCCTCTTACACATTGTTCATACGCGTCTGCGCAGTGTAACACTTATAGTTACTTAATTGGGCAAAAAATAGTCACTTGGGAGTAAATATGCTCCTAAAATATATATTATAGATAATTAGTCTACCAGAGATTTTATGTCATTATACCATTATTATGGTGTAGGGCATGCAAGTGTGAATTTGAATTCCTTCCAAAACTTTAATTGATCGATGACTACCGGCTATTTGTACGATGGTCAATATTAGTATTTTCTGTTTCTGAACTGTGTACCAGTAAAAATTTTCATTTGACATGTTTATTTTAGCGACAACATTTGGTTTCGGATTTTGTACTACGAAAATATTCACTTTCCGCATGTTTTCCCTACACTGACAACACACAGTTTTCAAACTTTTAAATTGTGTCAGAACGTGCAAAATGTCAAAATGGCGAAAAATCGAAGCATGAAAATGTTTGATTATACAAAACCAGAGAACGTGAAGACACATGTTTCATTTCGTTAAAATTCCATGCCAGACAATGATTGTTAATATGGTGTGTAGTAATAATATTACAAATCTACACAAAGTTAAAATTATGGAGGGTTTTACCTAGAACTTCCTTAAACTTCAATTTGCAAACAAAGGAATCGACGCAGTTAATATTAGTAATATCCTTAATCACAAAAAGGTCCAGTCTTGTATTCCACCATATTTCAAGTTGAAGTCCACAACTAGTATTTCTTATAAATATACATCGACTATTGCTTCCAAACTTTTTAATTACAAAAAAACTCTACAATGCCTAGATATCAAACATCTGATACATAATCCCCCTACTTGTTCATGTTCTTCTTCACCCTTCAACTACAGTCCTGCTGGACACGTCATTACTGGTGATGTAAACATAGGTAATAATGAGAACCTTAAATCCCTTATTTTAAAAAGGCCAAAACTTAGGGAACCCCGTTATTTCAACCGGCGTCATAATTTTATAAATATTATGAATTCTGTGGAAGATTACGCCAGGCGATGGGCCAAACAAAAAAAGAAGACCTTGACACTTTGTCAGAATGGATTAAGAGCATCAGATGGATGTTGAAATCTCGCATTAAGCGATAAAGGGGCTGTGTGAAAACTATTTATCCTTCTGTCTTTAATAAATATTATGTCCGTTTCAGATATTTTGAATATTCCCAACAATCAAAATGAATTTAAATTACCATACATTTACTGGATTCCTAAATTTCATAAAAATCCTTACAAACAAAGATAAATAGCGGGTTCCAGTAAATGTTCTACCAAGCCTCTTTCTTTACTCCTCACTTAAATATTTACTGTAATGAAGGAGAAACTTCAGAAGTACTGTACAACAGTATATTCGAGAAGTGTTGTAAATCAGATGTGGATACTTAAAAATTCCAAAGAACATTTGGAAAATTTAAAATCACAAAATCTTACTAAAATCAATATCATCAAAACATACGACTTTTCAACACTTTATACAACCATTTCACGATAAATTGATATCCAGGCTTTTTTACATCATAGACAGCTGCTTTTTCAATAAAAATGGAACTCGTAAATATACTTACTTTGTCATTGGTCATTTACAAAACTATTTTGTTAAAAAGCACTCTGATTGTACACACAAGTACTCTGAAGCTGATATTAAAGAAATGTTTCAGTTTCTGATTCACAATATCTATGTAGTTTTCTTCCAACAATTTGGAGGAATTCCCATGGGTACCAATTGCGTTCCCTTATTAGCAGACATATTTTTGTATTCATATGAAGCAGAATTTATTTAAAAAAAAAAAACTCCTACATGAGAAGAAAAAACACTTGCTGTGACCTTCAACTCGACATTTTGATATATCGACGACGTATTATCAATAAACAATAGTTACTTTTATTCATATGTCGACTCGATATATCCCAGTGAGCTTGAAATAAAAGATACCACAGATTCTGACACATCTGTTTCATATTTAGATATTTTACTAGAAAAAGACGTTAATGGTAACCTAACAACAAAGCTTTGTGATAAACATGATGACTTCAACTTTTCAATCGTCAACTTCCCTTACTTATGCAGCAATATACCTTCATCACCTGCATATGGGGTTTATATCTCTCAGTTGATTTGATACGCAAGAGCATGCTCTACATATGTACAATTTCTAAAATGAGGTAAATTATTGACAAACAAGTTGTTGAAACAAGAATCTTTTCGCAAGTTTTACGGTCAATATAATAATCTTGTCAGCACATACAAGCTATCATTGAGTAAAATTGAGTCAAATGCTGACTGACGTTTTTCATACTAATTGTTAGGCCATTATTTATACATTTAACTGTCTACGGATTTTCCCGGGTTTTTCCCGATCATGACAAGGAGCACACGGCGGGTGTGATCGGTCGGCAGGGGATGCTCACTCCTCCATGGCATCTGATCCCACCTCTAGTTTCTGAGGTCCGTGTTTGCTGTGCTCCAAATTTGTATCGTTTCATTGGACTTTCGAGATTGAATACTGTTCGTTATCTTCATATTTCACTAGAAAAGTTTTTAAAAGTTGAAAGAAAACAGAAAGCATTCATTAAACCAAGACTTCGTTGTAAGAGGTAAGTCAGAAAGGCATCTTGTGATTAAGATCTAAATGTATAAAGATTTAACTATCATTTTAATGACATTAATTAAAAATCAATGCAAATAATACAAAATGCATGAAGATCTTCCGGAAAAAGAATGATGCCATCAACCTTAATAGCAAAGAAATAGAAGACGTTGAAACCATCTTTTACCTACGAGCCACAATAGACAAGACAGAAGGAACAGAAGCATACATAAGGAGATGTCTAGGATTAGCCAGAAGTGCTTTTTCATCCCTGAACTAAGTATGAACGTCGGCACAATACAGCAGTATAAAATCGAACTAAGAATCTTCAATTCAAATGTCATATCAGTATTGCTGAGTGTTCCAAGCTTAGGAAAACCAAAGAGAAAGAATATGAAAGGCTGAGAATCCTGAAGATACATTGGCCAGATAAGAACACAAATCCACAACTGTATGAAAGAACAAGAATCTTTCTAATCCATACCAATCAAAAAGAGACGATGGAAATGGATAGGCCATATTCTGCGAAAAGACTCCAGATCTCACATGAAAATTGCTTTAACATGGATACCACAAGAAAAATTGAAAGCGAAGAAGACAAAAGAACACATTGAATTACATGGTAGAGAAAGAAATGGAAGAACTAGGGTGGAATAGTTGTAGGGAAACGAATGTTGTGCCAGTGACCGTCGTGATTGGGGACATTTGTTGAACGGTTACATCGTCCTCCGGGACACGGAAAGGATAAGTAAGTAAGTATAATTTTTTTATTCTTTGATTTTTATGTTTAGTCAAAATCATTAAACGTCTTTGTTATTTAACAAATTCATACATAAGAATTTTGAAATCTGTGCATGATGAAAAATGCATAACTACAATAACATTTCACAATACTCAGTATTAAATTATGCACTTTTTAAGCAGGTGAGTAATTGAAGTATGTTTAAGGGATTATGTAAAAGGTGAAGATAATGAACAGTGATCTATCTTATAAATCTAGAAAACGAAACGAAAGGTGAAATGGGCAAAAACACGGACTCCTGGAAACACCAGAGGTGGGATCAGGTGCCAAGGAGGAGTAAATATCTCTACTGACTGGTCACACCTGCCGGAACCCTTTTTATTAAACAGGTATAAAGTGTACTCTAGTGAAGCTTAGTATAAAGCAATGACTTAACAAAAGGTAAGAAACAAGTCAGACAAAATGCAACCCAATGATAGAGTGTATTTACAAACAAGGTCATTATAACGACAATAAAATTTGCGACAAGCTGACTTTATACGAAGTTGTTGAAATCCTTGCATTATCAACTTATTTATCAGTAGCTTACTTCGGTTTAAAAATTGACCGTACTAAGTGTATCGTTGGGAGTCATAAGGAAAGTTGACAATAGAAAAGCTAAAGTCATCCCGTTTGTTATACAGTGTGGTTATTAGCTGGTCATTATCGTTTATAGTCAGTTAAACATCCACATACGAAAAAAAAATATGTGGCAGACTCTGTAAAGTCTTATATTTCGATTTTATTGTGATATATCGGGTCGAAATATGAATGAAAAAACCAATAGGAAATTGAAAAATCGATATATGTAAAATTTCGAGCAAGAGTTTTCTTCTTCTCATGTAGAAGCTTTTTAATAGATTCTGCTTTATAGGAATATACAAACAGGTTGAATAATAACGGAGCACAATTAATGCCCATTGCAATTTCAACAGATTAATATGTTATTTAATTTTATTACCTAACCTACTATATAAATTGTAATTAGGCATTTTGAACTGTTTTCTGATTCTTTTTAATGTTTTTGCAAATCATGAAACAGTCAGAACTGTTTACCCGGTCACATAATGAACTGTTGCATGGCTGAACTGTTCCATTATGACGTCACAATTAATTCCACGTACTTTACAGCTATAATATTGAATTATGTATTAATTGAAGCATATTCATTCAATTTGAAATTATCATCTGAAACGTAATCCTGATACCAATATAAATATATATTCAGTTTAATATCATTTCAAAGAAGAGGCCATGAACACATTTTCTGAGGGTAATTTTGGCAAAATGTAGGCCCCTTTCACTCAGTATAGATCTTTGCTATTTATAAACGTGTAATATTCAAATCTTCAAGACATCATTATGTTGTTTACTACTTTTTTTCAATTAATTAGTGCATGATAATATCACACCCATTAATTTTTCTGAACACCAATCAGTGTGAGAATTTGATTAATATTTGTCTTGTTAGTTTGGTTTTAAAAATAATACAAACTTTTGTCGATGTATTTTAAAAGCCATTGATTATTATGTTGATATCATTACTTTGAGAAATTATACAGTAGGTTAGGTAATAAAACACTTATTTCATGACAACTCGTGAAACAGTCAGACTGTTGTCCCTCGATAATGGGGAAGACCTGGGAAACTGTTGCCCTCGGCCTTTGGCCTCGGGCAACAGTTTTCCAGGTCTTCCCCATTACCTCGGGACAACAGTTTGACTGTTCCCCTCGTAGTCATGAAATAAGTGTATATTGTTTAATTATTCCATTGTCAGTTGCAGAATCATGCATACCTAGTCTGAGGTGCAAAAGAGCATGCAAAAATGGTTTTTCCTCGTATTCAACTCTAAACAAGACCTGTAAACAAAGTGATTTAGAATGCAGATTGGCGATTCGACATTTCTAGCTATATAGGATCAAAACAATGTGTTAGCATGAGCAGAGCAAAGTTTACAGAAATGAATTTCGGCATCAAATCATTAAAAGTTTCATGCGACCAGAAAGCGTGGTCTTTCAGCAAGTTTCACCTATAGAGTGGACAGTTGCATGTGTGATCATTCGAAGTCAGTCGATAATTGATAATCTTGAAATCTTCATTTACCAACATGCATAATATTTCAAAATACGTAGATATTAAGAAGAATTTTTTTTTGTGTAAAAATCCATTTTTATAATACATGAACCATATTATTTTCTGAAATCAAATTGCTGCTAAAAATCCACAGAATAAGGGACACTTATTGAAGTCGCCCAACATCATACTCAATAAAAAATTCATTATTGAAGAGTTGCTGTTAAATTCAAGTTCATCTAAAGATATGAAAAACATTATCAGATAGCTCCACAATATTGATTTGATGACATTGAAAGATACACTAATCAACTATCGATGTACCATAAGCCCGTGATTTTAAAAATTCAAACCTATTAGGTATAGATTGAGAGGATTACTTAAAGAGAAGTCCAATGTCATCGAATTGAATAACTTTACATTGTATTGTACACATTTAGCTTTCAGCCTTAGTATTAGTAGATGCTATTCCAAAAGTCTACAAGAGATATCGATCTAATGCAAGCCCAGTTATACCTGCAGATCGATGGATCGATTTTTACTTGTCACATGCTATAGCTGTATTATGATAGGCTCAGAATGAAGTTTAATGTTTTATCTGGAAACCAATATCCATCGGAACTGCGTGCTGTATACAGCGTAGTATGCCTCAGATGATTCCGTCTTTGTGAAAAAGGGATTTAATCTCGATTCTACATTTCAAAACGGGAAATATTTTTAGAAGATGGAGGAACTTTTGAAAAATGAAACGGTCAAGAAAAAAATTAAGGGGCTTTCCATTGAAATACGGGTAAGTTGACATGTCAGTAGCTGAAAGTTTGAAATCGATTTCCCCTCAATTTAACGATTAGGCAATTACATTTCCTTTCACGCCATTTTAATCATGGCGGAAAATAAGAGTATGAATAATGTGAAAAAACACAGTAAATTGCAAAATTATACAGCCGTAATGGCAATTGGGGAAAATTAATCTCATCATTCTTTGATTACTTTAAGAAAATAGCTAACATTAATTTTATTGCTTAGCTTATATATACTGGTGGTTTCAGATATTTATAATTCAGTACTCATTGAACAGTGTGTGATTTGTTTACAATTCTACAGAGTAAAAACTTGCAGACTGATCAACTACCTTTGAAAAAGTAGACAGGTGTACATAAAAATACCAAATATAGGGATTATTTATAATGATATAAATGTGTAAAATGTACACGTATTAATTGTTTGTTAAAATGAACACAAATAAGTGTCCTAAAAAGCTTTAGAGCTAACTTTTAACAAATTTAAAAAAAAAAATTAACGATGGGATATTTGAAGGTTAACACTCAACAGTAATAGCAAAGGTTAACAGTTTTGCAAAATCATAAAATGTAATACAATGTTAGATACTAGTAGGACCCAATTTCAAAAGTTACTTCTGACAACTATTTGCTTCTTTCGAAGTTTTCTGGCCCAGATATAAGAATAAAATTCTATGATCAATTTGGAGCGCACATGACTTTGATACACATGTCTTCATTGATTTATAATCAATGAACTTTTTCTCCGAAGATATATATTAAATTAACATGTATATGAACAAAAGAACCATAATCTTCAAGTAGATTTTTGAAACTGATTTTTTTTTTCTAGATAAATAATTTGGGTAATTTAGTATGTTCATTATACGTGCCCCTCTATAGAAACAATGTACTAGACAGTATTCCTTTAATTTTGTATGTCAGCTTGTACATTCCTGATGAATTCACTTAACCTCTCCTCGCAAATAATCTTTTTTACGGAGTTTTTTTGGTATATTTGTCAAAAAAAAAAAAAAAATACACTGTCACAGGTCCAACTTAGATCTCGTCTTGTTCAGTGTTCTCCGGAGGATACCGTGAGCTTTTGTCTTGTTCAGTGTTCTCCGGAGGATACCGTGAGCTTTTGTCTTGTTCAGTGTTCTCCGGAGGATACCGTGAGCTTTCGTTTTGTTCAGTGTTCTCTGGAGTGTACCGTGAGCTTTTGTCTTGTTCAGTGTTCTCCGGAGGATACCGTGAGCTTTTGTCTTGTTCAGTGTTCTCCGGAGCTTTGTTCCCAGTCTTGTTCTCCTGTATCGCTTTCATGAATTTATCTGCGTTGGCTTCAAATAAAGGTTTCTTTCCCTTTACAACACACACCATGTAACTTTGTTCCCTGCTCTAAATTGTTTGAGAACAGAATTCAATAGAATAACTAAAAGATAGTCTTCATTATTATATTTTAATTTTCGTTATGTGGTTATGTGTTTTTTTTCCTTTCCATACAATCTCTGTTTCTCCTTATCAGAATTCGTGATCAGAAGCATTGTTGGATGAGGTTTGTAGACTTCTGGGTTATTCCAGTTTGATAATAAGTGAGCTCTTTTATTTTCTTTGTTTCTCTAGTTCTGTAATGGATGTTATATAACCTTTATCTGTTGGTTTAAGTTTAGTTTGGCATTGCTCTCCTCTATATTGCAATGTCTGAGATGTGTCAGAATGTCAAAGACTACCTAATCTATGTTCCTCCTCAATTAGATCAATGTTACCTCTAGGTTTTAACCTGTCGCTACCAAGTCTTTTTCTGCCTGTTTGTGTTTTAGGCTAAGAATCTTTTAACGCCCTACATTCTTTCAAACTTAAAAGGATTGGCATCTGGTTTCTTTCTTTATAACTTAAAGTTAGCGGTGATTTTTATGGAAAATTAAGTACCATAAGAAATATTTAGCAAAAAGTATTTATACACAAACAAATCTAGTATTTTATGAAATATAAAAGTGAAGAATATATCTTAGGCTTTTAATCTATGTCAATTCATAAGATAATATAACTCTTTAATTTTTGTTACACAATTTTTCATCATTCGTATCAAGAAAATAATTTTGGGGGTAATATCAAGAAAAAAATTATATGAAAATGCAAATTATTTGATTAATTTCAGTGTAAGATTTTTTATGAAAAGAAATCCATACTGCTTGTTTTAACAAGTCTCTTTCATTTATAACAATTCAAGTTAATATCTTTGACATATAATTAAGTTTTGATTGTTAAGAACGTAAACAAAAATAAAATAATACAATAGGGTGGGTGGGGCATCTATAGTGACTAATATGAGGGGTAATGATAGTAAACATATAATTTCTTAACTTATTGTGTTTAAATTTTATTTTATCCAGATGGAAATCATTGCTGTTGTAATTTTTGACAAATGAAAAAGGTAAAAATAAAGAACATTGATCGATCTCAAAAAAATCTACAAACTATACAAATCTGTGAACAGGGCATAAAACGCGGACCCCTGGAAATTCTAGAGATGGGATCAGGTGCCTAGGAGGAGTTAGCATTCCCAGTCATGATCTCTAAGTATTGATCAGGTAGACGAAACACTCCGTAGTCAAATTTATTATAAAAACATAGGCCTACCTATTGGTAAGAAACACGTCAACCAAAATACGACCCAATGATAGGTTATATTTGTTAACAAAATCATTATAACGACCATAGGATTTACAAAATGCTGCCTTTCAATGAGGTTGTTGAAATCCTTGTAACATCAACTTATCTGTCAGTAGCATGCCTCGGTTAAAAAATCGATCATTCTCAGTGCATTTTCTTAAGGTGAAATATCCCTCTGCTCCAAATTTCACAAATGTTTGTTAAAATTCCCAACATTGTTTTTCATCAATAACAACAATAGCATAAGATTCAAGTGGAAAATAGTTTGAAGTATGAAGCTTTGCTTACTTTTTCAGAAATGAATATTATGTCTAATCATAATCTGAAGAAAATTTGATATGGTGAATAGAAAGACCAATAATTTTTTATCTCACCCTAAAATTTTAAAATATGAGGTATATATGAAAATGATATTTACTATCATACCTATCTAATTCACATTAGAAAACATAACGAAGCGTTGCTTTTTTAATCAGAATATCATATTGTTTTCTGTGCTTGTAAAATAAAAATGCATTCATCTACAAGAGTTATCTTTCCATCTACAGGAGTGATCATTCTTCAAAATTTTTTTTGGTGAAAAAAAATTAATTAATTAATTGTAAAAAGTCTGGTTAGTCTTCATCTGAAATTTCTGTAACAATTAAAGAATTTTATGAAAGAGAAATATCTCAATTTTAACAATTTAAAGGAATTGAGTATAAATGTTCTAGGTAAACTATTATAAGTAATTAATAAAAATATAAGCAATAGAAAATAGAAATCAATATTTGTAACTTAATTCGGATTTGAATGAGTTGACTATATAATGGTCCTCATTATCAAACTCTGGTAAGACAATTCGATCATTAGATCTCTTGGAATAATTTTCCTTGGAAAGTTATCTCTCTTATCAGAGGGATGTTACACCTTAAGTATCGAATAAGTTGGAAGACGTTAACACCATATGCAGGTGTTGTTGGAATATTACTACATAAATAAGGAAAGTTGACGATGGAAAAGCTGAAGACATACCGTTTGTCATACAGTTTAGTTGTTAGTTGGTCGTTTTTAGTCGGTAAAACATCCAAAATGAAACAGATGTGGCAGAGTATGTGGTGTCTTATTTCTCGCATAAAATGCGTTTTGTCGACTCCTCGATCCAAATTGTTTGCCTTCGGCTTAATGGCCTCAGGCAAACAGTTTGGTTCTTGGGTCCGACGAAACGCATGTTACCAACGAACCCAGTCAATATCTGTTTACTATTATCTGTGATAGAAGCTAAAATAAAATGTTTTGGGGTTCCATAAGTTTTATTGAAATGTCAACTGCTTCATTTAGAAATAATTCTCTCTCTCTCTCTCTCTCTCTCTCTCTCTCTCTCTTCTGTTTTGCTTGTTTTACTTACTGATATATCTATCTGATATCTTAGGTGGGAACTTTTCACTGCTTCGTTGATCACTTCTCGGTATTTGTTGGAGATTAACTTGTCTGATATCTTCAGAAAATGATTCCATACTTATCTACTTTATATTTGCCAATACGACATAAAGAGAAAGTTTTCTCTCTAGTTGGTAGGTAACAAACACTATCGACGAGACCTAACAAAACATTGGACATGCTATTGTTTCTTGTTTTGGACTCCAGTAGTGTTCGATTTAAAAAACTCTTTAACTTTCTTTCTATACTATATTCTACGAATTGTTATTGTAAATGTGTAATGAATCGAAGAATATTTTTCACCCGATCTTTGATCTGGATCAAACTATGACAGAAACAATTGATTATTTCGAGCAAATTAAATATTCGTTAACAGACTCCTTTGTGATACATCGAATGTTGACAAGTCCTTGCAATTTTAATGAATCATTCAAGATCAAGCAACATTATCATAAAGAGGTTAATTTATTAGGGGAAATCGATGATATTCCTAAGTAGAACTTTGAATCCTTCTGTATTTATTTTAAGGGTTTTTTTTAAGCATTGCTTCATGGACTTTACTGATTATTGATTTTATGTGGTCATTTCTATAACATAATATAATGGACAATTTAGAAGCTTCTTTTTATAGGCTATAAAAAGTTATCTTCTATACATGCTATTTGTAGTAATATTTACACAATACTACATTTTTAAACAATTGTTTTTACTCACAAGTTTATAAACATGAGGGTATAATGAAGGTGTCGTATGGACTTCAATTTAAAGAACTCTTCAGCAAATTAAAAAAATATATATATTATTGCGTAAATTTACTTTTTTTGGATTTTGTATTAATTGCTATCAAATCTTATATTTCGGCTAATGTATTAAAATTTATAAATTCCACACAGCCTTAAACCCACCTACGACACAGTCAAAGTGAATATTTTAATTGATTCTGATGACACTTCGTCTTTAATCTGAATTAATCCTTTTTACGTACATGCCGCTAAAGTTTGATCAGCCACTCAATAACCGTTTGATGACAGACTTATATTTTATTGTCTATCCTTTAATTTTGTATGTTTTGTCGTTAACAATCATAGTAAGTCCTTCGGTGCTGATACATGTAGACCCCAAACTCGTGTAAAAGTATCTCCTATACTTACTCTATATAAAAGTACAAAAACTATATCTGGTTGGCCCATACAGTGTAATACTTGAGAGAAAACCCCAGGGTTGCCAAGAATTAATTATAGAAGGACAAATCGCCCGAAATATTAGGACCAAATACATGTAGCTTGCAATTCTAAGAGAACAGCGTACAAAATAATGTTATCAGATGGAAAACCTAATTAAGTTAATTGATGAGTTTATCTCTGAATTAGACAGTCGGCAAGACCAACTCCCCAAAAGAATTTCTGTAAACGAAAATCATGAGAAAGATACTTTGATTTTTAAAGAGTATTCAAATCTAATAAAATTTGATTTCTTATGTCGAACTTTTTAACAAATATATACAAGCCATATAATCAAAGAAAAAAAATTAAGTAAGAAAAACTTGTATTGTAACCATACACAAGCGCTCATAAATAGAAATCAATCAACTCAAACCATACTCCTTTAAATACGGTATTATTATTTCTATATCGGCATGCTTTGCTGGCATCCATGTTTGTATGGATATACTCACACTGATTGGTTTCCGGTTTTGCTGAACCGTGAAATGAGTTCTGGGGAGATCCCAGTGCTATTTAATGTTGTATTGTGACAGCTTTATTCGCAAGCGATGCAATTAAATTAAACAATAATTGTGGCTGGTGCGATTTCCATCACCATCTAATGTAGGAATGTGGCAAGCCGATTTACTATTTTTAAACAAAACAGTAATTATATCTGTCTAATTGAAAAGAATTTCTTCATTAATAGAGTTTTTTTAATCGGAAGACGTAGAAATATTTTTAGGTCTGAGAGAATCATCTTATTCCATAAGAAATAAACTGTATTTTTTGCAGAAAAGAGTTTTCTCTTTTGACCGATCTATATATGTCTACATGCATTTATTCTGAAAATAAATTTTTTTAATCTATATATGAGGGTTGTCCCAGAAAAACGCGAACTTTTCAAATATTTCATAAACTACCTTACCAAAATTATTCAGTTTTGGCACAACGTTGGGAAATGATATTTTCGTCATTTCGACCAAATACTATAAGGTTGGAATGTCATCTGCATTTAGAACACAGCATTTAAAGGGTGTTAAATATCGGTTGTCGGCGCAAGGCAATTTCTTGACTTTCAAAATTAGCGTTGCCATCTATGTTCTCTTTATTACAAAGCTATTCGAAAATATAATGTGACAAAAATTACATCCATAGAACCTGTACGATATAGAGTATTCGTGTATAAAGAATTAATACTTTGACATCATAAATAACAAAAATATGACGTTATATGACCAAACACTATTAGTTAGATTAGTCAAAAACGGCGACGTCGGACGATAATGCGGAGCACCAAATTATCACTTAGTACTGTGTGGAGCAGGGTATGACACATGTTTATACGGGAAAAGAGTTGGAACGAAGGAACGACACAAATACATGTATCGAATACTGGTTGATACATAGTAAAAGAGGTTCAAAGATGGATGGACTGGTTATCCGTTGGAAGAAACGTTTGATAGACTCAACAAAAATGACAACAAACTGACAAGTCTAGAGCTGGACGTCATACGTGGAGACCGCCGTTAACTATGCGAGCAGTTAAGTTTATGATCGGGTTTGGAAATTTTCTATTAAAAGAATTGACTCTTTGATTTATTCTTAACCGTAGTACGTGTGAAATGGATAACCCGATAACTAAACGAAAATCAAATGCACTATCAAATTTCTGCTTCGAACTATTCTTAAAGACACACGATTCCTGAACAAATTCAAAAACTGCACGGTGTTGCACCGGGAGCTATTTTGAATGATTCGTTTATCAGAGATAAAAATGTTATTTATAGAGATATTTTATTGATATTTCTGTGATTTATGTAAAAAATGTTGATTATGATGCATGTCAATTTTTAACTTTAAAATATTAGTGAAACGAAAAATACTGAAAAAGTTTGCGTTTTTCTGGGACAACCCTCGTAGATATCTCTAAATTTTGGGTGACAACTTTTGTTTCTGGGATCTCTCTTCATAGAGATATTTCTTAGTCTTAATGGAAAATTTCTATCAAAAATGATATATCTCTAAATGTTTAAAGATATCTTTGTGAAAAGGAGATATTATTACTGTTTTATATATATAATATTATTTCTATAGGTAAAATATATCTTACTCTAAGATAGAGATATCTTATATGCAAAAGAGCTATCTCCTGAAATAGAAAGATATTTTGCTACAAATTAGGTATTTCTTGTGAAAATAGTGAAAAAAAAATCCCTTCAGCAAAAAAGGCATCTCTTTGTTCACAGATATTTCTACAAGCAATTTTCAGAGAAAAATAAACATGTGACCATGCAAGAATAGCTTTCATTTTGCTTTGGAAATTTAAATATGTATTTCATACCAGAACAAAAATAGGTAAGAATTAATAGGTGGAATTTAAAAAGATAAAGAATTATTGTCGAAGTATTGTATATGGACATTGACGTTTGCCTTTCTTCTTCATAGACGTTCTGTGTTTGGAGAAACTCGATATACTGCTAACAGAATAAACAAAATTATCATGTTTTGTAGTCTTTATTGTATTTATCTTCTCGTATTCACCGAGTCCAAATATTCCAGATTCATTATCTGTCTTTGAATACTGATAAAACCTGTAATTGTAGACGCATTAATAGACATCATTGTGTGCTGCTTTATGCAAGAGCGATGCCATTAATTCAATTTGTATACTTAAATTGGTTCACTACAATTAAGTTGTACATTGAGATAATCAGTACATTTATTGTAACATCATTCTTAAATATCTTAGATATAATAAGGAAAGCTTGCTTTTGTTTGTGTTCCGGTATATTAATCAGTAAATTGAACCTCATGTTATTGTCCATTTATGCAAACTTTCTTATAATTCAATGACGGATGCTTAAAGCATCTAAAGTAGTTGAAAAAAACATACATATCTCTTTTCGAAATAAATAAATTCATGTGCCTAGGAGGAGTAAGCATCCCCTGTTGACCGGTGACACCCCCGCCGTTAGCCCTATGTATTGATCAGTTAGACGGAACATTCCGTAGTATAAAAACAAAGACCTAACAATCGGTATGAAACATCAACCAAAATACGACCCAATGACAGGTTATATCTCGTATTTGCAAACGAGATCATTATTTCGACCATAAAATTTACGAAATGCTGACTTCAAACGAGGTTGTTGAAATTCCTGCAACATCAACTTATCTGTCAGTAGCCTCCCTTGGTTTAAAAACTGGTCGTACTCGGAGCATGCTCTTGAGTATCGAATAAGTTGGGAGATGTAACACCATATGCAGGTGATAGCGGGATATTACTACATAAATAAAGAAAGTTGACTATGGAAAAGCTAAATTCATCTCGTTTGATATACAGTTTAGTTGTGAGTAAGCCCTGATCGTCTATAGTTAGTAAAACATCCAAATATGAAACAGATGTTGCAGAGTTCTTGGTGTCTTTTATTTCAAATTCACTATGATTAAGCCTTGTACAACCGAATGGTTATTGAAGTTTAAGTTTTCGGGTCATCATTTTAATTGCAGAAAGCCTTCATCGAATCTCTACTCGATTTATTTGAGCAAGAAACGGAAGACATGATAGACGCCATTGAAGAAAGCCGGATGGAACTTCGGGGAACTATGCTGGATTTTGAAGACGAGACCGAGCAATTAAGGGCAGAGTCTCGAATGCTTGGTATACATTCATGTGCCATTATGTCCATTTCTGTTTCTCAATTTTCAAGTTTGATGTCAAATATTTTTCATGAAGCATATAATTGGTAGATTGCCCATTTGAAGTCAAAAATTTCAAATAATTGATGTATTTTTGCAACTCGAGTATATTGATTTTAGTCAGTCATGGACATTTCAGTGTCGTAATGAAAACAATTACATTGACAGAACAACGACGAATTGAATACGAGAAGCAAGCGGTCGATAAGTATCTGGAAAAGAAAGGACGAAAAAGTCAAGGTTCCAGAGCATCCTCTAGAATTTCAATCGTTAACGAAAGAGATGATGCTAGAAGTCGAGCAGCTGTGGTGGATTATATCCGGAAAAAGAAAGACAGGACCGGAAGTTCTCTCAGTGTTCATAGTAACCCAAGCATTCATTCCCCTAACAATGAACGTCCTGTTAGCGTTATCAGCTCTAGAAGTTTACCCACACCAGTCATGTCACAGAAAACCATCGAAGAGGTAATGAAATGGTCATATAGCAAGACACAAACATCTGCTATTAAACAAGAACCAAAAAACACAAGTTGTCATAGCTTTTCCCACCAAAAAGTCATTGATCAGGATTAAATTTAGGGATGTCAAAATATTTATTTTCCTTAGTCGATTATTCAGTTGCATTGTTCGAACGATAGTCGAATATTCGGAACATTTTCTGAAAATAAAATTTTATTTTAAACTTCACTGGTACATGACGTATTTGTAACTCAAAACCCCTTTTACATAAATGTATTTAAAAAGTAACCTCAAAATTAATGCAACGTAACGTGTGGATAGCATGATTATATGAAATCAATTTAGACACCTAATTCTCCAAAATGTAAAATTTCCCCATCAATCGAATTCATAAATCGGTCTATAAGTCAATTTTTGTTTTAGTAAGCATTATTTAAAAATTGCCAGCCGATTTTTTTTCTTTTCAATTTTTTTTTAGCTTATTATGAAAGAAATAAAAATCAGGTGCTCGTGATATTTTTAAACAGTAGGATGAAATATATGGAGATAACGAACAGTATTCAAGCTCAAAAGTCCATTATACAATACAAAATAGGAGCAGAGCAAACAGGGACCTCCAAACATCAGAGGTGGGATCAGGTGCCATGGAGGAGTGAGCATCCCCTGCCGACCGGTCACACCCGCCGTGTGCTCCTTGTCATGATCGGGAAATAACGGAAAAATCCGTCGACAATTCAGTGTGTAAATAATGGCCTAACAATTAGTATGAAAAACGTCAGTCAGCATTTGACTCAATGATAAATTGTATTTGCTGACAAGGTCATTGTATCGACCATAGAACTTACGAAATGATGACTTTAAACGCGACAGCTGATATTTTTGTTTCATCAACTTATTTGTCAATAATTTACCTCGTTTAAGAAATTGTACATACGTAGAGCATGCTCTTGCGTATCGAATCAACTGAGAGATATATACCCCGTATGCAGGTGATGAAGGTATATTGCTGCATAAGTAAGGGAAGTTGACGATTGAAAAGTTAAAGTCATCACGTTTATCATAAAGCTTGGTTGTTAGATTACCATTAACGTCTTTTTCAAGTAAAATATCCAAACATGAAACAGATGTGTCAGACTCTGTGGTATCTTTTATCTCAAGTTCACCAGGATATATCGTATCGACATAAGAATGAAAATAGCCATTGTTAATTGACAATACGTCGTCGATATATCTAAATACTGCTTATTAAATTGATTGCCCGGCTATCAAAATGTCCTTAAAATGTAAGCGGATTGTTTTAATAATTATCGAAGTATCAAAACATGTCACGGCTATGGTGTGTTCCTTGGATTTGAGCAATCCTAAAATAACAAATTTACAGAATATAAGATCAAGCCCAATTAATAGTTTTCCAAACAAAGTCCAGTAATTTGATGAGTAATTTATTACAAAAACAACACAGTCAGTATCTGACATATAATTCCCGCGGTAGTGAAGCACTTACGATTACTGTACTTTCTATAAGTACATTGAAAGTCAATTCGTTTTTTTTTTTTTTTTTTTTTTTTGTTGTTGAGGAAAATTTTCGACTGTCTCCGAGGAAAGACGGTTTCTCAATTTTAAGATGATATTCCATCTCGTTAAATCACTCTTTTATTGCATTTATTTAATAATAATAATAATATTCGAATGTCGTTTCATTATTCGATCGTCGGTCCATTCGACTGATAGTCGAATAGTCGACTAATCGTTGACATCCCTAATTAAATTTCAATCTTCAGTTTAATGCTAAAATTCTACAATATATTTAGAGAAATTAGGTCTCCTACAAAACTGCCAAATACTAGAAATACGAGAAATACTATTTCAAACAATCAAATAAAACAAAGGCTGATTTTTTAGGAGACTGACTTGATAATGAAGAACATGGCTGCCGCGGACCATCAGATGGAGTATCAGAGACACCGTCACGCTGAGATGTTAGAAAAGAGAAGGCAAGAAAGGGCTGTCAAAAAGAAGACCACAGAAGAGAAAGCCTTAGAATTACTGGAAAAGGCCCTACTAGTGGACAAGCAGTAAGCTTATCACAGAACATCTTACATGTACCATATATGTTTGACGATCTTCAGAAACAAACATAGTCTGTCACTTGAATGGTTCTATTTTAGATACAAAGTCTTTTTATTTACTTTTTAAGTCCCCCTCCCCCCAACCCGAGAAGTTGCTTCTCCATTTTCAGAAAATTAATTTCTTAACTCTTTGTATGATTTTTTGAACAAATAAGATACTAAAAAATAAATTTAAGAGGAACTTAACAGCAAATATTGAAAAAAAAATCGACATACTTTAAATTTATAAATGATAAATGAGATCTACGAGGAAAACTCGATACTTGATTTGAGTTCTATCATCAAGTGTATAGCGTAGTGTACTTAAAAAGTCCTGCCAATCACCTTATCTTTTAACATATCGTGTATATTCTAACACCATAGGATCTAGTTTTGTTAGGAAACTTTTTCTTTATTGATTTGAAGCTAATCAAAGAACTAATTATATTGAAAGTTAACACAGAGCCATCTTGGACTCGGGTACACTTCATACAGTCTTTAAAAACTATTTGTTATCACAAAGTTGATCACGTGATACAAGTCAATACAAATGAGTAGATACAGCAATATACACTGAAAAATATTTGAACTAAAATTGTTGAACATGTAAACTATGAGGATATTTACTTTTATATATATAGGGATATTTGATTTTCTTTTATAGCATATCTGTTTGGCTTTATTTTCCGATATATTTCTGCATTATGACTATACTTCAATACATTTTGTACGTTGGCCAATGCTTTCTTATTTTCTGACTTATTTCGTATAAATAAAGTTGTGTGACTTTTTTGTGTGTACAAATCAATGACATCCATAATTCTTCTGGGAATATTCACCATTTCAATGTGAAATCAGCTAAAGACAATGTAATATTAAGTAACACAGCGACTTCAAAGGCTTATGAATAGAAAATGCTCTCTCCTCGCCTGATGGAGAATTCAAATTTATCTAAAGCAGAGAAAGAGATATTCTTGAAAACTGACCTTGATTGTTAAAATTACTGATGGTTTTTTAATTTCTTTTTCCGCTGCATAATATATTTGGTTTAGTAATGATAACGAGCGAGTGATTAAAAATTCATAGGCGTTGTCAACAGAATACAAGTTAAAGGAAGCTTAAACATTTACGTGAAATAATCACCTGCTTTGTTCCAATCATAAAATATCAGACCAGTGTTCGGGTGTAACAGTTCCCGATATTAATTTTTAGTCAAGTTCATCAATATAAAGAATCGAAAGGGAAAGGTTTTTGATCAACAAAAGAGTCTAAACAATAGAAACAAACGTAAGTAGCAAACTCTTAATAGACCAGGATCGATTATGTCCTCCCCTAGAATTCCGTAAACCATTCTTAATGCAAAATTGACAGAAACAGAGTCAATAAAGTCTGGTATTAATACAAATAATTCTCTCCGAGAATTTTAGGCGACTATTGAATGTCTAAAACAAATCCTGCAAGACATTTGAATGGAATAGTGATCTTCAAAGAAATCTGACTGCATTACTTTCATGAAAAGACAGGTATAATCCTCATCTCGAGAGAGAAAGAGAGAGAGAGAGAGTAAAACTCTATTTGCGATGTAACATGGTTTTCAGTGACCCCAATAATCGAGAAAAATATCCATGAACTTTCTTTTAAAAATACTCCTAATTCATCGACACCAGCCTTGACAACGGTAGGAACCAACTGCCACTACATGAATAGGAAGAAGTCTGCAAAATTCTGCCTGATTGGAAGATATAATCTAGACAATAGCAATAGGAGAAACAGGGAGTCAATAATTAGAACACATGTCGAACCTAGCTGAGTTCTGCCATGTACATATAGTTAAGGACTTCTTTTTCCCTCTTAGTCTAGTACAAAAAGAGTTCATCGTCAGATAAAAAATAAGAAATAAACAGACCCTGAGAAGATTTTTAACGCAATGCTATCTACATACCATCTAACAGAAGCACAAAATACAATAAAATCATTTTGATAAGAAAAATTAATACTTAGACAAAAACGTTTCTTCGAGTATGAATTCTAATAAGTATTCATTCTGAATTTCTATGCATATGCATGTTAGACTGAAGTCATAATGCAGATTTTACAACAAGAAAAAGATCGTCAGAATAAAATTCAAAAGCCGAATAACAGAGAGAGAGAGAGAGAAAAAAAAGAAAACATAAGTAAATACACCCAGTAGTGATGACAAATACTAGATACTGACACTTATGTTCCATTACAGGCTGGCAGCCAAGAAAGAAATTCAGAACCGGAAGCTACAGGAACGTTTGGACGAAATGAAAAGGAAGAAAGAACGAGATGCTGCCACTTCACGTGCTACATCAAGAGCAGACGACTTGGGTCATACGAACGAAGCTTTTGAAGACCTTGAAAAATACTAATTTAATCAAAAATGATACCGGCAAAGTGTTCAGTCCGGCAAAATTCAACAATTATTATCACAAATTCTGAACTGTTTGGGATTTGTCTGATAGGTCCCAACATAACAGAGTTACCTCAAAAATTGACTAAACAGTTTATGATCGACTGTGATAAAGAAATAAGAAAATTTGCAAATCTACATGTGATTTTTTTTAATACATGTAATATGTTTTAAGATGCAATTAGTAGAAATAGTATATTTTCCTATGACTGATTGCAATATTTTCTTTTTAAAATGGAAAATATTCGAGACATAAACATCATTTCTTTGAAACTCAACAGATTCTTAAAGTACTTATGACTTGTTTGATGTTTTGAAATTCTACTGTTTGTGTGTGTGTGTGTGTGTATGAGAGAGAGAGAGAGAGAGAGAGAGAGAGAGAGAGAGAGCACATGTCATTTAATAGATTTACATAATTTATTTTGTTGTGAATTCACAGAAAATACGATGTGACATGTTTTTGACTACTGTATTTACTAACATGCAGTTATAAAAGTTAATTTTCATCTTTTGAAATTTCAGAATTATTTGTTGAAACCATTTTGTTTGTAGTTGTAATAGATTTAAAGAAAATGCATTATTTTCTTGTTTCTGAGGAAAATATCAGAGTGTAAATGAGAAACAATAATAGGGGGCTCTAATTGGTGACTAAACAATTTTGATTGGCGCATATAATTTCTTTTTTAAGTCACAAAATTGGCGACCTTTTTAAATTGACTTGGCAATCGTCAAGTTTTCCTATGAATGATTGATTCCTATGACTGAGCCAACTATAAACATTTTCTACATTTTTTTTTCATTAAAAGCAGATGTTAGCAATGGCATGCCTCCATATATTGACTTAAATATCAATTTTTAAAATAGCGCCTAAAAAATTGCCTGGCGACTAGAACTTTACATCGGCGACTTAATGTTTTACCGGTATATTAGGAGCCAGCTGGGGGTCGTAACATAAAGCTTGCTAAGTTTTTGACTTAAGTAGGGTCGTAAGTATGTTTTAGGTGCAATCTTAAGACCTGCCTAAGTACTACTTAAGTATGTCTTAAACCGTAACATAAAACGGACTTAGGTAGGTCTTAGCTAAGTCAAACTTATGTTCAAAATATTTGTTATGAATCATCCTAGTTTTTCAATATATTTATATATACACTGTATATTTGTAAAAATGATTTAGTTACGTTTTTAATCACATATATATTAAAGCTGACGTCCTTACCTATCGGTTTTAGCTAGGTTCGATTAGATTTCGTATTTAATTAAAGTTAATTCTGTTTAAATTATTCGAAAAACAATGTATTTGAAAACAAATATTGCACGGTCATAAAATGGCACTAGTGGTTCATTGTAAATGTCATTGAGTGAATATTGTTTATCACTCGAGACTGCGATGTTTTCAGTTTACCGTTTGTTGTCATTCTTTCGTTTGACAAATGTTCACTTGTTTTCAAATTGTCATTCTCGCAGACATGGCACGATAACCGAATGTCTATGTACTTGAAATTGAAACTCTAATTAAAAGAGTGCAAAACAATAGGGACATTTTGAATTTTTTTCCTCCCATATCAGCAAGCAGAGACTGCAGACGTTTTATTATATACTTATTTACAATTTAATGAAGGATGGAAAAGAATTGTTTTCAGAAAATCATTTTTCGTATATCTCAAACTTATCAACAATCTCTCTCTCTCTCTCTCTCTCTCTCTCTCTGAAACGTTAGTGAACTCTGTCTGAATCCTCGCTTGTTGCGTTCTACATTCAATCTAATTTACAGAAAATCTGTGTTTTCTAGTCATCATCCTTTAATTCACCGACAATTTTTAAAATCATTTCATTTTTTCACAGTGAACAAACAAAGCCATGATTACTGTATACAATTGACTTATAATGATTAGTGTTTTATAACCTAAGTCCCATTAATATTTCAAACGTATCCCAAAAATAATATTTTGCATTTACATGTACATGTATATGTCATTTAGAGAGTGATATTGGAATCAGTGATGAATACCCCCCCCCCCTCCCCCCGACGAAAAACTAAAATTCTTTTACCAGTATATTAAATATTGAAAATTATTTTTCAATGCATAATATAAATAGAGGAATGTTTTAATATAGAAATTCAATCTTAAATAGTCTAAATATATGTTTAAGAAAGTTATGATATACTTAAGTCACCTCTACTGGCCGCCTAAGTTTTGCTAAGATTGTCAAATCTTAGCACGTTTCTAGTTACGGTCTTAAGTTTAAGACTGTACTTAAGTCCTACTTAAGCATGGTCTTAGACTTAAGTACCCTTTATGTTACGACCCCCTGGTGCCTAAATTTTAGAGGTCACTTAGAGGCCTGGATAATCATTCAATAAGTGTACGACTTCCTTATTGGTAGTTAAAGGGGCATGGACACAGAATTGAAGTTAATTTCGATACAATATCAAGGCTAACATGAACAAAAGCATGTCAGACCGATATATGATAAAAATCCTCTTTAGAAACTTCTTTTATCTGAATTTTTGTCTTAATGAATCAACTTTTATGAGCTAAAAATCGAAAACATGAACAATAACAGAGTTCGTGCCAATATTTACAAACACAAGTGTTTCATGTAAGGTTATGAAAAATGCCGTTTTAAAGAATTAAGAATTTTTTAATTAGTTCAAATCAATAAAATGAAGCAATTTTTTTTTTCGGAAAAAAGAATTGGAAAAAATAAAAATTGTAAATAAAACAGCAATGCAAGTGTGTCCTTGCCTTTTTAAACATTTCTTATACATGTACCTCCTCAAGACTTCGGCAAAAAACCTTAATTTTAATCAAGAAAATCTAATTGATTCTTGAATTATCGTGTACAACATGCAATGCTGACACATTTTATGACTAAAGCAATACTATTTCCAACAATTATTAAGTTTTGAATGTAGGAAAAGGTATGAACCGATTTTTAATTAAGTTTATTAAAACTCCAAGAGCTACGTACTCAGATGATAAGTGTTCGTTCAAATCATGAACTTTTACGACTGAATTTCATTCAACGGATAAACTACAGTGTTTCATTAACATTATTTATTTTTACAAGTGTTGTATTTTATTTCAATTATGCAATATGCTTTAAGAGTTAAAAACAATTTGCGAACCTGTGTGACAACTGGTAATATAGCTCACGAACTGCAAAGAAATTATCAGTTAACACTTATACCAAAATACTTTCAATACGTTTTACTTGAAAGTGTTTTAATTTTTTGTTGTTTTTCTTTAGGTTTAGCACTATGACGTGCTTCATATTCAGTTATATATCTCTAACCTGCTTGTATTTCAGGGAAGAATAAACAGGACGAACATGTACGTATACGATGATAAACTGTTCTTAGACAAAATAAGTAATTCTTAGACAAAATAAGTAATTCTTAAACAAAATAAGTAAAAAATAACAAAACTATCTAAATGAGGTACTTGTGTGTTTCCAGAATGTTATAATACAAATTGTTGAAAAAATGTAAATATGAGCTTGAATATAATCTTAACTTTTTCACTTTGAGTACCATACTTCACATGCTGTCAGGTGTCATACAAATTTTCTTAATGCACAAACCATTGTAAAATTTAAGTAGAAAACAACACAAGAAAACATGAAATCAAAAACAATATTGCAGTTGTGCAAGTTATACCGATATTTTTTGGTATCTTGGCAGTCAAATCACGTCACGTTTTTCTTTTCACACTATTTGTATGAAGCAGAGAAGCCATTTCATGAGGTGTTTAGAAATTCTGCTTGACGCTAAACAAACTATGCAGTCAACAGAAAATTTACTTGGTGCAGGGATGTGGAACACAATTACTCATTAAAGTAAGTGGACAACAGTTTATGTGAGAGAGATAAATTTATATAGTTAAGGTAATGGGATGGTCGATCAATTTATTACTTTCCATCATTCTACTTAGTGGATGGGATTACTTGAGGAATAGGTTGTTGACCTTTAGAATTTAAAGCAACAAATGCACTGAACCATGGATAGAGGCTTTTTGTAAAATAATGATAACGAGTCAACAAAAAATATAAAAGCATTCTACTGGACCATAGCTACAGTGATACCTAAAAGCTCCATTAAATTATTAACCAATTTACTGTAGGTCATATCCAGCATCCGAACCAAGTCTTGTAGTGTGCATCCCTGCATATATAATTTGTTTTTGGGATAGGAAGGGATAATAGCTACTTGGAAATGAACTTTAACCAAAAACTTTAACCCGGTCACTCATCCAGAAAATTTAGGTCAGATAAAGCTTCCAAAGCAAGTTTGGTAGTGTGAATCCCTAAATGCATCATCCATGCAAGTTTGGTAAAGGTTGAAATTATAGCTACTTATGACTGGACTTGACCTAAAACTTAAACATTGTCACTCATCCAGAAAATATAGGTCAGATTAAGCACCCAAAGCAAGTTTGCTAGTTTACTTCCCTATCTGCATCACCCATACAAGTTTGGTCACCACAGGGCATATTTATTGGGAATGGACTTGCTTCAAAAACTTTCAAATGGTCACTCTTTCAGAAAATGTAGGTTTGATCCAGCATACAAAGCAAGTTTTGGTAGTGTGCATCCCTGAATGCATCATTAATACAAGTTTTGTTAGTGTGCATCCCTTCATGAATCAAGAACACAGCGAGGCACGTCCGGTCAGTCTGGTCTTTTCATCTGTAGAAGGTTTGTGACGGTACATATTGTCGTTTTGTACATATTGTCGTCGGCGACAATATGTACCTACCCTCACTGCACATTTTGTCGTCCATCGGTACATATTGTCGCCGGATGAAAAGTAAGACATGTACATATTGTCGCTGGCGACATTATGTGCTTCACCCTCACTGTACATATTGTCGCCCCACACATATTGTTGCTTAAAGATTTCTTTTGTTGTTCATGGTCGTGTTGAGAATGTAATTGGTGTGTGAATCACACTGACGTGTCTCGTATGCTATTTTATGCAGCGTGATTGTGACGGTACATTTTGTCGTCCTGTTCATATTGTCGCCATCGATAATGTGTACCTACCCTCACTGCGCATACATGTATTGTCGTCCATCAGAGCATGTCGCATGACAATCCACGACAATGCTCCATGTAAATATGACTAATCATTGCTTTGCTGTTTTCAAGAAGATAAGTTTTAAAGAATTGTCAATATCATCCTATGTAAAACTTTGATCGCCCATTGTGGCCCCACCCTAGGCCCAGTTTTATTTGAAGATACTTGAATCTGCGCTACCTGAGGATGCTTCCATATAACATCACTAATCATGGGTCTACTTTTTCTCAGTGGTGGATCCAGAAATTTCAGAATGGAGAGGGGGGGGGGGGGGAACGGTTCAGAAATTTTTTTTTTACAAGCAAAAAATGTCATTATGTAAAGGTGTGATACTGCATATGTTAAGTAAATTACTTAATTATGAAATTTTACCTGTAAGTAAATTGAGAGTATAAACAAGTTAAACAAACTGAATTTACCCCCCCCCCCCTCCAACCAAAAATAATCAAACTACCGAGCGGGAAGGGGGGGGGGGGGCGCCGGTGCTACATCTGTCTTTGGTTTTTGAGAAGATTTTCAAAGATTTTCTGTATATATTCCTAGTATGTAAAACTTTGATCACCCATTGTAGCCCCACCCTACCCCTGGGGTCATGATTTGACAAAAGATTTGACCAATATTGATTTTTGTTTTTGTTTCTTTGTTGTTATAATGTCCCTCTCGAGAATTTTTCATTCATATGGAGACTTCACCACTTGCCAGTGGAGGGCTGCAAATTTAGACCTATACTTGGCACTAAGGGTTATTGAGCAGTGAGGGATCTTTTTCGTACCAGCACCTCAAAATTGAACGTACGCTATGTAATGACGCTTTCACATAAGAATAATCTCTTCTGACCCAGTTATTCTTGAAAGGAAGATTTTTGAACGATTTTTTTCTAAATATTCTATGAAAAACTTTGATCGTCTCTTGTAGCCACACCCTTCCCCCGAGGGACATGATCTGAAAAATTGAATCTATACTTCATACTGAAGCCTTCACATAAGTTTCAACATTTCTGACACAGTGGTTCTTGAGAAGATTTTTAAAAGATGTCACTAAATTTTCACTTATTCTTAACTACTCCCCTTGAAAGAGGGCATGGTCCTTCATTTGAACAAACTTGAATCCCCTTTATCTACGGATGCTTTGTGGCATGTTTGGTTGAAATTGACACAGTAGTTCTTGAGAAAAAACTGAAATTGTGAAAAGTTCACAGACAGAGGGACAGTCAGAAAAAATGTGATCAGAAAAGCTCACTTGAACTGCCTGTTCAGGTGATCTAAAAATGTCCACCCAAACACCAATTATATCAGCACGTGATTGTATGTAAGAATAATGCAAAAAATAATTCTCAAATAATCATCATTACTGAACAAAAAATATTAATGCATGTATTCAATCTCCAAGTATATATTACACGAAAAAAAAATAGGCTGATTTATCAGATATCTCAAGAATTACGGTATCTTGACATATCATAGTGATGTACATCAATCCTGGACACAATTTTCTGAACAAAAAGTTTTCTCCCTACAGTATTACGAGTAATGTTGTCTGTCACCCTCCGTGCGTGTGTGTGTTTATCAATCTCTCTTTCTTTTCTCAAGTGAATATTCGTCTAAACAATATATCGACGACAATATATGCCGACCTAGACTGTACATATTGTCGCTGACGACAATATGTGCTGGTGCTTGACTGTACATTTTGTCGTCCATTATGCAGGAGAAAAATAAGGCTCGTCTCGGTACATATTGTCGCCGGCAACGATATATACGGATGGACGACAATTTGTGCAGTGAGGGTTGGTACATATTGTCGCCGACGACAATATGTACAAAACGACAATATGTACCGTCACAAGGTTAGTGAAAAGCTTTCTCCATCAAGAAACGTACACCATAGATGAACCTCTAAGCACACAACGTTTGCTTTTGCATATGAGTAAACAGATTTGTACCTGATCCTGACTAGGTGAAAATATGTTTACGGGAGTATTTTTTGCAAATATGTAGGTGCATTTATGCTTAGATGTAGTATACTTTCGCATATGCAGGTTATTTTCATATGAGTAAAGCTCGCTGTATGAACAGGACTTAAGTGGGTTAACAGACATTCCCAAAAAATCTAATTCTGCATAATAATCTAAATGGTAAGTCAAGGAAGCCTTCCCAATATAAGTGCGAAAAAAATTCTTGGAATGGTGGATGCTGGCATGAAAATTTCTGATGTTTCTTGTCAGTTTAGTGTTCACAAAAACAACTGTATACTGATTAGTTACTGAGTAATCGGTTGAGGACTGTCCCGGGGGGAGAGACCAATGAAACTGACTCTGGAACAGGAGGATGTTTATATACTTAACATCAAGACGCAAGACAGATTTCTTCCAGCAACCTGTAATGTTGATCGTTTAAGGACAGCAACAGGAGTTCGTGTTTCGTCTGAAACCGTCCGCAATGGCCTCCGTAGAACTGGTCTAAGAGCTCGAAGACCCCATAAAGGGATGGACTTAACAGCGAACGCAGAAGGTCCAGCTAACAGTAAAAACAAAGGTTGCTCTGGGCAGATAATCATCTGCATTGAAACCTTTAAAATTTGCAATCGGTATTGTAAGCTGACTAATCTCTGTTCAGTCTATGCATATGGCCGGTTAAGGGTCTGGGGTCAAAAAGGCTAAAAGGTTCATCAAAGCTGTGTTTTGCAGAAAGAAAGCTTTGGCGTTGGTAGTGTGGTGGTCTGGGGAAGTATTTATTACCGAATTTGATTTTTGTTTGCAATCCTTAAACGCATAGAGCTACTACAATGAGATCTTGCGGTCTGCTCTTCCTTTTTTTTTTTACAGTAAGTCATGGATTCTAGTTTCAACAGGATAATGCACATTCTCATACCGCCAGAGTCAGAATCTCCTCCGGACCAACAATGTGAATGTCATGGACTGCCTTAGCCGCTCTCAAACCCTAAATCCTATCAAATACATAAGGGATTTGCTACGAATCCGAAACAATCATGCAAATATTGTCTACATGATTTGGAGAACACTTGCTTGGCTGAATGGAATGCAAATCCCCAGAGATTAATTCAAAACATCCTTAGAGACCTAACAAAAAATACGATAGTTAACTATATATAGTTCTGTAAAACACTCTATTTGTAAGAACTTTATTTTCGCTTAATTACGCGAGACAATCTGCTCGCGGAAATTTCATTCTCGCGTATAATTCTGCTGTTATATAGAGCAATAACTAAACTCGTGAAAACAACAATCTAGCGAAAATAAGATGCCTCGAAAATTAAGTGATCTACTGTATACTATAGTTAACGATAGTGATAATGAAAAAGGTGAAGATAACGAACAGTGATCGATCTCAAAAAACCTACAAACAATACAAATCTGTGAAAAGGGCATAAAAGACGGACCCACGGAAATTCCAGATTTGAGATCAGGTACCTAGGAGGAGTAAGAATCCCCTGTCGACCGGTGCACACCTGCTATGAGCGCTATGTATTTATCAGGTAGACGGAATATTCCGTACTCAAATTTAGTATTTAAAAAAGTCCTAGAAATTCATATGAAAATCGTCATTCAAGAGCCGATCTTTACGAAATACTGACTTTAAATCTATTTATATCCAATCGACATATGAATGGAAGCAACTATTTTTAATTGACGTCGTCGATATTTCTAAATGTCGAGTTAAAGGCCAGCAAGAGTTTTCTTCTCATGTAAAAGTTTCTTAATAAATCCTGCTTTAAAGGAACATAAAAATTGGTCGGCTAATAAACGAGCATAATTAGATTAGAAATTCCAACAGATTGTTGGAAGACCTGGTCTCCAAAGACTATATAGATGTTGTCAATGAGGAACCCCAGCATCCTTTTAATATCAATTTCAATATTTGTGTGTAGAATCAGAGTGATTAACAAAGTAATTTTTATTGACCAATCACAAGATAAGAAAAATTTCGAGTTCCATTTTTATTGAAGAAGCAGACAGCAGTTGACTATGATATAAAAAAAACCCCTAGTTTTTAATCATCGTGAAGAATGGTTGTATAAAGTGTAGAAAATTCATACGTTTTGATATAACTGACTACTGACTTTTGAAAAAGTTTGTGATTTTAAATTTTCTAAAAGTTCTCTGGAGTTTTTAAGAATCTGGATTTGATTTACACCACTTCTAGAATATGCTGAAGCACAGCCGTCTGAAGTTTCTCCTTAACAGCGGTTAATACTTTTGCGAGTAAAGATATGGGCTTTGTAGAGCAATTGCTAAACCCAGCAATGTATCTATCTTTACATTAGGATTTTTATGAAGTTAATGAATCCAGTATAGGTAGAGTAGATCGAACAAACCTTCGTTGACTGGTATGTTAAAAGTATTAAAGACTGAAATATGATTTTGAAGAATTTCATCCTTAGAAAGTGAACTGTAGCATGAGTTGGATTCTAGATGAAGAATTAAAACCAAGTTCTTCTAAAATGCAATCATAATAATGAACCTTTCAAACAAAGATAATATTGTTACAAACCTTGTCTGCTGGAACCATTATAATAAATTGTTCATCTAGTCTTTTTCTTTTATCACCTCCGATTTAGTGAACACGGATGGATAGATGGTTTGCACATTACCTTTTAACTTTCTAACGCGATTCTTTTATATATTTCTAAAACACTTAATCCATTCTGAAGAAATGTCCAGATCTTCCGCTTCAATGCACGGCATGTCTTCGACAGAGTTTATTATAGAAATGAAGATCTATCGTCAATTGAAAGATCGAGGCTCCCTGTATTTAGGTTTGGGAATATATATAGGAAATGCAGGGTGTAGACTTGAACTTAAAATGTGGTGGAATGCAAGACTAAACTTTTTTATGATAAAGAATATTACTAATGTTCACAGCATCTACCTCTTTGTTGGCAAGTTTAAGGAACGTGTTGAATCGAAATTATTATCTTCTGACACATGCACGTGGCGGCTTAAAGAGTCTGTGCTGGGCAACATCAATGATCCCAAACACTAGCTTGTGTTCTGCAGTTGAAGTATCCAAGTAAGGACTTATTTTAGCATCTTTAAATAGTCCAACTGTCATTGAGCAAGGTAAAGTGAATCAAAAGAGACATCATGTATATTTGGTCTATAACTGTATGATCGATGGCCATGACTACGCCTACGTCTAGGCGTGTTGTTAAAAAAGTCCTTTTATATTCACTGGCACATTGTGGGCTTGAAAGATTTCCCACATTATTTATGTGGTCGTTGCAACCATACGGAAATACAGTGCTTAGTTTCCTGATCCAGTATTATTCTCTTGTCTACGGAATGGAGTACTAAATGTTAACTTTGACACTATGGACACTTTAATTTACTATATTGAGAACTATGACACTTTGATTTACTATAGTGAGAACTTTGAAAACTATAGTGATCACTGTGACACCATACACTGTAGTGATCACTTTAAAAACTTGGATTTACTATAGTTATCGCTCAAATGTACTATACGTCGTTGGGTTTGAGGTGATAACTCTACACATATGGTTTGACGTATCCAATGGCATTTGATATTTTGACTTACTAAATATAATGTCAGTGTGTCTTCCATTTACTACATCAACATTGATAATACAAAGAACACAAATGGAATGAGAGACAAACCTTTTTTTCATGTAAGAAATATCTTGTCATTAGCAGTCATTAAAAAATATATAGTATTGAAAGTATCTATACTAACAATGAACAAGAGGCCCATGTGCCATATAGCTCACCTGACATTTTGGTTAGAGGAAATCAGAAATCAGTTCAGTATATTGAAAAGTTCAGATATATGTGTCCAACTTACCCTCAGAGGGTGATGATGTGAACAAACTTTCTTCCATATGAATATGACTAAATCATGAGTTTGTTGCTCTTGAGGAGAAGATTTTTAAAGATTGTTTTCTTATAATCCCATGTAAAACTTTGATTGCTTAATGTGGCCCCATCCAACGCCCAGGTCATGAGCTGAACAAATTTGAATCTACACTTCATGAGGATGCTTCTGTATTAATGACTTATCATGTCTTTGCTGTTCTTGAGAAGATTTTCCCTATATATTCCTAAGTACAAATTTGATTCCTCCTGTTGTGGCCCCACATTACCCCCAGGGGTCATGATTTGAACTTACTTTATCTACACTTTCTGAGAATGCTTCTGTATTAATATGACTAATCATGACTTTGCTGCTTCTAAGATATTTCCTATATATTCCTATGTATAACTTTGATCCCCTGTTGTGGCCAACCCCTGGGGATATGATTTGAACAAACTTGAATCTATACTACCTGAGGATACTTCCTATTACATGAATAACCATGGCTTTACTGTTCTTGAGAAGATTTTTAAAGATTTATCTTTGTATGCCTATGTAAAACTTTGCCCACCCATTGTGACCCCACCCTACCCCGGGGATCGTGATTTAAACAAACTTGAAGATAAGAGTAATCTGCAAGACGGGGTATTCTAAATGTGAAATTAAATGCGACTTCTATCAAGGAAAAATGGTTTATTATAAAAATAACTTTGATACTTTGAATAACCAGTTATCACTTTGAAAACATTGATTTACTGTAGTGATAACTTTGACACTTTGCTTTACTACAGAATAACTTTGACACTATAGTGATAGCTATGACACTATAGTGATAACTTGAAAACTTTGATTTACTATAGTGATAACTTTGCAAACTTTGATTTACTAAATATAAAATAAAGAATTTGCTATCTTAGTTTTGTTTGTTTGTATGTTGTTTAATGTCCCTCTCGAGAATTTTTCACTCATATGGAGACGCCACCACTTGTCGGTGGAGAGCTGCAAATTTTGTCCTATACTCGGCACTTACGGCCATTGAGCAGTGAGGGATCTTTTTCGTGCCAGCACCTACTGCGACACGGGACCTCGGTTTATACGGTCTCATCCGAAGGACCGGTGCTATCTTAGTAAATTTATCAATTTTCATTTCTGAAAACCATTTTCCCAGATTTATTTTCTGCTTTAAAATTGTACAATTCAATATTGAATTAAAGTTACTAGAATATTGCTAATTTTTTTGCCTCAGTTTATATACAAAGGAAAGAAAAATTCGTTTTCCTTTAGCAAATTGTTCTTAAATAATATATTCTGTTGAGTGCTTTTTTTTTTGGGGGGGGGGGAGGAGGAGGGGAAGATTTACATCACCTGTCTTATAGTGTAACTATGTAAATGGATTTCATCAATATATTACAGCAATAGATTCATGCCAAGTTTGGACATACTGCAATCAAAATATATATTCTTTAGGGATTTCAAAATCAAATGTTGTTTAAAAAATTTAAAAGACTCAAAACCAAAATGGGAACGAGACTGGAATCGCACAGAGTACACGTTTTTGGTCAATGAGTACAGTTCCATACAAAGTTCGGATTACATATTGCAAATAAATTAAATTCTTTGGCGATTTAAAAATCAAATGCTGTTTAATATATAAGAATATGCACAAAAACAGAACGGAAACCTTTGAATTCAAACCAGAATAGAAAAAACACTGTAAACCAACTTTTATTCGCGTGCAGGAAATAACGGCGAGTTTTTTTCCATCGCAATTTATTTAATTGTGAATTCGTGTGAAATTTTAAACAATCGTGAAAAATGATAGTCGTTGGAGGATTCCGAATCGAGATTTAAAGTTGTCGCGAGTCATACTTGGTTTACAGTCTTTTTCAGTGTTTTAACAGCAGCATGTTATAACCGACTTTATATCCATCTACAAGCCGACAAGCTGCAATGATAAGTAGCATTGTTCTCCCAATGACTTGTGATTGGATATTTTTATCCAATGAAATGTGCATTTTCTCTCCCTAAGCCTTTGGTGAGGGGATAGAAAACACACGAGCTGGATAAAATCTATAAACAGGATAGATTCATCACAATAGCCTTAATTTTAACGTTTTTCACACCTTTCCCCTCTCCCCCATCGGTTGTTTTACACCACAAAACACTGTCAACATTGTTACGCCACTAAAAATGCATGTAGTGCAAAATTACAGATACGAAAATATTTAAATGTATGATCTGTTAGTTCAATGTTATTTTATTTTGAATTCTACTTTGATATCACATTTTGAAAATTCCAGGGAAGATAGCGAGAATGGAGGGGGAGGTTGGAAAACGGTGTTTAATTATTTATTCTTTAAGGTTTGTTTCAATTTTTTTTCTAGAGGGAGATTTAGAGTACCTGGGAGGTAAAAAAGTAAATAAATAATGTGTAATAACCAAGTTTCTATTTGTGTGTGTGTGTATGTGTGCGTGCGTGTGTGAGTTTGATAGCTGACCGGGATGCTCATGATAATCCTCATTCTGGTACATATTATACAGTTATTGACTGGGTATTAGGGCAACATGATTTGTTGGAACTGAAGGTGAAAATGTTGCCCGAGGCCGCAGGCCAAGGGCAACATTTTCACCTTCAGGTCCAACAAATCATATGTTGCCCGAATCCTAGTCTATAACTGTTTTGTTATACCCTTCACTTCAGATAGAACTATTAAAATGACATCATTTAAACAGATTTAATCAATATATAATCAATTACTTTCTTTGGAAAATTTTGGCTTGATCAATAAAAAAAAACAATAGCAGAAAAAGAAAAAATTAATAATAAAATTTTTATATCACAGAAATTATTTATCACAAAACATACTCTTTCAAATAGTATACGATATACGACAACTCTTGCAGCTCTAAACTTCGGCTATTTCCGTGTCGCCGATATTGAACGACGATTAATTACTTGTGACATAGCAGTGACGTTGCGGTCTAACAATTCTTATGTTGGACTGGCAGGCCAGTCAACAATGAAATTATTAGACCAATGCAATAAACATTTCTTTTGTTGGATTTTTATTAGCAATAAATATAAAGAAAGATAACAAAAGCAATTGTGACACTTAATGCAGGTTATCATATTGTCCATTGTCTGTTAATATAGCTAATAAAACCCCCATCCCCCCTTAAAAAATCCAAACATTTAGAGTATCCCTTAAATAAGGTCCTAAAATACTTTACTGTTTTTTAGACAGAGAAGGTAATAAAGGATGACTAAGACTTCTTTAATCAAAAATTTATTACCAGTATTTATCATATATTTTGAAAGAGAGTGACAAACTACATCACACTGTATAAGAGATTCTAAGGAAAGAGAATCAAATTCTATATTCTTTTATTGATTAAAAGCTATAGATCTTAAATCAAAAAGAGAGAGAGAGAAATAAAAAAGGAACACAAAACAATATAGAAAAACCTTAACTCAATCTGATAAAACACTTTCTCTCTAAAGGAACTATTTATACATTAGAAATACCTTGGTAAGGCATAAGTGTGTCGTTCTTAAAAATACTGATAATAATTATGCAATCAATAAATACAGGCATGTGACTTTTGTGTACATATCAGTTATAATTACAATATATTACATACAATTCTTCAACTGCCATGTAACTTTCTCAAAAGTCAGCACAGGATTTCCAAAACAATTCAATATCAACATTGTGATTTCAATATCCTCATCCTTTTGATGCTGTTTCTCTTACTAATAACTTTCTATTCTTATTTTCGATATTGTCTTTAGTTGAGCTAGATGCTTCTCTTTTGGAGGGAGATGGAGAATTTAATTTTGTTGGCTTCTTTTTTCGTGAAATTCTAGTAGTTTTTGACACAGAAACTTTTAAACTCGTAGTGACTTTGTTTGGTAAGTTTGGTGATGTGACAACTTTTGTAGTTGAAAGTGGAGCTGGACTTGATTGTGTTGATACTTGAGGCATAGGTGCATTGAAAAAGTAGAGCTGAAATAGAAATAATTAATTAATCCATCCATTTTACGTACCGATGTCAGTGGCTCAGTTCTAAAGTAAACAACTCTACTGATTATGATACCAGACCTGTTTACCCAAATTGTTGTCTCTCAGTATTTTTTATTAGATTTGTCAGTGAGATTTGGCATTTGCCCGTAAGATTTCACTTTTCATCGACTGTACATATATTACTAGAAAACAACTACATTTTTGATTACCAAAACATGGTCCAATAACAAAGCAAAACATCACACTGTACTTTCTTTTGAGTGATTTCTGTCATTTTTTTTAAACCAACGCGTTGTGGCAACTTAAATGTTTGAATTTTTTCTCGTTTTTAGCGATTAAAAAGCGTCAAACTGTGACAGATAACGAAAACTAATTCCTAAAATCCATATGAATGGTTTTCCGTATTTTCGTTATAGCAAAACGTGAGACGTATTTTGGACTGAAAATCCGTACAAAATACTGCGGAATCGTAAGAGTAAACAGGTCTGTGATACCCCATAGCAAATACATCTTGTCAGCTGTGTGTTGTGTTGACCAATACAAAATATTTCTTGAAATCATTTTTTTTTTTTTTTTGTAAAATGCTGGAATAATGAACTAAAAAATTCCTTATAATTGTTAATATCAAAAGATTAAAACTCAATGTAATTAGTTATAATGTAGACATTACACAATTATTACAAACATGTTTCTTCTGCTGCTATAGTGTGTTAATGTTATCATCAATGATTACCTTAAAGCCTACAGCTAGTGATGTGTGACATAATAAAACGAGTATTATAACAATCCAGGCAGTTTTCTTTGTTTCCTCATGTACAGCAGGCCACAGAGTGAGCACCAGGACTCCGCCCGACAAACCAGCTCCAATCAACACTAGAGTCCACTGTAGCCACTCAAACGGAACCACCCATAATATCTACAAAAGATAGGGAAAACTGTGCTAAAAGAATCCAAGCCACTCAAATGGAACTACTCATAATATCTACAGAAAATAGGGAAAAAAATTGCAGCCACTCAACATAAGTATGAAATATTTAAAATGTTTGTGTTTTTCTGAGACAACCCTCATACCTAAATATTTTCTGTCAATATTGCTTATTCAAAATTCTTATTCCACAGACAAGAAACTTTCTACTAAACATTCTTACAGAGATTGGAATGTAAATGGCTAGAGAATATCCATATATACAAAGAATCTCCAGGAATGTGTAGTTTGCTTTGCTGCCTTTCCACCATAGAAAACCAAATAACGCTGCAGGTATAATCCACCAATAACTGAAAATGGCTGTTGCAGCAAATGTTACTGAAAAATTACAGAAAAATTGTAACAATAATCAAACCACACAATTGAAGGATGCAATTAATTCAGTATATTTTGTACTAGAAACACATGATATCAATAGATGCAATAGAATAATCCTAAGAAAAAAAATTCCATAGCGGATTGTGCATGTACATAACTTTCTTTACACTGGTTATTAACAGAGGTAAATTCATTACTTTATCGCCTACACATTTTAGTAAGTCAAAACTGAATTAAATTTCTGATCCACTTGGTTATGATTAAAGCGAACACTAGCCTACCTTTGTGGAAGTCATATTTCCACTGGTTATGATTAAAGCGTACACTAGCCTACCTTTGTGGAAGTCATATTTCCACTGTTTAAGATTAAAGTGTACACTAGCCTACCTTTGAGGAAGTCATATTTCCACTGGTTAAGATTAAAGCGTACACTAGCCTACCTTTGTGGAAGTCATATTTCCACTGGTTAAGATTAAAGCGTACACTAGCCTACCTTTGTGGAAGTCATATTTCCACTGGTTAAGATTAAAGAGTACACTAGCCTACCTTTGTGGAAGTCATATTTCCACTGGTTAAGATTAAAGCGTACACTAGCCTACCTTTGTGGAAGTCATATTTCCACTGGTTAAGATTAAAGCGTACACTAGCCTACCTTTGTGGAAGTCATATTTCCACTGGTTATGATTAAAGTGTACACTAGCCTACCTTTGTGGAAGTCATATTTCCACTGGTTATGATTAAAGTGTACACTAGCCTACCTTTGTGGAAGTCATATTTCCACTTAAATCCTTTTCCTTCAGTGGTGAGATAATTTGCTAGGTTTCCAGCTATGGCTGTTGTGAAAACAAGTGTTGTACAAATCCAAAAAGGTCCTGAAAAATAGGACTGTACATTTAAATATTATATGCTTATTCAAATGCATTAAGCAAGGGAAAAAAGTACAGTAATGTCCTAGGAAATGTATGTACAGTAAAACACAGTTATAGATTATAGATTAACATGCATATAATAAATTCACACTTACAATAAACTGATTTTTATTTCCAGTGATTTTAAAAAGTAAACAATTAAGGTCTTCCATTTCCCACGGAAGACCTTCTACTGATTCTGTTGTTTCTTTTCCACTATTATTATTTTTTTTTCTTACCGATTTTGTGCAGACGATTTCTCGAGAACGCCTCGATAGATTTTCACGAAACTTTCAGCAATGATGGCAAATTATCTGAACTTTATGCGTTTTTTTTTATTTTGTCGTCATCACTTCCGGTCGCGAGATATGGCCAATTTTCCATTTTTGAAATGGCATTTTGTCCGCGAGTGTTCTCAAAAACGGTTTGAGATTGAGTCTTGAAACTTTCAGGGATGATAGATTGTGACTCGTACAATTGAGAAACCTGTATAGTTTTTGTTGCCGTGACGTCCGTTGTCCACCGGAAGTAGTTTAAAAATATGCAAATTTTCATTTTTTTCTTATTGAAATGTTTTTAATAGAGGCAAATAGACTGTTTCGAGTCATATTATTTCCACCGGAAGTTATTTCTTCTGAACCGGAAATAGTTGAAAAAATGCTCATTTTTCCTCGAAACTTTGAGGGATGATTCCTCCACACTCGGTGAAGAGTTAAAAGTCATTTTGACTACTTCCGGTCATACTGGAAGTGAAAAGAAAAGACCGGAAGTTGTTTGAAATTAATAGATTTCACTCTTTTATGAGTTGCTAAACAATTCTGAAGAATTGATATGAATATTTTTTACATTTAAAGTTGTTTTACTTTCTTCTATCAATCAAAATTTCCCAATCAAGATTTTATCAGAAATCTAACGGAAGACCTACTCGTTGCTCGCAACGAGATCTCATCTAGTTTATTGTAATTATTGTATTTTAATGTACACTGTATCTGATTGAACAGAATGCAGAAAACATGAGAACATACCATACAGATCCGGATTAGGTCTGATGGTGGACTGTAGGTAATTAGATCCAGGTCTGGGAAACATAGAACCGGCTATACGGAACAAAACCTGCTTTGTCTCCACTTCAAAGAACTGTTGGTAATACTCAAATGTCCAAAAAGATTTACCTTCCTGTTTGGCTTCGTCTTTAATCAGCTACAATAGATAAAAGATATAAACAATGATTACTTTGTTTATTCTTTGCTTGTTAATAAATACAAGTGGAATATTTATGCCCTCTTCACATGAATTAGCATTAATTTTTTTTTTTTTTTTTTTTTTTGGCATTATAATGTGAAGTAAAATATATTAACAGAAGACATATTTAGTTTTGTTGATTTTTTTCTTAAGATTGAAAAATTGTTAAGTCGTACGAAATTTAGATCACCAGAAAATTATCTCCCTTGCTTTGAACAATACTTCAAACAATGAAATAATTGAAAATTCTTACATCATGTAATTTCTACCAATCACAACAGAGAGGAAGTGCATAAGACCAAAAAAATTATCAATAGTTTCTCAGAAACCGCCGCATCAGGTCAAACACTGCAGCATTGATCAATTTTTCCCCTTTTCATGAATGCTAATAGATGGACATTTTTATTAGATAATCAATATATTTCTTATTAATACAATATTTTATGAATTAACTTTTAATCAGATGTTTGGAATAACATTATTTAAAGTTGAATACATTATAATTAATGTAAGAGAGCAAAAAAGTAAGAATCAGTTGATACCATCATTTGAAAGACTGACATCAAAAAAAGGCATAACACCACGCTTCAAAAAAAAAAAATCTGCCTGCTGCATTGAATTTTGAAATTTTTGGTCTGAGAAACTATTTTTTTTTTTGGCCTAATCTGAAGACTGTAAAATACTTCAACTCTGTATACCATCTTCCAAGGAAGATGGTGATAAAATAAAGAAACTGATTTTGATCACAAACTTAGGAATTAAGTTTTTCTTTGGGAAAAGTCCAATTCATGTTCCACAAAGATACAGGTTTAGTTAATTAAGACTCCTTCCAAAATTGGACTCAAGATCGGTCCTAAAATTCACCTACAGTCATTCAAATACCTTTTATTTGAAAGGTAAAAAAATCAAATCTGGAACTTACAGCTTTCATATTTCACGTGTATTTCTTGGAAGAAGGCCTTTCCTTGGGCACCGGTAATTTTGACCATTTGACCTTGATGTTTGACTTACTTTTGAAAAACTTTAAGGGGGCTCTCTACAACGTCACAACATGGCGTACTTCCATTCGAAACGCCATTTTGGTTCAAAATGATCTGATTCTGTCCTAAACAAATTCACTTAAAACTGATAAATCACCGGGTATAACACAACATGCGATATTGTGGAAGGAATGTATCTCCCCAAGGCGACGAGAGTGGCCAATGTTCCCTTTCTTTAAACATGAATTGATTGTCAATTTATTCAATTTCAACTTATTTATTTACAAACTTATTAAAATAAATATGATTATAAGTAATAAAAAAAAAATGATATAAAAAAACCCCAAGTCTTGATCATCATCATCCTTATTTATTTGGTACCACAATATTTGAACATTACGTGTCAAACCACTCATTTATTCCCATAAACTCCAAAATTGATGGTAATTCTTTCAAAAAGCATATATGCTCTCCAGCGAAATATATCCAAAACATGCAAATTTAACCAGATAAGACATATGCAGGGTTCGACACTAACTTTTTAAGGCTTTAGTCCAGCTGGACTAGTGCTTCATTACTTTCACTAGTCCGCACCTGATTTTCTTAGTCCGTCAAAAAAAAGAAACATCAATGTTTTTTAACATTAATTTAAGGTGACAATATAATATACGTATTATTTTTTTAAATAAACAAAGTATTTACGTGAAATATATTATTCCACAGATTCATTGAAATCTCGCAATCAGCAAGTACGATCGTATTCCCGATCTCGTTTTTTTTTTTTTTTTTTGTCTTTACATTACATCCAAAATGTCCAACATCTTTCTTAAAAGTGTCAAACTAAATCATGATCGCTAAAACCTTATACTTCATATTGATCAGTTGAAAAATTAAGCGCTGAACTGACCCGGCATTGCATAACTACCCGCCAAAAGCTATAAAATACACGCGGGGTTTCCCAGTAAAAGTTGTCGAGAATCGGACATCGGTAATTTATTCATACTGTTTTTCAGAAATTTCTATTGGTCCGTTCGGACTAATTAGCCACATATTTTATTAGTCCGAATGAAAATGTATTAGTCTGAGACTAACGGACTAACGTTAGTGTCGAACCCTGATATGTATCATCATCCCATTGCCCAGAGGATACTCTGTTCACAATAAGTATACACCCGAATGTGTGGTTTTACCCAGTGAAATTGAAACTCTATGAAATCACCAAAACGCTTCGACAACAAGTGGAATTATTATATAACTCAAACGTTTGATCAACATTGATTATCAGCTATTTTGTATGGAAAACGTGGAGATTAGAAAGGAAGTAGGAATTTCATTACAGGAATTTCTTTTACCCGCTTTTGACCATTTACATGTCATGTCATCTGTCGCACAGGATAATGTACATACAAGGTGGATAAAAACGGAAGTAAATCTACCTTTCTCAATACTATGAATTTACTAAATACATGTACATGTCTTTGTCTTTGACTGGAAACGTGTGGGTTTTCGCTTAAATTCATTTGAAATACAATACAATACGAACTTCTTCTGATGTCCTTGTTTGACATGTCCTTACTGATTCTTTTTCAATACTGCAAGTTTTAGAAGAATTTAAATAAAGTATATTAAAAACAAGAGGCCCAAGGGCCTTAACGGTCACCTGAGTATAATACAACAATTTAGAGGATCCATAGAGTATAAAATGAACTGAAAGGTGAAGCTTTGTTGCCCAAAAGCAAGAAGAATTGGGTGATCAGGATCAACAAAATAATTAATCTAGTATTCATTGACAGTTTATAAATAAGGTTCTAATCTGTTCCCCATTTATCACTGTACAGTATATTAAAAAAAAACTATCAGTGCTTCTGCATTATTCTAATTCCTTGTTGAAATCTCTTACATTGGCCTCTCTTGGTCTTTGATGAACATTTAATAAGACAAGTTATTTTTGTTCCATTTTTATTTATCTATTACTTACAAGTCTACCTGATCATTAAAACTATAAAAATACTTTTTGTATTATACAATAAAAATTCTTGCATAATTCTCTTATTCTATTAACCTTTCAAGTACATTGTTTACAGTGATTAATTTCAAAAGTAAACGGCAAAGGGGAATAACTCCTCTCAGTAGAATACAAATTAATAGAGCCCTGGCCAGGACCAGAACACTTGACCAAATGGTCCAGATGTTCAAAAATCTGGTAAAAATACCCTTCCTTATTAAAACTTTTAATCTTTTTGCCTCTGATATGCCCAAGTGAAAAGTTTTTAAAGGAATAATGCATTTTTACTACAGATTCACTGTATCATCAATTGAGCCCCCCCCCCCCCCTCCCCACCGAGAAACACTCACCCTGGGACCAGAAGTTTGCTCATCATAAGTAATCACTTTGTTTATCTGCTTAAAACTAAGGAGCAGACAGAATTATTTAATAGAATTAATGCATTTTCAATATATTATCAACAGCCCCACCCTTACGCCAGCACATCTGACCCGGGGTCATGCAGTTCACTACTCTGGAAGAAGCACTCTTGCTCATCATAACTATATACTTAGCTTCTTTGCTTTTTAACCAGAAGCAGAAAAGAATATTTTCAAAGAAATTTTGCTTTTTCACTACATAATTAATAGAGCCCCCCCCCTCCCCAACCTTTTCACTAGAACCCTTGACCCTGGGGCCATGAAATTCACAATTTTGGAAGAGGCATCCTTGCGTATCATAACAATGTACCGTATATACTCGCCTATAAGTCGGTCCGCCTATAAGTCGGTTGTATTTTTTGAGGTTATTTTGGAGGAATTTGACCCGCTTATAAGTGCAACTTTTTGCCAGAATCGGTTGACAATTTCAAATGAATGCCCTACTGTTTTAACCTGGTTTCGAATAATGTTTTTAGAAATGACGCCCATATTTAATTTTAAATTATTAAGAAAAATACTAATTGCACACTTAAGATAAAAATAAAGTTATTAAAATATATAAATACTTGTACTTTATGTATAATCTTAGAATACATAAATGATATAATATATCTAGACTTTGTTCAACGATAATCCTTGGAAATGTTTATAGAATACTACATTTTGCTGTCAAGAAAAATACCAATCTTTTTATGACTCGCCTGTAAGTCGGACATAGAGTTTTGGACCAAAATTTAACTCCAAAAAAAACGACTTATAGGCGAGTATATACGGTACTTAGTTTGTTTAAATAGTACCAAGGGGCAGAGAAGAAGATTTTCAAAGAAAAAATTCACCTTCACCATAGGATCTATATAGCCCCACCCTAGAACCAGAACCCCTGACCCTGGGTCCATGAATTTCACAATTTTGGAAGAGGCATCATGTCTTATCATAACAATGTACTTACTAGTTTGTTTCAAAAATACCCAGGACCAGAGAAGAAGATTTTTAAAGCATTAATGCATTTTCACTATATAATATTTTCACTATATAATAAATAGAGCCTGGCCCTAACATCAGAACCCCTGACCCAGGGGTCATGAAATTCACTACCCTTGCTTATCATAACTAATGTATTTAATTGGTTTAAATAATACCCAGGAGTAGAGAAGAAGATTTTCAAAGAAATAATGCGCTTTCACTATATGATCTATATAGCCCCGGCCTAGCACCAGAACCCCGACCCTGGGGCCATGAATTTCACAATTTTGGTAGAGTCACCCTTGCTTATCATATCTATGTATTTAATTTGTTTCAATAATACCCAGGAATATAGAAGAAGATTTTCAAAGAAATAATGCACTTTCACTATATGATCTGTATAGCCCCGCCCTAGCACCAGAACCACTGACCCTGGGGCCATGAATTTCACAATTTTGGAAAAGTCACCCTTGCTTATCATAACTTTGTATTCAATTTGTTTCAGTAATACCCAGGAGTAGAGAAGAAGATTTACAAAGAAATAATGCACTTTCACTATATGATCTATGTAGCCCCCCCCCCCCCCCCCCAAACAGAACCTCTGACCCTGAGGCTATGAATTTCACAATTTTGGTAGAGTCACCCTTGCTTATCATAACTTATGTATTTCATTTGTTTCAATAATACCCAGGAGTAGAGAAGAAGATTTTCAAAGAAATAATGCGCTTTCACTATATGATCTGTATAGCCCTGCCCTAGCAGAAGAATCCCTGACCCTGGGGCCATGAATTTCACAATTTTGGTAGAGTCACCCTTGCTTATCATAACTATTATTCAATTTGTTTCAATAATACCCAGAAGTAGAGAAGAAGATTTTCAAAGAAATAATGCACTTTCACTATATAATCTATATAGCCACCCCCCCCCACCCCCCCCCCCCCACCCCAGCAACAGAACCCCTGACCCTGGGGCTATGAATTTCACAATTTTGTTTGAGTCACTCTTGCTTATCATAACTATGTATTTAATTTGTTTCAATAATACCCAGGAGTAGAGAAGAAGATTTTCAAAGAAATAATGCACTTTCACTATATGATCTGTATAGCCCCGCCCTAGCACCAGAACCCCTGACCCTGGGGCCATGAATTTCACAATTTTGGTAGAGGGCTCAATGCTAATTACAATCATGCCAACAGTTTGACTGCTTGATGTCCTGGAGTAAAGAAGAAGATTTTTAAAGATTGCATTAATTTTGGTGGTTTTAGCCCCACCCCTCAGGCCCCAGGGGGGCAGGGACCATGATATTCACAAATTTTGTTCCCCTTCACACATAGATCTCATATGCTAAAATTGGCTGAAATTGGTTCAGCGGTTTCAGAGAAGAAGCTGAAAATGTTCAAATGTTAACACACGACGCACGATGGACGACGACGGACGAAAACAGATAGCAATAGGTCACCTGAGTGACTCAGGTGACCTAAAAACCAACACCAAGATATCTGAGCCCACTCTTTAAGCAGATCTTTCACACCCGAATTTTTGTGATGCTTAAATTTTTTGTCAGTTTTTCAATTTCATTCAATTTCTTTTTTTCATCATTTTAACCCTTTGGTATTATATTTATTTTCAGATATTGGAGGAAATCCATCCAGCTCTTCTCAAGAAAATGCTGTTTTAGTTTTTCTTTTGTCTATTTTTGTAGATTCAAATAAAAATTATGTAGATTTCATTTATGACTTTGTTGGTTTTCATTTCATTATTTTTTAACATAAAACTTTGAATAGAAATTTAAAGCATAAGGCTTTTAAAAATATAGAATTAAGTGGTTTTTACAAAATGACTTAAATATTTTAAATATTTCCAAAAAATAAAGTGAAATACTTTGGAACCTTATTTTATTGGATATTGAGTCTATTTTAAGAAACAAATGCATGCAATAAAATCAATTATATGTCATAGGTGTAGAGATCCTCCTTAAGATAGCAAAAGAACCAATAACTTACTACTGACATGTGCCACATGGCTTAATTTTGCAATAACTAAAGCGTTAAATTTAATTCAAACTAGCTTTACTAAGCGACCACACAGGGTTAATAAAATTTTATTTTGATGTGCAGTGAATCAATTCATATTAAACTAATTCACAATAAAGTCTCCGTGTGAAATAGAAGTACTTGACTTTCCTACCTGAGTTTTGTCATACACATCATCTTCATCCGACTCTGCAGTGGGAGGAAAGTCAGAGAAAGTGTGAGTTTGAACTTTACCCTTGTCGTTCATGTATGGGTCATGAGGAATATCTGAGAGGGAAATTATTTTTGCTTTCAATATATCAAACATTATATTCATTTATTTATCATTACTTAGCAGATGTGGAAGGATTTCTTTACCATTTATTTCTAAATGTAAATAATTTCATCTACTCCATTTACATGTAGCATGCTTAATTAATAGATTATTTCAGTAGCAATATATTTTAGATACCTTGAAACTGCAACTCATCAGCAATTTTCTTATGCTCCTGAAATAATTGTCAGCAAAGTTAATTTAATTTTGAAAAGATCATAAGAAAAATTACACATTGCATGATAAGTTAAGTTCGAATTGTCTCTGATTTACTTATATGCTTGAAAATTGTCCAGCTATTAATCTAATTAAAGTCACTCAGACTAAAAAAAATTATGAAATCTTCTTGAGATTATATAAAAGAATTTTTAAAAATGCAAAATCTGTACTCCTATCCTACTTTAAAAATTAAAATGTCTATGATCTGTCTTCAGGTAGATTGAGGCAATTCGAGTCAACAGAATTAAACCATCGTTAGAAAAAAAAGGATATTGTCCATTATGTATAACAATGATAAAAGTATAAAAGGTATTTTAAAATCCTCTGTCATTTTAAAGTTAGACTTGTTAGTTCTCAACTGTTACCTCAAGTTTTTCCACGTCGATGTTTACGTCGGCCATGTTGGTTTGTGTAAAAGTAGTACAAAAAAGCCGAACAGTAATCGAAAAACCTTTCATATATTGGAGTAATTTCTATCTTTCTAACTTTAACCTTGCTCATAACTTTTGATTGGTTGGAACTATGGCTTTCATATTTCACAAGTGTATTTCTTGTGTCAAGACCTTTCTTCGGGTACCATAAAATTTGACCTTTTTACCTTGACCTTAGAGTTTGACCCACTTTTCCAAAAAAAAAAAAAAAATTCAGACTTTAACCTTGGCCATAACTTTTGAATAGTTGGTGTTAGGGCTTTCAAACTTCACACGTGTATACCTTGTGACAAGACCTTCCTTCAAATACCAACAACTTTGACCCTTTGACCTTGGAGTTTGTTCTACTTTTGAAAAAACTTTAACCTTGGCCATAACTTTTGAACGATTGGTGCTAGGGCTTTCATACTTTTTAAACCTTTTAAACCTTTTGCGACACGGGGCTTCCTTTGGATACCAACATCTTTGACCCTTTGGCCTTGACCTTGGAGTTTGACCTACTTTTAAAAGACTTTAACTTTGGTCATGACTTTTGAACGGTTGGTGCCAGGGCTTTCATACTTCACATGTATATTTCTTGTAAGAAGGCCTTTCCTTGGGCACCATTAATTTTAGCCATTTAAACTTGACCTTGATGTTTGATTTACTTTTGAAAAACTTTAAACTTTTCCATATCTATTTAATAGTTGCTGCTAGGATTTTCATATTTCAAAGGTATATTCCTCGAGACAAGACCTTACTAGTAACTTTGGGTACCAACATATTTGATTTGCATTTGAGAAAGTGTAACCTTTGATATGAGTTGCCATACGGGGGCATCAGTGTTTCACAAACACATCTTGTTCAATTCAGTGACATAGGAACTATATTTTTCAACTTGATTGTTCTCCTTCACTAAGTTCATTCTGGTAAAATGGACTCTGTAAGCAAGATAATACATGTACATCAGTATAATCTACTAGAAGATCACAAAGGGAAACTTAAATTTAAGGCCAAATATTGTCCATCCATTTCTGGTAGCTAAAGAGTCATCTTTAACTTCACACCAATTAACCAATATAACTACAGGTGTACGTACCGGTAATTAGGACCTTCAATTGTGCTGAATTATATCTTTATTGATTATTTCAGTATTTACAAATGCCAATTCATTTAATTTTCAAAACATAACTGTTAAAAAAATTACAGTATTATCTGTTAATCGTAAAAGAAATGTATAGTATAAAATGTTAATTATCTATTTATGAAAAAAGGAAGACTCTAATATCAGAGTCCTTACAAAACTGCAACATTAAAAGTGTTCTGACCCACTTCCTTTGTCAACTGTGGACTGTTAAACTACATGGATTTTGTGGGGGAAATTAAATCTGAAATACCAAAAACCTCAATTTAACTTAAAGTCAATTTACAAATAAATTGTGTGGTCAAAAAAGTCTGTTATTGTTGTATAAAATGTAATTTGTTATGTAATTCATGACTTTAATAAAGTAATTGTTATTTAATTAATATTTTTCTGAATGAGAGTAATGGTAATTGTTATGGTAAAATTCCAAAGTAATTGTAATATAATACATTAAATTTCAAAGTCCAGGTCTAGATCTGGTGCCTAGGAGAAGTAAGCATCCCCTTATGTAAAACGGAGTAATCAGTAGTCAAAAGGGTATAAAAACATGGTCTAAACATTGATCGTACCCGTAACATGCTCTTGAGTATCGAATCAACACCATATGCAGGTGATTGTGAGGTATTACTACATACTAGTAGATAAGAAAAGTCGACAATGGAAAAGCTGAATTAAGTAATCCCTTTTAACATCAAGTTTAGTTTTTAGTTGGCCATTAAAGTGTATATATAGTCAGTAAAACATTCAAGTATGAAACAGATGTGGCAGACTGTTTGTTTCTTTTATTTCATGTTCACTGGTATATAGTATATACAGAGTAACGAATGAAAATAACAATTGGTAATTGATCATAAGTCGTGGATATATCGAAATATTGAATTGAAAACCACAAAAAGTCTTTTTTCTCTCGTGTAGAATTTTTAAAATAAATTCTCCTCCATGAGAAATTAAAAATAGGTCGGCTCATCGGAACTCCAATGGATTTTTGGAAGACATGGTCTCTAAAGATTACATAAATACATTGCAAATGAGGAACTCCGGTACCTTTTTAATATCAACTTCAGTACTTGTGTACAGAATAAGATTTTGAACAAAGTAATTTAGTAGATGACCGGTCACAGGATATGAAAATTTACAAGTTCCACCTTTTATTAAGGAAGCAGTTTTCTATGATGTCAAAAAGCCTGTTCTTTAATTGGTCTTGAAAAATGTTTGCATAAGGCATAGAAAAGATATGTTTTTATGGCATTGATGTTCGAAAAGTTTGAGATTTTACATTTTCCAAAAGTTCTTCGGAGTTATTTAGAATCCATACTTGATTTGCACCACTATTGAATATTTTGTAGGATAATACGTTTGAAGTTTGTCCTTCACAACAGTCAGTATTTTGGTGAGGAGTAAAGATAGGAACATGACTGAACCTTTACTGGATCATGCAATACATCTTGGTTTATAAGCATTTTTATGAAGTTTGGGATGCACTACAGGTATGGTAAATCAAACTCACTTACACTGACTGGAATGTTGAACGTACATAGGTATTTCAACCTGGAATGTGATTTTGAAGAATGTCATCTTTTGAAAGGGAACTGTGAGTTTATGTTGGAATATCAGATGTGGAATTAAAACCAAGTTCTTCTAAAATGCAGTTGTAATAATGAGCCTTACAAAGACTATATTGTTACAAGCTTTGTCATCTGGATCAAAAACATATTTTTCATTAGCCTTTCTAATTCTTTTATCCCTTTCGGTCTATGAAAACGGAAAGATAGTTTACATTTTGCCCCTTAATTTTCTACTGTTATTCTTTAATATATATTTAAAACGTTTCATTCATTTGACAAGTGTCAAGGTCTTCCCCTTCATATTTAGCCTCTTCTGGTATACTCCAAAGAATTCATAAAAGAAATGAAGTTCTAACGCCAATATACTACCCGGTACATGTATATGTTAGTAAACTTTGAAGTTGGCTTTTCCAACTTTAATCTTGGCTTTTCCAACTTTAAAGTTAGCTTTTCCAGCTTTAAAGTTGGAAATTCCAACTTAAACACAATATGAACGCTTGGACAAACATGGGAATAAAACGTGATTATGTACATGTATCCGGTTTGATAAAGGCAAACTTTTTGTTGGGTGACAGATAACCGAGTAGTAGAAAATGAGAGTACATGTATTCTGATAAGTAGGGTTGTACGCAAAACAGAAGGGGACACATATTTCGTAAAATCGTAATAACCTTCAAAAGTCATAGAAAAATAATTATGAATAAAATGTCCTTGTATGATTGAATGATAATCAGTTGATAAATAAAGCTGTGACGGCTACACAATTAATCATGCATTATTTGTAAAAGCTTATCTATAGGAAGATAGCATAGGTAAGTGCAACAATATACATGTTCAACTAATACAAAATATGGTTTACAGAATGTACTAGTATTTGTAGAACCCCTCTCTCTTTTTCAAAGATTATTTATCCTTTTAAAAAACTCTAAAACTCCCCCAAGAGTTTTTGTGGATTGTCACGGATACTCTGAATGGACTCATTTAGATCACGTGCAGCCTTCTTCAACGCAGCATACGTTTTCTGAAAGTCTTCATTGGTGTATATCTTGTTACCATTCTTCTCCACAAGCTTCTCAAGCACAGTCAACAGTTTTGAAATTTACTGTCTATTTTCCTCCCCTTTTGCCATGTTGTTAATTCCCACGTATCTGTTCCCACATTTTTGAAGCCAATGTCGCAAGCGCTTGTCTCCCTTTTGAATTTTATCCTCTAAAGTTTCATTTTGGTCTATTTCATCAATATGAGTGAAGACATACACAACAAAGTCCCAACAACCTTCCCCGAACATCTTTGTGAACTTGTTTAAGAAGTTTTCATTGCCATCCGAGTAGCTTGTAGCTTTCTGCACAGTTAAAATGGCGTGCAATCCAGGGGCAGCTCTGAGAAGGCACGTCTTGTATTCTTTCTGTACTATTTCATTGTCTTCACTCGTGGACGAACCAGGTGTGTCAAAACATGTTAGAGATTTTTGCATTCGTTTAAAATTTATTTCAGACGCCTTTTGTGTTACAGAAATCGGTGAGCTTTTAGAAACTTGAACTTCACTTCCGATAATGGAATTGGTTAGGACACTTTTTCCTACACCTCTAAGACCAGCAATCAGCATTCGAAACTTATCCTCATCATCTGTCATATAATCATGAAACAAAGAATTAAGCGTATTCAGTGTATTATTAAAGATTACTAGGGTAAACAACAACAACAATTCGTTATTTTCTTTTATATGGCTTATAAATTCAATAGATTATCTCCCAAAAATAATGTTTCACGAAATTTTGATCATCTACAAATTTAATTTCAGGGCAGAGGCCAGAGCAGAAATAATGTTTCATGTTTGATAATGAAGTATTTTATTGTATCTGTAAAATTGGTAGAGCTGATCTAGAAAAGAAGCTGAAAATGTTCAAATTTAAAGTCTAAGGCTGAAGCACGACGATCAAATATGGAGACAACGAACGGTAATCAAGCTCAAAAGTCCATTGAAACAATACAAATCGGGAGCAGAGGAATCAGGGAACTCTAAAAATATCAAAGTTGGGATCAGGTGCCATGGAGGAGTAACCATCCCCTAACCCCCCCTCCCCCCCCCCCCCGTGTACACTTTTTCATGATTGGGAAAGAGGAAAAATCCGTAGACAATTCAATGTGTAAACAACGGTCTAACAAATAGTATGAAAAACGTCAGTCAGCATTCGACTTAATGGTAGATTATATTTGCTGACAAAGTCATTGTATCCACCATAAAACTCGCGAAATGATAACTTCAAAGGAGACTGTTGATATTCTTCTTTCATCAACTTGTTTGTCAATAGCTTGCCTCGTTTCAGAAATTGTACGTACGTAGAGCATGCTCTTGCGTATCGAATCAACTGGGAGATATAACCTCCATATGCAGGTGATAAGGGTATATTGCTACATAAACAAGCATTCTGAGAGTATTGCATTAGCATTACTAGTCCCCTACCGGCAAGTGTAATCTGGTTCCCGTTAAGAATTGAAAATGCCATAATTCCGTCAAAAATTAATGAAGCAGGACGAAATGCAAACTTGATCTATAACTAATCAAGGTAAAGCCACATACCAAAAATCAGCTCAATATCTACAAGCGTTTAGAAGAAAATTGCGGAAAACCCTTAAAAATTGAAAAGGCCGTAATTCCTTCAAAATTCAATGAAGCGGAACAAAATGCAAATTTTATCTGTAACTCATCAAGATACACTCACATACCAAAAATCAGCTCAATATCAGCAAGCGTTTAGGAAAAAAGTGTGGAAAACCAAGTGGGACAGACTGACAGACAGACAGCTAGACAGACGGACGGACAGACTCAGAGTAAACCTATAGTCCCCTCCGGTTTCACCGGTAGGGGACTAATAACGGAAGTTGACGATAGAAAAGTTGAAGTCATTACGTTTATCATAAAGTTTTGTTGTTAGGTTACTATTAACGTCCTTTTCTAGTATAATATCCAAATATGAAACAGATGTGTCAGGCTCTGTGATATCTTTTATTTCAAGTTCACTGGGATATATCGAGTTGACATATGAATGGAAGTAACTATTATTAATTGATAATACGTCGTCGATACATCTAAATATCAATTTGAGGGCGACAGCAAGTGTTTCTTCTTCTCTTGTAGAAGTTTTTTTTTAAAAATTCTGCTTAATATAAATACAAAAATAGCTCTGCTAATAACAAGGCGCAAATGGCACTCATGGTTATTACGACAGATTGATGAAAGAAAACAGATAGCAATAATCACTATAGATTGACTCAGGTGACCTATAAATTTTCCTCTCATCAAAAAGCTTAGTGTTTTTATCATGTTGTCATTTATTTATTTTTTTAAAGTGGCATAATTCGAATGTTAAACAAAACTGATAAAATGAACAACAGAAATATGTTGACCTGTAAATCTGTTGAATCACTTGAGGACATCTTGTGTTGGTCTTCAGTTCCTTGGGAGGAAAAAGAAAAAGCAACATATGTACAGTAAAATTTTAAAAATTAAATTAAATTTTTGAATTATGATAGCTTGTAATTCAAAAGCTTCAGTGATTTCTGATTCAAAATTAGCATTTTTAAAGTGTATTTACAGTAAATAATCAATTTAGTCAAACGCTGAAACCTGGTTCATGACCTTGGGACATGAAATTTACTATTTAGGTTGAATATTGCGTGCTAAGTACAATCATGCAATCACTTTTTTTCTTGATATCAACGTGTAAAGAGGAAAATTTTTAAGGTGCAATGTATTTTCAATATTTGACCAACCTAGCCCACCCTAAAGCCAATACGAATGAATTCATTGTGCAGTATTGGTAGCAGGCTCATTGCTCATCATTATCATGCTAGCAGTAGTCAGTGATTGATGTCCAGTGGTAAAGACTAAAAGCTATTCCATGCTCAACATTTGAACAAGTTATCCAAATTCAGGAGCCTGAACCCTTGGCTCATGGACTTAACAATTCTGATAGACGGCGTATTGCTTATTATATTCAAGTAAACATTATCATCTTGCCAACAGTTTGACTGCTTGGTGTCTAGGAGTATTGCCGACACATTTGAAGATTGCAATAATTAAATGGTTTTGGACCCACCCTAGACTCTCAGGATGAAAAAAAAAGGTTTTTCCCGGGCGTTTTGCCTATCAACAGGGTTTGACACTAAGGCACGTCCGACCGACCCAGTCTAGTAGATGAGTGGTCCGGTCGTGTAAAATGTACGTGAACTAGACCGATTGGTCGTGTTAATAAAATTACTGTTAAAACCCATTTCAGTCTTTCAAATAAATATTCCAAAAACTTTTTTTAAAGAATTTTTCCTAATTTTTCCGATTGTAAACACACTTATCGCTCTGTAAAGAAAAAAAAATCCCTGTATGACACAATCGCTATTTTTAGCCACGGCTGTAATAGACAAGCGGTAGAAATTAGCGTCGTTCAGTATCAATATGGTATAAATAGTTCCTGAAAAATATATTCTGCAATTAATTTATTAATATTTAGGATAAAAATTATTAAAGTTCGTTGAATGATCTTTAAAGCTTACAATACTCGCATGTCTTGATGAACCCGACTCAATTGGCTAGTTCGAAACAATTTCAAAATTACCTCGTTAAAATTAGCGATTTAAAAAAAATTGCAGGTTTGGTCAGGGCTAGTGATTTTACGGCCAGGGCTAGTAAAAATTATTGGAAGTAGCCCGACTGGTCTAGTACTCATAAACGTTAATGTCAAACCCTGTTATCAACTTGATATTTTCTAACAGACTTACCCGAAACATGTAACCTTCCGGTATTCATTTCTCTCAGGGAGTTAGCGTTGGTTGCAGATGGTATGATTGTATTCTATCACGTGACTTTGCCATTTGCGATGTATAACATTTACTAAATTTGATAAGTATGGAGAAAACTAAAAAAAAATATATATCGATATTTCCCTTGCCTACTGAATTACCAAATAAATACTTGCTGGTGTGCAGCGAAACGAAAAGATGTATTCTGGCATAACAAGTTCCATTTCCGATTAAAGAAGACTCGAAACTGAATTTTGACAGTATTGAAGAACTTAAGACCTACGTAGACCATGGCTGAGGGCACTGGTGAGTTTGTTGAAATTTTTTTTGGTAATTAAGTATTGGTACTAAAGATTTTTCTTTAAAAATAAAACAATGTTGATACTTTCTTTTACAAATTAGCAATTGTGAACTGTCAGTATTAGACATGATAAACTGTATATGGGTTATTTCAGAGAATTTTATATATATCATTATACATATTTTTTGGTCTGAAAATCAAGAATACCTTTCATAATTCCGTTTATTATTTGTTAGTGTATTCCGATTCCAAGAGATTTTCAGATCTATTGATAGGCTACTATTATTTGAATGACGAAAGAAGCAAGATAGAACTTTCAAAAGGGTGTATTTTCGGACAAATCTTGGTCAAGCTGCACATCTGAACCATCTACACATGATGATAACTAATTAATCGGCAACATTTTATAAGGGCCAAATCTTCATATATTTGTAGCGATATATTTCACAGGTCGGGTCCACTACCTTTTATGGAAGGCACTTTTCAACACGTGCCGATGTTTCGTCAAACTCATTATCCAATCAATTGAATGAATCGCAAAGCATGACGGTCTACTACGTGTTTACGATTCAGTAGCGACATGTAGTTTTCGTCGGTTTACTGCATAATATTTACTTGGTCACCGGAAAAACCGTACAGCTTCTTTTTTACTTTATAAGGCTGAAATTGAAAGATTATATTCCAAAGATACTGTTCCATGCTCACATTTGATATTTGAGTTGTTTTAGATCATTAATAGTTGTTTCAAATACCGTACAAACGCTTTGACGTTTGCGTGTACATAAAAACATTTTGATGATATTTAGGAGTTAAATAATAATTGCGCACCTTGTACTGCTGTCTAAAACTATGTTCATGTATATCACGTGAAAATACACACTCAATGCTTTATCGACACAATAGAACCCACTTCTCTGAACAACTGTTTACGCCGATGTATTACAAGTTGATACAGAGACATATGTCTCTGGTTGATATACTATCATTCCAATAACAGCGTGTCACTTTGCTTGATCAAGCGTGTTAAAGTTTCACAAATTGATTACCATATTACTCATCGATTGGATGTTTGATTTGAATGAAAGCAATGTCACTTTGCATAAGAAACACAGAATCCAACAATACCCCGATAACACTGGCCAATCATACTGAATGATTGTTTACCAGTGCGGCAGTCAGCAGCAACACGTGGTCAGTCAAAGCCCGTTTTCTGTCCTCAAAATAGTATGTGTCATATTTGTTGTGATTTGACTGAATAGAGTTAATACATGTACGTATGAGAAAATTTAAAGCATGAAATAAGTAAGGCTATACTCTGCTACTATTATACTATATAGCGATCAATATCATCATTAAAAGGATTAAAACTTGCTTTGCCTGTCCACATGTGATTATTGTTTACTGCATTCTCGTGAACAATCATTCAATATGATTGGTCAGTATTGCTGGGTTCTGTATTTCATATGCAAAGTAGTATTGCTTTCATTGAAATCAAACATCCAATCGATGAAGTAATATGTTAAACTTTATCACGCTCGATCAAGCAAAGTGACACGCTGTTACTGGAATGATAGTAAGGCTTCACAAAGCAAATTTTGTAAATGTGAGCATAGAAATGAAAGAATTTACATCATTTTCAATATTTCTTTCGTGAATATCAAAAAAGAATTGAAAATGAGTTTCCTAGGAACAATTCAAGTTGCCCTTCATTTTCAACACAACTGAGTTCGTATTGATACTTGTAGTAGCCCATAATGCACTGCGACTCATTCAACAGTCGGTAAAGTAAACAGATAGATAATTTACATGCAAATTTATGCTGACGTCAGAAAATCTAGTGGTCTCGACCTGTTTCATGTAGTAGTAGTAGTAATATTTTTAAATATTATTTTTCGCTTTTACGTAAAATTTTCATGCTAAGAACAATTCTTCAAAAGAACAATTGTGCTGCTGATGCAAACACCATGAAAAGGAAAAATCTAATAATTGCTGCAAACATCACGAAAGAGAAAGATCTAGTAATTGCCAGATGCCTACAGATTGATTACGACCTTCTACTTGTCATTGTGGACCGATTTAAGTTAAAAAACAAAAAAATTAAAGACGAAGCATCTTTGGGGTACCTTAAAGGGGGAATTTAATGCTCCTTTACTATTATCATTATTATTATACAGTTATTGACTGGAAATGAGGGCAACATATGATTTGTTGGACCTGAAGGTGAAAATGCTGTCCGAATCCCAGTCTATAACTGTTTTGTTATACCCTTCACTTCAGATAGAACAATTAAAATGAAAACATTTTAACAGATTTGATCAATACACAATCAATTAATTTCTTTGGAAAATTTTGGCTTGATCAATAAAAAATAAACAATAGCAGAGAATGGAAAAAATCATAATAAAATTAATATATCACAAAACTTATTTATCATAAAACAAAATCTTTCAAACAGCATACGACAACTCTTGTAGCTTTAAACTTCGGCTATTTCCGTGTCGACGAACGACGATTAGTGACGTTACGGTCTAACAATTCTTGTGTTGGACTGGCAGCCCGGTCAACAATGAAATTATTAGACTGATGCAATAAACATTTCTTTTTTTAAAGACTTTTTATTAGTAATAAACATATAGAAAGATATTTATGAGGGTAAACAAATATGTAATAATAATAATAATAACAAGCATTCTGAGAGTATTGCATTAGCAATACTAGTCCCCTACCGGTAAGTGTTATCTGGTTCCCGTTAAAAATTAAAAATGCCATAATTTCGTCAAAAATCAATGAAGCGGAACGAAATGAAAACTTGATCTATAAATCTTCAAAGTTAAGTCACATACCAAAAATCAGCTCAATATCTGCAAGCGTTTAGAAGAAAATTGCGGAAAACCCTTAAAAATTGAAGAGGTCGTAATTCCGTCAAAAATCAATGAAGCGGAACGAAATGCAAACTTGATCTGTAACTCATCAAGATACACTCACATGCCAAAAATCAGCTCAATATCTGCAAGCGTTTAGGAAAAAAGTGCGGAAAACCAAGTGGGACAGACTGACAGACAGACAGAGGGACAGACGGACAGACGGACGGACAGACTCAGAGGAAACCTATAGTCCCCTCCGGTTTCACCGGTAGGGGACTAATAATATATAAAGGAATATAAAATTCCCTTTTGAGGTACCCCACAGCTGGTTCAGCTCTTTCGTTTCGTTCTGTACTATAATAATTTTATTGTTTTTCATAATTGAATCGAATTTCTGATAATCGAAACTTTAATGAACAGAATACGTCATGAAAATAAGGTTTTATGGGTGTCTTTTTTCAACCAGATGTGTCAGCTTGATACAAATGCCTTCGCCTATATTCATGTTTAAAATATTTAGTAATCCAGGGCAGTGAAAATAACAGTGGTTGTAAATGAAACAAAATTAGAATTTTCACCTTAATTGCTGTTCATGTTTTCTTGAACAGCTTGCCGACTTATGAACTACAAGCAATTTAGAAAGACAGTACAATAAATAGTGAATATATTTAGAAAAAATTCAAAGTCTATGGGCAATAATTTTCTTGAATTGGCCCACCACCTGTTGATTTGTAAGTCATTAATATAAAGAGACAAACAAAAATCAGCTCATCATCTACAAGCACGGCGAGAAAAAGTGAATAATTTGACATTTTCAAAGTCTAAGGATAAGAACTTTCTAGAAAATAGGTCAATCAACATGAAACTGTAAGTCATCGATATACAGAAACAAACTTTAAAAAATCGTTCTTTTTCCGGGGATCCGTATTTTATGCCACATATTTGTATTGTTTGTAGATTTTTTGAGATTGATCACTGTGCGTTATCTTCACATTTTTCATTAGATATATCATTGACGTTTTATCATTAACAATATTCAGGTTCATTAATATATTGATTCGATATATTTTACTGAACTCGAAATAAAAAAAAAAACACCACAGAGCCTGACACATCTGTTTTTATACTTAGATGTTTTACTATACCTAGAGAAAGACAATGATGACAAACTGACAACTAAACTTTGTGATTAGTTCAACATTTCTATTGTCAACTTTCCATATTTATGTAGCATAATACGATGGAGTTTATGTCGATACGCAAGAGCATGTTCTACGTACGAACAATTCTAAAACGAA